>NW_026575026.1:7662500-8214207 GCF_905146905.1 Nyctereutes procyonoides
AGTAAATATGAACTAATTTTATTTAAGTTCAACCTTGAAAATATCAGTATATGTTTGTCTACCTATGGAATGGAATCCTTAAAAAATGCTAAATTTCTATGTATCTATAGCATATGTGTCCCATGTGATCATGTTGGTTGGAATAAATAATTTAACAAATAATAAATAATGAATAAAAAGCTTGATGGCCTACATTTTAAAAAGGAGTGGTGAATATTTTGTGTTTAAAAAGTGTCTTTTGCTAAATATGATTTTAGCATTCAAAATATAGCTGTTATGATGTGTACTTCATTGTTAAATTTTCTTCATAGTATGTTCGGCATTTGTCTTGTTTTTCTTTGCTGTTAGTATTGACCCAATTCTAGTAGATAGTCCCAGATCATAAATGGTGCCATATATTATCAGTTAATTTCCATTGAAAGAATTCTTTGGCTAATTTAATCTTGAGCAACTAATGGCAGCTATTCATGCAAGAAAACATTATTGCCTTTCAATAAATTTGTCATTCTTAGTAGGATGAGAAACTTCTTGAATTTGCAAGGCTTATTATTAAAATGAATATGCTATTTGTTGCATAACCAAAAAAGAAAGAGCAACAAGGAAAAGGAATAGTAAACATAATAAGACCCCTTTCTTTACTAAAGCAGCATAGCCACAATCAGGATTTTATATCTGTTAGAAAGGAACTTTCCCAAGATTTATGAAAGTTTCTTTTTAATTTAGCCAAATAGTTAGACTGCCTCAGATGTTATTGCAGATTTTAACTAGAGCTGAGTGGCTAATGTAACCAGTTGTTGTCTGGAAAATCCAGTAGATTGGTGGAATGGATGAACTAGAAAGGTGGCTCTAAATTGCCTGCTGGCATGTATTTATAATTAATGAACTTGGTCCATTCTGAATGTCAGATTAAATTTAGTATACCATTAAGGTCTCAGTCTTGGAGATTTTCTGCTGCATTGTGTGGGGTCTTAGACACTACTGAGCCAGAAAGCTGTTAAGGCCAAGTGCTGAAGAAGCTAGGAACTGTATTACAAAGCCAAAATATAGGGGATCCCTGGGTGGCGCAGCGATTTGGCGCCTGCCTTTGGCCCAGGGCGTGATCCTGGAGATCCAGGATCGAATCCCACATCGGGCTCCCGGTGCATGGAGCCTGCTTGCTTCTCCCTCTGCCTGTGTCTCTGCCTCTCTCTCTCTCTGTGACTATCATAAATAAATAAAAATTAAAAAAAAAAACAAAAACAAAGCCAAAATATAGTCACTGTGAACATTATCTTGAGGATCGTTAGTTTCACCTAGCTACAGTCCTCAAATCTAAAGTAGTTGGAAGGAGGTTTCTGTTATTGTTTTCTTTTTGTTTTTATTTTCCATTACTTGAGTATTTTAAACAAAAGCAGCTGAAACTCTTCAGTTATATAGTATATTGAAATGGAAATGAACAACCTATGCTTTCCTATCTGATAGCTCCTATTATTGGCGGCAAAGTTACTTTTGTGCAAGAGGGAATAGTAGTAGCCAAGGGCTCTCATTTAATTCTTACTAGTCAAAGTGTGGATATCGTCTGTGTCTCTTTCTCCCATTCAGCTATGTTGACTTCTTCATTTTTTTGTTCAATGTCATTCACCTTGTAGGTTATTCCATGGCTTTTGTGAAATAAATAGGTTTCTTTATTCAGAGGAGAAAAAGGTGACACACATCCAGAGCAATGTCAATCTGTATGGATTAAGACACAGGAACCTTAAACTAAGAGACCTTACAAGGAGGAAATCCTGAAGCAGATATTGTGACTGTGACTTCATTACTTTGTTTTAGTTTGATTACCAGAACACCAGACACCCCTTTATTCAAATAAAAGTACAAAAATACACAACAGTGCCAAGTACATATGACTGTTGGATTATGTACCATTAAAATGATCCTTACCTTTGCTCTGTTCCAATAACAGATGATGAAGCACAAATAACAATGGGTTATATAGTAGTCCTTTCAAAGTGTTATCTCTGCTTTTTACCCCTTTCAACTAACCTGAAAAATCAGTTAAGAAGCTGGCAGAGAGCCATTGTGAAGTAGGTCAATATTCTGCAGATCAAGAGAATAGAGTTTGAATTTTCGCGCTGCTTATAATAAAAATGATTTTCTTGCATGAGTTCTAATTTTTCAGGAACTTCTAATGACATGTCAAGGTGCGTAGTATACTTATTGCCATGTTTCAATGAGAAAGCTGAGGTACAGAAGGTTCAGCAATTTCATTCATTCATTTATTCATACAACACATACTTATTGTGTAACTTCTATATCCATGTCCTTAATGGGTTTTGAGAACTTAATAAAATGGACTTGATTTCTGCTTCATGGAAATTACTAATTTTTCTTCCACTGTCAAAAAAGTACCAGAATTGTGGCTAGTGTGCAGGTCTTTTGATTATTAATCAAGTAGTCTTTCCAAAGCACCAAGCTGCCTAACCAGAGAAAAGAGACAGCACAATTCCAAAGATAATTAACAGATTAAAATGATAAGAAATGAAAGTATTTTCATATATTTCCAGAGTTGAATAGTGAATATCAGCTCAATCAAGGCGATAGGTGACTCTAACAATTTCTTTATTATTAATTTGTGCAATAAATATGGAGGATAAGCAAGCTGTCAATCACTATCTTTTATATTTCAGAGTGTTTACTTTTAACTTCTGTGAGAATGCCCCTTCTGTTTAACAGTGTACGTTGCTGAATATTAATCATCACATGTCCACTATGACAAAACATTCTAGCTTCATGGCTCTTGCTTGATTTTATGAGTCTAACTTTATTATATTTCAGATTTGTAGGTACATGCATGTGAATTATGACTATAAAGTATAATTTCCAGGGGGCTCCTGTGTGACTTGGTCAGTTAGCTTCTGACTCTTGGTTTCAGCTCAGAATGTGATGTCAGAGTCGTGAAATGAAGCCCCACGTTGGGCTCCACATTCAGTGTGGCATCTACTTGTGTTTCTCTTGCTCCCTCTGTCAACTCTTGCCACTCATACTCTCTCTCTCTCTCTAAGTAAATCTTTAAAAATAAATAAATAAAGTATAATTTCCAGGAGTAACTTGTTCAGGAATAGAGATAATAAGAAAAATAAGGTAAAGACCCATGACTTTCAGAGTAGTTGAGAGGCCAGACACAATTAAAGTTGGGCTGAAAAACTGTGAACTGCCTGTGATTCCGTAGAGTGTGGCCCATAACTTGATGTGAGATTAATGTCTTTCCATTATTTCTGCCTTTCTCCCCCTGACATCTAGCCAAGGCCATGCTGTGGTTATGGGACTTCTTATGAAGGTCCCAGTCAAGGGCAGTAGTACCCCAGCCCAGTCTGACTTAATTCTTCGTCAGAATTCTGTTGGTTGTCTTTTTGTTACATGAAGAGTTTATCTCCTTAACCAGATTTTATGCTTTCTGACAATAGCATTTTTTAAAACATTTTATTTATTCATGAGAGACACAGAGAGAGACAGAGACACAGGCATAAGGAGAGCAGGCTCCTAGTGGGGAGCCTGATGTGGGACTCGATCCCAGAACCCTGGGATCACACCCTGAGCCAAAGGCAGATGCTCAACCACTGAACCACCCAGGCATCCAATAAAGGTGGTATTTTATGGCTCCAAAAAGTTTGCTGTCTTGTCTTCCTTTCTTTTTTTCCTCCTCCCTTCTCCTTGACTTCTTCCATCTGTTTATTGTTTTCTTCTTTTGTTTCCCACTCCATTTATTTTCTTTTTCTTCCACCTACTCCAGTTTACAAAGTTCACAGTGATCTGCCCCTTGTTTTGTTTTCTCACTTCACTGCTTCTCATTTCTGTCCTTGTTCCCCAAGCTCCAATCCATGCTAGTTTTCTTTCTGATTTTTGAACATGTTAAATGTATTCCTGCCTTGAGGCCTTTGCATGTTATCCATGTCTGGAATGCTCTCTCTATGATCACTGAGGAGCCAAAGCCTTCTTGTCATTCAATATAGGAGTCACTCCACAGAAGGATGTTTCCAGACTACCCAACCTAGAGAAGTCACCTCTATCATATCATCTCACTTAAATTCTTTGCAAAGCCTGCATCTAATGTGTTTACTTTATTTGTTTACTGATTTGGTTATTTATTCTTTTTAGTAGTATCCATAATTACTTGTTTTTATATTTTACCTCCCATTACTATGATATAATTGCATTGGAACAGAATTTTTTTTTTTTTTACTATTTTATCCCAGTGCCTAGAATAGTGCCAGGCCCATAATAAATACTCAAGTATTTGTCAAACAATTGCATGGGAATTCCTATGATTTGGAAAGTCCAAAATACACTTTTACAGAGTGAGATTAAATGTTACTTATAGCACTGATAGATATTGAAAGTCATTGAAGTGTTTGTCAATGTGACATATTGTTTAATAAATTACTCTTCTTTTGGAAACTCGTTCTGTTGCATAGGCATATTACAATACAAAAATTACTAATGCAGTGTCTTTCATATTCCAAACAAAAAATATACCTCTGACTTGATTTAAATACTTTCCTATAATAGAATCTGTTACCTCATTTCTGGTAAACTTACATGAAGAGTTTGGTGGGAAGCAGTGGTCAATTGTAATTGTGTTTCTCTATTTGTAATGTCTTAATCCACACCCTAGCAATTTTAGAAATGTCTATACTCTTTTTTTTTTTCCTGCTTGCTTTTTGAACAGTAAAAGGAGAACTGATATTTGTTGCTTGGAAAATAAGACTCAGTGTCAAGTCTAACTGAAGAGTTAAGGAAAGAAATGGGAGCTAAATTGGTAGAAGGATCAGAAGTAGGAAAACAATCAATATAAAGTTTGTGAAAAATAATACCATATATGGGAACTGTATGCTGGAGTTCATTCCACATAATAAATTCAGAATTGAAGACTTGTAGATAAAATTGCTGTGAGATACTATTCTGTCGTCCTGCTCCACAGAAAAATTCTGGGAAAAATTCCGTCTGAATTACTGGTGTTGGTCAGTTGGTCACTCATACTCATCTTACCCTGTCCTTTGGAATTATTGATGGAAAAAAAATCTAACTCTTCTTTTTTCAGAATTCTGTATTAGTCTCTGTCATGGGCGCTGTGATACCCCAACCAGAGCCCTATTTAGGAGTGAAGGACTTACTGCCCTAGCTGCTGGGAGTGCTCACAGTGGTCAGCCTCTTCAGGATTTGCCTCACTTGCCTCCCTCAAAGGCTTCTTCCTTCCCTGGCCAACAAACACCATCTAACTAATACACTAAAGACTGGGCCGTTGGTCATCCCAGCTCCAGAATCCCCCCTGGGATTGACTAAAGCCTTTGTTGACTATATAACAGCTGATTTCTTCTATAACCTGATTTTACTTCCTTCCCTTCCATTCCATAGATGTTAATTCCAAGGGCCTTTAATACATTTCCTGCCTGTTAATCCCCACTTCAGTCTGCTTCCTGGGGATCTCAGCCTGAGACATTTACCAAGTTTTTCATCATGGAAATATTACCTTTGAGTGACGTGTTCTAAAGATTTGATCGTAGTTCATTGAGTGTTAATAATTTCTCATCACATTAGCCAATTCTGAATCACTATAAAGAATAGATTACTTTTGAGAAGTAGACTCTAATGTGCTACTCTCATTTACCATGTGTTGAATTGTGAACGTTATTGTTTCTGTGCGTTTGGCCATGGTCTCATATACAAAACTAAACTTTTCATTAAACTTATTACTCATGTATTTTAGTAATTAGATATATATTGAATAAGAACCAATATTCTCTGATATAATGGGCATAAAATTGTTAAATAGGAAAACTCCAAGGTCCTACATACAGAATCTGTGATGGGAAATTATTGCTGGCTATTCTTTTTTATAATGCTTTATAAAAATTGCCCCCCCCCACCTCATGGCAAAGCATTTCTAATCAAGCTTCAGGGAGAGAGAAAGAGGGAAAGAGAGAAAGAGAGAGAGAGAGAGAGAAGCAGACAGAAACAGAGATCTCACTAGGGCAAGAAGCACCTGGCAGTTTTGCAATGCATACACCAGAAGTTTAGCACTGCACACATTTGTGGAATACAAAGTTAGGAAATAAGATAAACCAGAGCTGTGGAAATTTAATTTCCAAAAAGACTTCTTTTAAAAGTAGGCTTCATGCCCAGCATGGCACAAGATTGACACAGAATATATATTTGTTACATGTATGAAAGAATGAAGCATAATACAGAAATACCTTTTCTTACAAAGACGAGCATGGGAAATTGAATGGCACTTAGTGCAGAAGAACAAGAGTGAAAAGCAAGTGTCATATGAGAAATAGAAGCTCCACAGAGCACCTTGGTAAAAAGGTAGGTCCCTGAACCAAAACTAAGATGTACATTATCAATCAATTCGTCTGTCAATTAAAAATATTCTTGAAAATTTTTCCAAAATACGAATTTCAACATTTTATTAAGGAAAATTCACTTCCTTTTACCAACTCCTGTTACCCTCGAATTCATTCTTTCTCTTAGTCAGTGATGTGCCGGTAAACTGGATCTCTGACAACAAGCAAGCAAGCAAGAAAACAAACAAACAAACAAACAAACAAACAGAAAACCTCTTTTTTGTTGTATCTCCTAATTTCCACCAGGGCCCATTTCAAGTTTCCAATTGTTTGACAATGGCTTTTAAAATCCCTAATATTAAGGATCGAATCTCAAGATACAATAAAAGCCAACTTCAGCAAACTAATGCCTTCACATAATGGATAGTGCTTGAATTATCCAAATAATATGGTTTTGTTGCCCTGGTCAGAAGTATTTTACATGGTGTATCTCACACAACTGTCAATTTATGCTGAGGATGTAGGTATTTAGAGATATGTGAAACACATATGTTTAGTGCCTTATACCAGGTTCTCAGCTGTTTTCTAAATACATTTTTTTTCAATTGATCCTCATACGAATCTGGAAAGTATTTTCATTATCATCTTACTTTCAAGGAAACTGAGACTCAGAGACGTTAACTAATTTGCCCAATGTGACATAGTTGTTTAGTGATAAAACTCTGATTTGAATCCAGGTCTTTTCCCAAAGGTAATACTTTCACTATACCATTCTCTATGGAATGAAGATACTAGATAATTTTTTCCCATGTGCTTTTGAGATATCTTAAACAAACATCATGATTTTCTTGCTTAAAATTTCCTTCTCATTATTAACCGAAGATTCCTCATATGTCTTGAATAATATAATCCCTGACATATTTTCTGTTATCGTTAATATCTCCCAATTTTTGGATTTTCAGAGGCTTGCCTTAGGTCATTTGGGAGTTTTCTAAGACAGATACTAAGCCAGACATTTTACTTCTGTGTTTTCAATATTCTTAAGAAACTCATACTGATAGGAGGAAGTATGTCCAGGATTATTGTTCCAATCTACAGTTTAAGTGCCCTCAGCTGAGTTTATCAACCATGAAGGTCGCCTAAGAACAGTGCTTATTGTTCTGGTCACATTTCAGTGAAGGAAGTTTAATTTTCTCTATTTCTTTTCCAAGATTTTCCATCTGCAAAAACAATCACTTAAAACAGCAGAAGCCAAGAGCTAGGAAATCAGTGCCATAGGCAATGTTCCTCATCAAGACTGCTTCCAGAAGTTTAGAAGCTCTGTGGAAATATCAATATTGTGTCTTCATAAAGTATCTGCTTAATGGATGTTTTAGATTATGCAGTCAGAAACATTTATAAATTACCAATCTATTTTTGCCAAATAAGAATTGCATGTGATTTCTGATAAATGGTAATATTACTTACAAAGAGTTCTACTTTATTTCTGATATTAAAGTCATGACTGTATTGGCTGCCTCATCAAATTTCTTTTTTTAAAATATTTTATTTATTTATTCATGAGAGACACACAGAGAGAGAGAGGCGGAGACACAGGCAGAGGAAGAAGCAGGCTCCATGCAGGGAGCCTGAAGTGGGACTCGATCCCGGGACTCCAGGATCAGGCCTTGGGCTGAAGGCGGTGCTAAACCACTGAGCCACCCGGGCTGCCCATCATCAAATTTCTAAATGTATGTGCTATTACCTTCCATAGCTTCTTGCCCTTGCTTTCTCTATTTTTTCATATATAGATGGTATACCAAATATGCATTTACTTATCACTTCTATAAAGCGTCACATTCACCTTCTGTTTCTGAATGATGATGTAATTAGAACAAAAACATTGCTTGCTAACATGTAGATTATGCCAGGTGGTATACTATTTTATATATATAAATCAGCTCAATTGGTTTAATTCTTCCACAACCTTGAGTTTTAGATATTGATATTCTCATTTTATAGGTGGCTAATATAGGAATCACTGAGATTCAGAAATCTTCCCAAGGGTATGTGATTAATGAGTTTCAGGGGGCAGGATCTGAACTGGAGTCTGTATGAGTCCAAAATCATCTTCTTAATAACCATACTATAGTGAAACACATAATTTGTTAAACACCTATTCCATAACCATTGGTGTTTGTGTTTTCATATATGTGCACATTTTAAAAGAACACTTAGTTTATTTTTTCAAAGATTTATTTATTTATTTTGAGAGAGAGCGAGAGCGAGAAAGAGAGAGAGACAGATGAGGGGCAGGAGGAGAGAGAGAGAGAGAGAGAGAGAATCCAGATTCCCTGCTGAGCATAGCACCTGACCATGATCCATGAGATCATGATCTGAACTGGAATCGAGTGTGTTGCTTAACTGAGCCAGTAGGCGTCCCTTATAAAAATCACTTAGTTAATTGAATAGTGTTTTGGCATGGGTCTGATGGGTATGAATCTACATTTCTACAAATGTATTTGTCTTCTTTTCTATCCTGTATGACATCCACACATGAGAATTTAAGACATTATTATTTTCTATATTTTCAATATTTTGATCATTTATTATTTTGTGATATAGGATAATATTTATTATTAAAATGTTCCTTTCCACTATGACATGTACTTTACATTATTGTGGAAAATATAATAAGAAATGTTGTCATTTACCAGGTAAAGATGAAAAAAATATATTGTCTTTGAGAAAAATTAATTTAAAAAGTTACAAAATAAGTTCTAGCCCTGAAGGTATGAATGAATGAATAAAGTATTACTGAGAAAGATTCATGAAATTGGCAACTAATCTCTATAAAGGAGACTAAAATAGTCCATGAGTAAACATTGTGCAATAATTTGCAGAATGTCTGAGGTTGGGTTATCTGTCTAAGCCTGGACTTTGAATAAGTGTTAGGTTGGGTTGAAATGACTCTCTTAAAAATGTCAATGAAAAGCTTTGTGGGAAATCCTTTGGAGGTGGCATGGCCTGTTTGGTTTGCAAGCACAGCAGAACTACCTGGGCACTCTTTCTTTAGTAATTACTCATCCTGATTTCTCTGGAAGGTAAGATTTACTGAGTAGTTATGTTAATTATGTGCCCCAACGAAGTACATTCATTGGGTTTTCTTGTTGCTGAAACAAGCAATTTGCTTTTGTTAGGGGCTTTCACACATATTCTAAGTCCAGAAAAATCACTGAAAGCTGGAATAAACAGTAAAATTTCTATCCAAAAAAACTTTTTGAAGACACTTTAATATTTCCTTATAAAAATATGTCTGTAAGGGACTATAAGAATCCATTTATGTTGGATGATGATGGAATGAAGTTCCTGGCTGTACACTTCACAGGGACTTTGGAGAAATGACCTAGATTCAGAGATTAGATGAGCCTTCAGATAAAAATTCTTTTGGCACAGATGGATACAATTAGAGTCCAGAAAAGAATACTTGTGAAGACCTGGCCTAAGGCCAATTATATGCACTTAGGAAAATGTGTTTTTGAAATCTCTGGCAGTTCCATCATGATATTAGGAAATTCTTGGTAGGAGAAGTTCCTAGAAAACAAAGCATTGCTTTTTTTCCTTTCAATGCCAAAAGTACCAAAGAATTCAAGGACATACTCTATGCAGTGATACGTGCCAGTTGGAGTAGGAGGAATGGTCATAAGATTTCTGGATAGGTAACTACTGTGCAGCACCAGGCCCAACATGGGCCCTAAATTTGTCAAAAACCCCAGCTGTTTGTCAAGTACAATTTCATCAAACTATCACCTAAGTGATCAAAATTGAAGTTTATAACTTATCAATGCTCTTTGGATAAAAACATTGTGAGGAGAAGATCCTTGATTAAATGTAGGGTAGGATGATTTATTAGAATGAATTCATGAGTATGATACATTTATTTACTACATTTATTGCAAAATGGCATTGTTGATTGCATGGCTCCATCATCAAAAAGTCTTGAGTTTGAATCCCATTTCAGGCATTTACCAACCATATAATTTTGGGCAAGTTGCCTAACTTCTCTGACCCTGTTCTCTTCTCTATAAAATGGGACAAATTATATGCTTATCTCCAGGGTATCTATGGAAAGTAAATGCTGCTAAGTGTGAAAATGCATTGTTTTCCATAGTAATAATTCCAATAAACTAGGGGAAACCTGACACATTTCATTTTCCAGGAAGAAGTTTCTAAGAGGTAAAGGTAAATTGAAATTAGCCTCACAATCTTGTTCACAAACATGTGACCCTCTAATTTAAAATGACTGGGTTGCATTTTAAAAAATAAAAGAAAAAATTACTTGGAAAAATGTTAGATTTATTCACAAAGAATAAAAAGCTACTGCCTATATGGCCATCCCCTGCTATCCTACATTTTTTTCTCAAACTTTTCCTGGTTTATTGATAGTTTAATATTCATGATATAGTCTCTTTGGTAAATTTTGGTATCGCCTATCAATATGCAGATGACTGGGCAGTCTGGGTGGCTCAGTGGTTTAGCGCCACCTTCAGCCAGGGGTGTGGTCCTGGGGCCGGAGATTGAGTCCCATGTTGGGTTCACTGCATGGAGCCTGCTTCTCCCTCTGCCTGTGTCTCTGCCTCTCTCTCTGTGTGTCTCTCATGAATAAATAAATAAAATCTTAAAGATAAAATAAAATAAAATAATAAAATAAAATAAAATAATAAAATGCAGATGACTTTCTTCTTTCAACCAAACATTATTTATTGAGTATTGGCAATGATCCAGAGATACTGTATTCAGAACATGTAATAGATGAGGATTACTTATAAACAAATGGGTGAGATGCTGTTTAATAAGAATAGAATAGAGGTAAGGCCATGCTACATGTGCACTAGGGATGGAGTGGACTGTTTTTAGGGCAGAGAATCCCTGAGCTGGGCCCTGAAAGAAGAATAGGAATTCACCTGGCAGACATAGGTGGAATGAAAACTTCAAGCAAAGTATATATCATGTGCAAATACCTGGGGCTTTTGGGGTTGTTATCACAGCATAAATTAACTTGTATTTATTATTACACTATGGCATTAATACCTTGCCATAAACCTTCCTTATACTTCATCTGAATGAATTTTTCCCATAAACCTACTAATGATTTTCTGAGGATTTTTTCATTCTTTTTTTTTAAGATTTTATTTATTCATGAGAGACACAGAGAGAGACAGAGAGGGAGAGAGAGAGAGAGAAGCAGAGACACATGCAGAGGGAGAAGTAGGCTCCATGCAGGGAGCCCGACGTGGGACTCGATCTGGGGTCTCCAGGATCAGGACCTGAGCTGAAGGCGGCACTAAACCGCTGAGCCACCTGGACTGTCCTCATTTGTTTTTCTAGTAGGGTGAGTGAACTGCATTGACATCAGACCATTCTAGATCTGTGATATATTGACTTCATGACTTCAAGTGATCTATTCAACCTTTCCAGCCCTAGTTTTCTGCTTACTTATCTGAGAGCTGGACCAGGGCATTTGGAGGCTTTCCTCTGTCCTTGGAAGGTGCACTGTGTCTACCACTCCCATAGCTGGAGTCATTTTAAAGGATTCCACCTTGAGAGAGCAATATGTTATTGAGAACATCTGGATGATTTATGTGACTGAACCCAGTGAAATTTATATAAACTTTTAAGATTCTTGCTTCTTATAACTGCTACCTGCTAGTCTGGAGTGGTCTACCATTCTTTCCTCTGTCTCCCCTTGTCATCCGTGTACAGGATCCAGCTTCAGATATTATTCAGGAAGTTCCTGAGGTTTAGAACCAACATGCTGTGAGAATTGAAACATGTTCTAGGAAGTACTGTATCATCGTTTTACATATATTGGGTAATCATGAAATAGAAGGTGTAATTATTATTAATATTGCTAATATTCCCACTTCATTCATCTCAATCTCTTGACTCTTGGCACTCCATTTCTTTAACAGATAATCAATTCAGTGACCAATCATGGCTTCCCTTTGGACTTCAAGTCTTATAACTGTTACTGATGTCTCAGCAATATTTGAGCTTCACTGATCTAAAGATAGTCTCGATGGTATCAGTTCTCTGTAATTTATAATTACAACTTCATTACCAGGTATCTGAGGATCCTCATTCATAATTATATATAGTCAATAATTGTACTTAGGGATGCACAATCCTCTGTATCCATAAAGTATTCATAGAGCCAATCAGTGTTACAAATTGTATAACTCTATTTGTGTATAGATGGGGTGGATAATAGAATATATATCATTACATTGCCTTGATAAGAATAAGCTACAGGTAGCAGGCCAAGAGGTCCCTAAGTGAGAGGATATTCCAAGCACAGTGTGTGTGTGTGTGTGTGTGTGTGTGTGTGCGTGTATGATAGACAAATTGAGGGGTGAGGGAGAGAATATATGGTTGGTGATGTAGTTTTGTTGCAGGATTAAGTTTTTTTTCCTGTCTGTTTTTGGACAGTCAAATAATTAACATAGAATTATTGAAATGTAAAGAAAATTACTGAATGAAATGTGTATTCAGACTTGAACATGTGAGTAATACTAGTTCCTGGTGAATATGATTATCCTTGGATATTTTACCTAAATGATTTTGTGGCTAAAGAAACTAAAATTTTATCTTAAGTACCAGTCACTATTGTATATAGATAGAATGCTCTACTGAGATTTTAAGACTAGATCAACTGGTAATGACTGCAATGGGCACAGGATGGGCCCCATGACATAAATTATCTGTCAGCCATAAAACAAGGTAGGCATTTACCAATGCAGGCCAAATGTTTGGCCATTACCACATGGGGCGCTCTCCTCATCAGGTATACATATATTTAGTGTTTTTTCTTCACTGTAATTCTGTTTTTCCTAATAGAAAATATAAACTGTAATTTATCATGATACATTTTAAATTTTCTTCCATGCCATGTAAAATAAATTTCACATAACTGTAGATAACTCAAGCTTAATTCTAGCCAACTAAATATGTTGAAGAATATGAAAGACTACAGATGCTAGGGCTGAGATGCAAATTATACTAAAGAGATTTGTGATTATGGTACTCATTTTTAATCATAAGTGTGGATGAATATCTGTCATTTTTCTGTAAGTATGGAGGTGTAAAATTCTGAAAAATTCAGGCTTCCATCAAAAAAGTTCTGTATCTGTTTAAATGTAGCACATGATGGTTAGGTGTCAGTTATTTGGCCTTTACTGTTTAATAAATAATGCCAATACATAAAACCACTTGAAAAATAAGATAAGGTGGTAATATCTTTTGCCGTGGGAATCAGAATCTAGACATGATTTTTTTTAATGTAACAGACTTTTAGAATTTTAAATGCTAGAGGAAATTTAGTGCCAACTCAGAAGCTTACAGAATGATTCCTTAATCCTTGTGACAATATTAGGAGGTATATTCAACTTCCATTGGAAATCCGCTAAGGAAAGCATAGACTAAGGTCATTTATGGCCACAAAGAACTAATTCACTCAAACCATATACCAGGGATTAAAATTTAGTACAAGAAAAATAAATGGACAACAGAATCAATAAAGACATTCACAAAAAAGAACAGAGGTATGTCGTTTGCCAGCTAGAGAAAAGCCAAAGGAAACAAAGACATAAGGAAAAATCAAGACATCTAAATTCACCCCCAAATAAATCCAATGGCTTACTTAAAGTGCCTCGCACACAATGCTGATATTTGGTTCATTAAGTCTTCAAAGGACAGACCAGAGGCCAGTAACCTGTGTACATGCCCAAAGACGTGGTTGAACAGTATTTTTGCCAGTTGTCTTTGTGGCTTGGAAACTTCAAAGGCCAAATTTTTTTATTCATCCATTTGATTTATCTGTTTATCATTTGCTCACTGATGCCAGAGTATTCCCTAAAATTGTGTGATTTCATTTTTATTAAATTTTTTTGACTCTGCTCAAATGTAATCTTTTACATTAGAGTTTTAAGCTCTGTTTAAGTGCTGTCTTTTCATTTTACCTACATGAATAAGTGCTAAGAACTTAGACTCTCAGAAGTTTGGAGATGGAAGTGCAGGCAGGCCCCAGAAAGAAGTAACCACTTCTTTATGAGCCTGGGGTGGAGGGATCTAAAGATTTTGACCATTTTATAATTATTCCTGGAGATAGTATCTTTGAAAATTGTACTTTGTGTGTTGTCATTTTCTTGACTCTTCAAGATGGCCGAAGTTAAAGAACAACTTTCCCGAGATGACAACATTTACTCGCTTAATTTTTGCTAACATAAGTTAGGTAAATAAATGCAAGTATTTTTAAAATGCGATTATTTATGTTATTGTTAGATTTATGATTTTAAAACATTTGGACAATTAATATGGAATTCCAAGGAGACAAATGAAATAATTAAAGGTCTAGGAGATTGATTTCTGCATGTAGGGAAAAGGATTGAGATCTTTTGGTTCATGTAAACTAGGACTAGCAAGTACTAGAAGTATTTGAAATCATATGGCATGAAGTTGATAAAGTGGTGTCTTGTACCTCTTGCTCATATCACCTTCCTTCCCAGGCTTAAAGTATGAAAGCTGTTTTTAAGATTTTTCTGGAGTCACCATTGGATGCTTTGTTTTCTTCCTTCAGAAGAAATTTGTGATAAAAATAGAATTTATAATGAGTCTGTAGGGATTGAAATTAGACAATACAAAAAAAGAAATTAGACAATATAAAGAAGTATTTTTCACATTTTTTAATGTGAAAATTCCTTGTACCTCTGAATCTTTAATAACACAATTGTAGAGAGATGAAAGGATTTGCAGATATCACACTTGAATCCCTTCTTCTTATTTTTTTAAAATATTTTATTTATTTGTTCATGAGAGCCACAGAGAGAGAGAGACATAGGCAGAGGAAGAAGCATGCTTCCTTCAGGGAGCCTGATGCAGGACTCGATTCCAGGACCCCAGGATTGCAACCTGAGCCAAAGGCAGACGCTCAACCACTGAGCCACTCCGGGTGCCCTGAATTCCTTCTTCATATGCACCGTCCTGCTTTCCATTACATTTGTTACAGTGAATCAACTCCTTCCTGTTATCATTTGATAATTTTAGCCCATTTGATAGTTTTTAACCCATTAATCATTTTTCTCTTGTGCTTTGCTATAGAGAATTATACAGTTACTTGCAGAAAGGCTTTCACTTAATTTTACTGCAGATTTGCCCCCCAGCTTTATTGAGGTAAGACTGATAAAATAAAAATTATATATTAAGTTATACAACATGATGATTTGATATACATTGCAAAATGATTATTACAGTCAAGCTGATTAACATACCATTATCTCACATAGTTACGATTTTTATGGACCACATTTCACCCAGCTTTTTTGCAGTATCCCCGATGGATAAACCAGGGTGTTCACTTTTGATCTTTGGGTGATGTTCAGAGCAAAACAGGAAGAAAGCAGACGGAGGCCTTTTAGGAGCGTTGGGATCTTTCTTCTTTCCTTTCTTGTCACCTTTGGGAGGAACATAATTTTTCATCTCCCTGTCATAGCGAGCTTTGTCACTTTTTGCCATATCTTCAAATTTTGACTTTTCCTTTGCAGACATGATCTTCCATCTCTCCGAACATTTCTTGGAGAATTCAGCGAAATTGATGGAAGAGTCCGTAAAAATCGTGTGTGGTGAGAAAACTTGAGATCTCCTTTCCTAGCAAATTTCCAGTATAGGATACATTACTATTAACTATAATCAATCACCATGCTATACATCTCCAGAATTTATTCCTCTCATAGCTAAAAGCTTACAGTCTTTGACCAATATCTCTCCATTTTCCCCATCCTAGCCACTGGTAACCACCATTCTACTCTCTGTTACTGTGAACTTGACTTTGTAAGATTCCCCATGTAAATGAGATCATGAAATATTTGTCTTTCTTAGTCTGGTTTACTTCATGTTGTATGATGTCCTCCAGGTTCATCCATGTTGTCACAAATGGTAGGATTTCCTTCTTTTTTAAAAATAAATAAATAGGGTGCCTGGGTGGCTCAGCGCTTGATCATCTGCCTTCAGCTCAGGTTGTGATCCTGGAGTCTCAGGATCGAGTCCTGCATTGGGCTGCCTGCATGGAGCCTGCTTCTCCCTCTGCCTGTGTCTCTGTCTTTCTCTCTCTCTGTGTCTCTCATGAATAAATAAATAAAATCTTAATAAATAATTAAATTTTTATTTATTTTAAAGATTCTATTTATTTATTTGACACAGAAAGAGAGAGCATAAGCAGGTGGAGTGGCAGAGGGAGAAGGGAAAAGTAGGCTCCCCCACTGAGCAGGGAGTCTGAGGCAGAGCTCAATCCCAGGACCCTGGGATCCTGACCGGAGCTGAAGGTAGATGCTTAACTGACTGAGCCACCCAGACACCCTGATTTCCTCCCCTTTTAAAGTTAAATGGCCAACAGGTATAGTAAAGATGCTCAATATCACTAATTATCAGGGAAATACAAACCAAAAGCATAATGAGCTATCACCTCACACCTGTTAGAATGACTATTATCAAAAAAATCAAAAGATGGCAAGTGTTGGTGTGGATGTGGAGAAAAGAAACCCTTATTTACCGTTGGTGGGAACATAAATTGGTATGGCCATATAGAAAACAATCTGAAGATTCCTCAAAAAATTGAAAGTAGAACTGCCATATGAGCCATCAATTTCACCTCTGGGTATATATCCAAAGGAATCAAAGTTAGAATCTTTAAAGAGATATCTGCACTCCCATCTTTATGGAAGCATTATTAAAAGTAGTCAAGGTATGGGAATGTCAAGTGACAATTATTTTTAAATGGAAGAGCACAAGAGTAACTTGATGCTCAACTATTTCTGCAAATATATGTTCTCTATTATATAAATGAGTCAGAATATTAGGCCAAAAATCAATATTTTTATTTTTCCATGCTCAATTGTTTGATTTTATTTACTTGGCAAAGAAATTTTTTGGAGGAAAAATCCCATTAATATGTGAAATGACACAGCAATAGTAGAATTTATTGAGTGCTTACTACATTACAGATACATTATTTCATATGACACATGCAACACTATTAGGTAAAATCAACAAGAGAAGTTTAATAATTTTCTTGAGCTGCATTGTTTTTAATTACTCAACCTGGGATTTGAACTATTTTATGTGATTCCAGCATCCATACTACATAGCCATTAAACCAATAACTGTGCACAAATATTTACACATATTTAATTTGAGTTTATTAAATATTTAAAAGCAAAACAACTTAGACCTGATTTGTTATAGCCAGAAGTAAATCATACGTTACCTTGTATCTGTTAATGGTGTGCCTAACCCAAGGAATAGTGATTACTAGAAAATAAGGGAGAGTCCGTTTTATAGTCACATGTTCAATATGATTAGGACTTAGATCGTGTTCATGTTTATTTAAGTACTAAGGAAAAAATAGAAATATACTATTTATGCCGATAAGTAGAATAACATTTTTCCATGTGTTTTGCTGATTTTAATTCTAGATCCTCATTCTGTCTTTGTTCATTCTATGGTGTTGGTACCAGTGCCTTCTGCTATAAAGGCTGAAGGTTTACCATATCAACTCTGTAGAGATTTGTTGTGGATAATGGGTGGTCAGGGTAAAAACTCCCAACTAAACTTCTTAGGAGTAGACTGTTAATGAAGATGTTGGTGAAGAGGTTCACTACAGAGAGGAGAAGCCCATTGGAAAATCTTCTGACACCCCAAACAATATCTCCAGTGACTTTCATGATATTGGCTAGGTCATATGATATCAAACTGGTATATTTACAAAAATGTCTTCAGAACAATGAATTTTCTTTTTGAGATGAAAGTATTTATTAATCCTCCTTGAAAACAAAATTCAGAACTTCCAAGGATAAGTTTTGAAAAGCATGTCAGACTATCCATCTCTTTTGTGTTATTACAATGACTCTATACTCTCATCTAAACTTTTTATTTTAGGCAAAATATGAATCATTATTTCTTTCACGGGTTGGTAAAGATGTAACAGCAAAGATGTACTCCTATAGGATCTCCAACACAAAAGTGAAGAAATTCAGCATGAAAATCTTATGTATTTCTATGCAGGACTCTGTTTGGGAGCAGAGACATGGCTGAGTTGTAGAAATATGGAGATTGACTTGAAAATCAAGGAAAAGCTTCAAAAAGCACTTTTTATACTGTGTATTTAGTTAAGATTTTTCCAGGCATTGTGATTAAAAACATTTGGGGAAGTACATGTAATATTTAAGTATATTTTATTATATTTTTCAGATAAGTCTTTTGTGGAACAGTTGCACTCTCCTGGGATATTATGCATAGATGTTGCAAATTCAAATGTCTATGGGACCCAGTTGGAGAAATAAAGATTATAATTTGTCCCATCAAAAAGTAGTTCTAGCCAGAATTTTCAATAGTGTTAGATAAACTGATCATGCATACTGCCTATGATTGTGAACTTTGCCATGTTTTATCAAAGGAACCCACCCATGAAGGTCTTTATTAGAGTCTGCAAACCCATATAAATGTTTCCCAGTTTCTGCTTGCCAGTATTGTTAGAATTGTGAGGTGTTTAAGAATATAAAGTTTATTTTTTTAAAAGATTTTATTTATTTATTCATGATAGGCACACACACACAGAGAGAGAGAGAGAGAGGCACACACAGGCAGAGGGAGAAGCAGGCACCATGCCGGGAGCCCCACGCGGGACTCGATCCTGGGACTCGATCCTGGGACTCCAGGATCACACCCTGGGCCAAAGGCAGGCGCTAAACCGCTGTGCCACCCAGGGATCCCCAGAATATACAGTTTAAATTGACATACATATTTAACAAAATTTCTTTAATAATGATATTTCCCTTCATATGCCGATTTTTCTGTGATCTAAAAGAAATGAAATTATATTTTAAAATAACAGTAAAACATTATTATAAATAAAAAATATCCAATGCATTTATAAAATATTAAATTCAATAGTGAATGTCACTTGAGCTCCCTATTTTAAAAATGAGAAAGCCTGGGTTCAAAAAAGCTTCATATCTTGCTCAAGGCTACACAATGGATAAATGGCAGAACCACTTAGGGGACGTTTCCAGGCATCTGAAAAGAAATGTGGTCTTAAAACACTGACATCTGAATAAGACAAGAGAAAAGACATAAGGTGCTAACAGAAATATTCCAAGGAAATACTTTATAAGGACATTCTCACGGTCAAAAGATTAGCTACCTGGAGATGATAATAATACAATTCAGTTATTAAATTCATGTGATTAACTCATTAATTTTCTTGATTAATTCATTATTTATTACTCTTTTATTTTGACTCCTTTTCCAGACTCTTTCTATTATAATGTCTTGATTGTGTCACATACGCATAAAATGACTAGTATGAAATTATTTATACTCAGTAGCAGACATTAAATCATGTAATATAATGACTACTCATTTGTTTATAGATTGAAAATGACCTTCAGTCACATTTTAATTATAAGTAGTGGCTTATATTCTATTGAATGATTTAATAATAATTTAGTAAGCATTTTTGTGTGGTTATACTATGCTAAATTCTTTACAATATTCTTTCACCAATTCTATTCTTAAAATTTTAAGATTGTAAACATTATCTTTTTTTTGAAGATGAGGAACTATGGTTCAGAGAAACTAACTGATGAACAATTTTAGAAAGTAGAAGGGTTGGGATTGAACCCTTATGAAGAAATATCCACAACCTCTAATTTTTTTAAGTAGTCTACATGTTCAACATCCAGCTTGAACTCATGACCTTGAGATCAAGACCTGAAATCAAGAGTCAAATGCTCCACCAACTAAACCACCCAAGCACCCCCTATAACCCCCAATTGCAGTAATTAGTTATTTTTTAAATTATTTTTATAACATTGCTTAATTGTTTTTTTCCTATCTTAATGCTACCTAAAATAATGTAATCTAAGATTAGAAAAAGGGTAATTTATACCACTAATTATTTCTCCATGAATTTTTAAATTCCCATTTCTCAACCTTTAAAAGACACTTAAAGATTATTTTCATTTGTCTAAAATAGTCATTCTAATCTTCTAGAAGAATCATGGATATATGGAATATCTTACATTTTATACTTCTTGCAATAATGATGAAATAAATACCAGGATAAGTGCTAAAGCAACTTACCAGGGAAAAATTAAATTCTAATTCACATTTTATAAGAGATTATCTTCACACAGAAAATTGATTTTTTCTGATTTTATAAAAATGGCATATGAGTATATATAATAGCTATTATGACATTTTAAGAGGAAAGCAGAGAAAATGTCAATAAATTTTTACTAAATATTTTTATGCCAAATATTATACTAGATTTAATAAATGTGAATAATAGTAATATATCAACAATATAGTATTGATAATTCTCTCAGGCTTTTGAACTCCAAATTACTTTTTGAAATATGGTAAAAAAAATCTTAGTTAATGTTTAATATTTTCACTTTTAATGCAAAATGCTTATGCTTTGTATTGTTTCTAAACAATGATCTAATGTCTAGTTTTACAGCTGTATAAGCCCTTTTAAAAATTCATGGCCAGGTGTTATCTTCAACCATGTCCATCTTCTCATTCAAGCATCACCAGATATTTATATGATTAGTCAAAGAATTAGTAGCTTTTATAATCTTTATCATTCCAAGAAATTTTTAAATCTCTTTTATTATAAAGAAAAATCACAGCATGACTTACTTGGAATGTGCTTTATAAATGTCCACTGTATCTTTTCATCTAATTTTAAACAGAGTTGTTATGGACTGCCAAAGGACTGCTTTCTCAATATAAATAAAGTGAAGGTTTTCCATCATGTAATAGTGAAATTGTTTATCTATTTTCACTGGGAAAAGAAATATTAAATATATATAGTTCATTTATTTAGATCTTAAATTCCCTTGTTTTATATTTGGGCAGAGACACTTACAGAATTTCAGAAGGACAAATGTGACTTTGACTTGATCCCTTTGACTACTGTGTAGAAAATACACTAAAGGGATGGGGAGGAGTCAGTAAAGAGAGAAGATAGAAGATGATTGCAATAATTTATTAGCAAGACTGTGTAGGGTTACATAGTATAGCATCAGGTGAGGGGTAATGATAATTAGTGGGTTTCAAGATATTTTATAAAGTTGGCACTTTCAAAGTCAATTTCAATGTCCTGGTAGATGTGAGAGTTTAGAGAAAGGTCAAAATCAAGAATGACTTCAAGTGTTTTTTGCTTTTTTTTTTTACAACTGGAGGATAGAATTTTTGAGTTTCTGTGAGAAGGAAGATGACAGTAAGCAGAGCTTGGATGTGGAGGTAATCAGTACCCAAGGATTAGACAAGTGTTATATTTGATGTGTTTACTGGATAGTTAAGTGAAAAAAACTGAAAAGATAGCAATAATTAAATGCTTAACATTTTGAGAAATGGACAAACTATTTTCCAAAGTGGATGTACCATTATGTATTCTCACTAGCGTTATGAGTGTTCTGATTTCTCCATACCCTTGTAAACATTTATCTGGAGGTGTGTTAACATATTTTGTTTATGCTTTATTCATTTAAAGCACAAACAAAATTTTGTCCAAGAAATATTTACCTTACCCAACATCAGAAATAACTTCCGTGTTTTAGCCTGACTTTAAGTTTACGATATAATGAAAATTAACTTTTGTATGTTGTGAGGTAGAAGATGTTATTTTTTTCCATGCAGATATCCATCACTTATTAAAATAACCATTTTTTTCTTATGAAAATTGACACTTGGTCAAATATTAAGTGACCAGATATGTGTGGGCCTGTTTTTGGACTCTAGTCTATGATCTTTTTGTGTATTCACACATTACCTTAAGTAATACTATGTTTAATGATTGTAAATGTAAGTTATCTTTTTTGTTTTTCTTTTTCAAACTTGTCTATTCTATGTTGTGTATTAAGAACTGAAGTATTAAGAAATCAGGGAGATAAAAAAGAATCAGCAATGTGAAATCTTATGGAGATTGGAGAATATTTATGGTGTATTTATAAAGATGTGTTATCCTGGAAGATTGCTGAAGAATATATTTTAAGGAGATGGGAGTGAGCAAATGAGTCAAATGCTATATAAATAGGGCAAGTAAGTTGAGAACCAATACACGACCACTGATTTAGTAGCATGAATGTCATTGATTACTGGCTAGAAACTTTCAGTGAGAGTAAATGTAGGAAGCCTGAATAAAGGATGTTTAAGGGAGATTCAGAAGAGAAAAATATGGAAAATATTTTAAGTGACAGAATGGCTGTTAATATGTATCAAGCAGGGTCCTGTCAAAAGAGAAAATACATTTGAACAGAGGACACATGATATAACTGATTGTGTTAACCAAGTGTTGGAGAAGTGAAAAGGCAAAAGGAAAACTTGAGGATGCACCTACGATCCATAGGTTCAGGGGAACTAAGAGAAGATATTTTTTATTTTTTATTTTTATTTTTTTAAGAGATTTTATTTATTTATTCATGAGAGACACAGGGAGAGAGAGAGAAAGAGAGAGAAAGAGAGAGAGAGGCAGAGACACAGGCAGAGGAAGAAGCAGGCTCCATGCAAGGAGCCCGACATGGGACTCAATCCGAGGTATCCGGGATCACACCCTGAGCCAAAAGCAGGGTATCAACACTAAGCCACCCAGGAGTCCCAAGCAGATATACTTTAAAAGCTTATAATTTTGGAATTAGGCTTTGCCAGGCTGATACTCTGAATTCTGATGATGAGGCACAGGCTGGCTACTGTTGCCATCTCTGAAAGGGAGTCATGAGATTGGTTTGGGATGTAACGGAAAAACTGCAGAGACCAACTGTTGCTACTATAGTGATTTGTTGCTGCTGTGATAAAGATGCATTGTTGGGAATAGCCAACAGGAATAGAAAGAAATGAAAGGAGTGTCCCTTATCTCTTTCTGAGTACCCTTTATGGAAAAAGTCTAATAGATGACTGGCAGAAGGAGAAATGGAATATGGTTTGCAAGTTTTCAGCCTTCATTTCATAAAGAAGAGAACAGAAGGATAGTTTTGAGCTAAGACAATAGCTTAAGGACGGTTGTAGTCCATTCCTTGGATTACTCAGCATTTAAGACACTCTTCTACATATATTTCGATTTCCATACACAAATGAACTTCATGCCTTCATCTAAGAAGGTCTAACTATCCTGCATACAAAGGAAGATATTACCCATTTCATGTGTATTTCACTTTCAGCCCAGACTTCAGCGGACTGGGGCTCTTCACCTGAGTTGGGGAAGTGACCTAACCTTTTATTTGTGGGAGGTCAGGCTACTCACTGGTCCCATCTTTTCTTTTTTATGTTACATAATTTTCCATGAACTCTTCATAATAGAAAAGGAACACTACAAAAACCCCTGAGTTGCAGAAAAGTCTACCTGGAGACCACTGTCTAGATGCAACTTGATGAAAGGAGTTTTTTTCCTTTTTAAATGGAGGTGTGGCAACATTTTTTTGTTTATGCTTTATTCATTTAAAGCACAAACAAAATTTTGTCCAAGAAATCTATACCCTACCCAACATCAGAAATAACTTGTTTTGGGGGGTTTTTTTTTGTTTCTTTGTTTTTGTTTTTTTGCTTATAGATTTGGTGGGAGTCTAGAGTCATCCCAATTTCAAACTCAGTTGAAATATTTTTGATTCTCAAGGATTCATTCTTTTCATGGGACACAATATCTCCAGATCAGCAGAGTTCAGGACTGTGGAGATGAGAAACAAAACTTCTATTGACCTGACCGGGTTACCAAGTATCAGAATCAGAGAAGCTACTCATACTTCTACCCCATTATCCCAGAAGCTATGTATTATAATCAATGGTGGGAAAATAGTATATTTGAAGCCAGTACTGCTGCTTATAAGATAGAAGCCCATCTTTTCAGGAATCTTGGTCTCCCGGTTTGCACCATAATTGAATTGTTAGTGGGCCATTTCACCATTCTGTCAGGCCAGCTGCTTTTAATGATGGATTACCTGGCAAGACTTATGGATCCTTTGGCTGTGGACACATTACTATTTTTCTTTTCCTGTCAAATGAGTCCTCAAAAGAAGGCAATATTATGTAGAACTTTATTGTAGCAAATAAGGCATTTTGTAAGTCTATGGATGATGTTGCCCACAGAATATTATGGGAAGGGTAAGTTAGCTTATACCAAGTTCACAAACCTGTTTCTTTAAGAACAAATTGCTGCTCCATACAAAATTATTCTCATATAATCAGTCTGTCACCAGGTAGGCCGATTGGTTCCCTTGGGGGGTAGTGTCATATTGAGGCCTCAGCTTTGGTCTCTCCTGCTGCCAGGAGTAGCTGAGCCATGTCAAACTATATAAGTGAAAGTCCATGTTTTTAAGTACACATCTGGCCTCTATCTTTGCTATTGTGGTCACTTTATATCCTGGCCTCTTAAATAAGCTCGTGATGCCTGGAGAAAAAGATGGTCAACATTCACAAACATCATGTGTCCTTGGTTATTGAGAGCTTCCCCTAAGGTAGAAGCCCTTGATAAGCATCCACATAATTTTCCAGTAGCAAAATGGAACACTATACAACAAAGAAAATTATAAAATGAAGATATACACACACAGAGAATCCTGCAAATGTTAATATTGATCAAAAGAAGCAAAACTCAAAGTAATGTATATAATATTTATTTTATTAAAAAATTAAAAATAGGCTAAACTAAACAATATTATTTTAGAGAATGCATCGGAGATGGTAATATTAAAAAGAAAAACAGAATTAATGACCTTAACCTACTAGTTTTTAACTCTAGAGATAAGGAAGGAGTAGATTGATAAAAAGACACATAAAGGTGTCCCATGAGATTATAGAAATGTTTTATAACTTGATACGAAATTTCCAGTTGATGGTGGCTACATGAATGTTTGCTTTAGAATTACTTATTATAATATACATTTAATGTACTTTTTTGAATGTGACAGATATCACTAAAATTTTTTTTAAAATGTCTATTTAAGATTTTTGACAAATTGAATATAAAAAATGAGGGAGACAGAGAAATTTCAAAAGTTCTCAGTCTTCTGGCTTGAATGAATTTCCTACGTCTCAAACCTGATTCCTGTCTTTTCACTCTCAGTGGCTTGTTCTTCACGAAGGACCTGAAATCAATTTAAAGCATTAGCATTTTCTTTTCACTCAATCAAACCCCTGTGAGTACAGTCAAAAGAGATAGAATGAACACTAAAGAAAAAGCCAAAATATTATTGTAATGATAGATGTAACTGAAATTTCATACCCCCATGACTAATAGACCAGAGCATTTCATAGTATTTTGTAATAAAAGCAAAAAAGATAAATCTCTCTCTATGATGAAATGTCATGTTTATTCAAAAATGCCAAATTTTTCTTGGATTAAAACTTTTCTTTCACCCCATGAAAAGCTCAGTTAAAGATGATTTTACTTTTTGCAAGTAAATGGATGAAACAGTTCTAGAAAGTCACTGGATGTAATTTGCATATCTTCCTCTTCCAGGATATAAAGATCAGGGCTTCCTAATGCAGGATGCACTTTAGAATCATCTGGGGAACATTCAGAAATACCACTAACCCAGACCCAACCCACCAGTTAAATTACATTTTTTGTGTGTGAGGTACTTGAGAGTAGTATTTTTTTCAAAAGACACTCAGGGAATTATTTAAGTGTGATGAGTTGATGAGTTGATGGTGATATAGATAATATTCCATAGCTGTCAAAATACCTGTTTTTGATGGTAGAGAGAAAAGTATGCTGCAATATTTGGTAGCTATATACTGTTTGATTGCAAGTAACCTATTCATGTGAAACATTTGTTCATTTACCACACATTTTAAAAGTAACCATTGTGGGGGCACCTGGGTGCAGTCATGTAAGCCTCTGACTTGGTTTCAGCTCAGGTTATGATATCAGGGTCATGAGATTGAGCCCCCTGTTGAGCCTCCTGCTGATCGGGGGGTGGGGGGAGTCTACTTGGGATTCTCTCTCCTTCTCCCTCCCCTACTTCCATGCTGTCTCTTTTTCTCTCTCTCAAATTAATAAATAAATCTTAAAAAACACAAAACCCTAAAGTAACTACTGTGTGCCACGTTCTGTCACTGGATGATTTAGAGGTAAGGCAACAAAAGCCATAGCTTAAGTGTACCTAGTGCTCTGTATATATTGTGACTTTCCATAGCTTCTACAATTTTTGAATAGGTTGAGATTTCAGAGTCTGAAAGTCTATTTTAGAGAGGTAAAGTTACTTGCCAACTGTCACGAAGCTAACAGTGGTTTAGGACAGAGACTTAGAATACAATCTTTCTGTCTCTAGAACTCAGTCTTTGGACTAGTACTCTCTAAGGACAGGAGTTACTTCTGATTCTGAAGGAATAAAAATAAATAAATAACCTATCACACAGATAATGCTTGGGGGAAGTTACTGCAGTGGCTTCATCTATGTTTCCTTGTGATCTAGCACCGTGCCTGGACTCAAGTAGATGCTTAATGTTTGTTGAGCTTAAGAGAACCTGTGAAGGTATTAATGACCAACAGTGGAAAAATGTTCTCCCCAAAAGGCTAAATGTTCTTTACCAGGAAATTTCTAGAGAAATATTGTAGTAAGTCCTGACAGTTGAGTTTTCTCTTTTGTAATTCAAGTTCCTGATTTAAACTTTGAGTGCTAAGGCATCCTATACAAAATGCATCCAATTCAAGATGACTATTTCAAATAAACACATTGCCAGCCATACCACTAGATAAGGAGCCAGGCCACAGCTGTCACTTCTTCCTTCATAATCCTTTGTTTTAGAGTGTTTGGCTGATTTTGATAACTGATCACTTTGCTTGTTTTCTTTCTCTTTCTCCACTTTAAATTCTCAGTCTTACATTTTATTTTAATTAAAACAATTTTTTTGGCCTGTGAATTTTGTAATAGAATAAAATGCACAGCATAGGGAATACAACCAATGATATTGTAATAGTGTTTTATGGTGACAGGTGGTAGCTACACTGTGATAAACATAGCATAACATATAGAGATGTTGAATCACTAAGTTACGTCACTATATTGAAGAAACCTCCCCCCTTGTAAGTAGGGCCAGCCCTATCCCAGAGGCAGCCCATCCAGGCGTCTTCCTGAAATTTTAGCAACTAAAAGCATTCTGTTTACAATAAGAAAACCATTTCCCCCCCACACACACACACCCTGATTGGAATGTCCCTGAATAGGTTCATGTTGACCCTCCCCGAAATCAACCTGGATGCCATGTGACTCCTGCGGTTCTTTTGTCTTTAGGCAGTTTCTTTCCTTTTGCCTTTTAAAAGATCCCTGTAATTGCTAATCGGGGCTCTTTTCCTCCTCGGAGGCGGAGAGCCCGTTTGCGCAAACGTTCAATAAACCCTCTTGCTAATTGCATCTGCCAGTCTGGGGTCTGAGTCTCTGGGGCGTCCACTGGGCCACGTTGGCACCTGTGAGCCAGGGTCCAACAATATGATGGAAACTAACAAAACATTGTGTCAATTATAATCTAATAAAATTCTTTTTAAAGATATACTTTTAGATGGCTATTCTTTATTTCCTCCAATAAACTATTGACAGGAACTATCATTCTCTAAAAGAGAATAGGAAGCATTGGTGTCTATTATTTTTTGTCTAATATTATGTTAATAATCCGTCTGGTTACTAATAATTTAAAACAGCTATTCAGTCACAAGCTGAGTCTTCTCTCATCCTTACCTTTGTCCGTACTTGAATCGTGTCAGGAATGAGGGACTTACTTTCTGCAAGCCAAGCCATTTCATATTAAGATTGTCCTAATTGTTGAACTCTTCCCACATCATCCTGAGTTTGTTACATAACAAATAAAATGCATCATTCTATGAAGATGTGGAAATCTCTCAGATATTTGAAGCCAGCTGTCATGTGCCCTTGATATGCTTTTCCTTTTCAGGTTAAATCTCTGACTTCCTACATCCACTTTTCACATGGTGTGATTTCTAATCCCTTCTCGTTTCAGTCTCTCTTAGAGTTCAGTAAGGTTTCACCTCACAATCACTTAACATCTTCATACTTCATTTCCCAATGGAAATGTCTCCCAGCAAGTGTATTTGGAAACAAAGCATCTGTTTATGCAGATGCAGGAAGAGATTCCAGAGTGCTATTAACCATAAAGAGCACTTCTCTTTGTGGGGTGTGTGTGTGTGTGTGTGCATATATGTATGTGTGTTTTAAAGAAACTGAAGAATAAAGAGGATCTGTTCAGGCATCATTATTTAAAGGATCCTGCCTTATCTGGCTTGAGGAGCAGAAATGACTATAACATCAGATAAGTGTATAGAGTTTAGGAATTTCTCAACAGTATTGAAGGAATTTTTAACTGCGGGCTTTACAGAGAAAAAAAATAAGGAAATGATTTGTTCTGGTATTTAATGCAGCCACTTGTTATTACTGATCCTTATAGGATTTTAAACAATTTGAAAAGTGGCCACTTTTAAATAAGGATTTAGGATTCAAGAAGAGGGAAACTTGGGTGGTTCAGTAGGTTGAGCGTTGGACTCTTGATCTCAGCTCAGGTCTTGATTTCAGAGTCATGAGTTCCAGCCCCGTGTTGGGCTCCATGCTGGGCAAGGAGCCTACTTAAAATGAATGAATGAATGAATGAATGAATGAATGAATGAAATAAGATCTAAGAAGAACTTTAAAAAACAAAACAAAACAATGGAGGCTAGATTGGGAGACCCTTTTATCCGGTCATCTGTTTTAATCTTTGAAGTAACACAAAACCAAAAGCTTTTAGGAAGCAATTGGAAAATACAAACTTACTGATGTGTATTAGTTGTTGTTGCCTGCATATAAAGAAGAAATAAAATGAATCTAGGGAAGAATTGGCTGGTTTACAAGCAGACATATAAGTGAATAGAGGAAATACAGAATGTTGTGACTTTGCAGGGTTGGAAAGCTAACTTCTTACACACACCAAATAGTAAGTAACAAGACCTAAAAGTTTTTGAGCAACAAAGGCCAAATAAAGTGTTTTAAAGTGACTCAGGGAATAGGTCAGATTAATGGAGTCATATTCCCACATACTTTCCCTGAAGATTTTATTGAAGTCATCAGCAAATTAAAAGAGAACCACAGGGTGACAAAATTATTTTAGAATAGAACATTCAATATAGTCAGTGGCACATGTAACTGACTGAAGGGAAGTATATCAGATTCCTACAAGATTTTTTATTGAACTAGGTTATTAGAGAAAAGTTGAGCTCAGACTAAAAAACATCTTTTGACTATTTGAGAACTAAAATAATGTATTCTTGAACCTCCAGTCTTCCACATCAGAAGGTAGGCTTTGACAGCCACCAAGGATGGAAAATCCACTTTAAGTATGATTGAAGAGAACAACACATCCAGTATTTATTTCCAGAAAGAGAAAAATTGAGAAACTTCCCTCATTTCAAGTCTATTATATCTCCTGAGTGAAATTTTACTATTGTTATGGACAGTGATGACTGTTTCCAAATGAGAGTGTTTGTTTTGTTTATCCCTGTCTCAGCTTTATCTTTGCACATTGGGTAAATTTCTTGGGCAGATAACTTGTCTTTTTAGCTCAATTTTCAGGAATAGGAAAAGTCACTAACAATTTGGTGGAGAGTTGCAAACCTGAATTTTGTCTTACTGGCAAGAAAATGACGGTGCTCTATGCTTGGGAGAAAGTAAAATGGATGCTTTTAACCTAGCAAGGTAAGGTGTGCAGATATTCTATATTCATCAACCTAGTTTTCCTTAATTACCCTTATTATTACATTGGGAACATATGACTGTCTATTAAAAAATGGGAGATGGGCAGCTGATGATTCCTGTTTCAGTCCCAGCCATAAAACTTTCCTTGAAATCTCCCACCTTCTTTCTTTCCCCTATCAGCTTTAGTGGAAGCAGAATATTTTGAGATAAAGACATACACTAAAGGCAACACAGAAATTTTGATTCACTACTTGAGGGAAAAGCCCCTAGCAAAACCATCCAACTTCCAGTGGACTTTGGTGTAATTGAGAAATAATTATTACATGAAGCTGCTGAGATTTGGGGACTCTATGTTACAAGAATCAGCTTTTTAAACAACTGCCTGAAAGACCAAATTCATAAAGATAATAAGAAGTCCTGTTATTAAGGGTAGAGATTAGGAATTATTCTGATACCGGAAGTCATGCAACTGTTCAGAGTTAGGGAAATGACACAATCTGACTTAGGGTTTAAAGAAACAATGGATGGACAAGGTGTGCAGAGGCAGCAGTTAGGAAGCTATTGCAATAATCTAAGTAAGAAAGGATGATGTCTTTGGCCACATGGTAGCAGTAGAAATTGTGAGAATTTCTTAGACTGTACATATATTTCAGAGGTAGAGCTGATAGTTCATACTGACAGCTTAGATGTAGTTTAGGAGTAAAAGAGATGGGTAAAGGGTAGGTCCAAGAATTGGGTATTAGTTTTCTGAGAGATAGGAAAGGTAGCAGAAGAGACAGGTTGCCTTGTCTTTAGAACATGGAGGGTGAGCATTTCAGTTTCTGTCCCTAGAAGGCTCGGGAATAGGTTGAACTGAATATTTCTCAAGCCTATTAGTTAAGGATGACCCACAATCAGTGATAAAATAATTGCACTGAAAGTAATACAAAGTCCTTCCAATTATTAAACTCTCAAAAATTTAAATCTCTTTCTCGTCTCCTTTCAAAATTCTCTTTTAAAGTTCAAAAAAAAAAAAAAAAAAAGAAAGAAAGACTTCCTCATTTTCTTATTCAACTGAGTCTGAGCATTTCATTAGCCCTGCTGGATGGAGTTGGCTCTACAACTGAACTCTAAGCCCTGGTTTCTCATTCTTACAGGAGGTTTCCAAGAGAATTCCCAGAAGTGAGTATAAAGTTGATCTCTGTCATATTGCTTTTGCTTGTCAAAATTCAGTATGTTGGAGGATAGAGAAAACAAAAGATTAATGTTACTACTTCTGTAGGATAGTAACTAGTTGTGCCAGTTATTTTTATTTCTATTTTTAATTATAAATCTAAGTGCTCTCATCAGGAGTTTCTCAAATGGTTGTCATTTGTAGCATTGTCTATTTCATTGGGCAAATTTTACCCATGCCAGAGGGTCTTTTTAGACAGTGGTATTGAGATTTCAAAATTTTTGAATATTTTTGCATATCGAGACATTGCGATTATCTAACTTTTAACTAAGGTTTCCTTTGTTCTTTTAGTGTTCCTCCCTTGTTCTTAAAGATCTTAATTACATATTTGTTGCTCTTTTTGTGTTACTAAATGCACAATCCTACAATGAGTCCAAATTGTAATGTCAAAATTTGTGTACTTTTGAACCCCAAAGATTTCAAAATCTACTGAATTTTCCAGGCCATTTGTAATCCATGTCACTGCACTAGCAGCAAACACTTGATTTTCTGCCACACTTTTCCGCCAGCAGTGGGACAGGACTTTGGCACTCTTGTGTCCCCATTTTCACCTTCTAATACTTGTAAGCACTCCCAGGAAGGCCTGAAAAATATTAACCTACTTAATTTCCTTTCCTTTGTACCTCATGTAGGGTCAACTCTGCAGGATCTCAGTCCAATACATTCATTTTCTTTCCCCTGATTTTCAGGTTCAAATAGACTTCACTGGGAACTGACTTATGGGGATTCATATACTTGATATGAAGCTCTGAGTTTACCAAAATATTCATTCATTGCCCAAATACCATCCATCTTCCTATGTCTGAGTAGGGTAATTTAATAAGGAGTTATTCTTTCATCAACACAATACCTAACTTCAGTGTGAATTCTATCTGTTATCACTATGATAGGGTGTGAGATGGTTCCCCATGTGATCTTTGTTTTAATCCCATGGAAACTGGATGTTGCCTTACTTGGGATAAAACAAGTCTTTGAGAGATGTGATTAAATTAAATTGTGATTTAAATTTTAAAATAGAGAGATCCTGGATTATCTGAGTGGGTCCTAAATGCAATCATATGTATCCTTATAGAGGGAGGCAGAGGACGACTTGAATGCACACAGGAGGGAAAAATGGAAAGTGCGGCACAGAGATTTGATGATGCGTTCCTTGAGAATTAGAATGATGCAGAGACAAGTTAAAGAAAGCTGGCAGCCACAGAAAGAAGCTAGAAGAGCCAAAGCTTTTAAAGCCTACCGAGGGACCATGGCCCAGTAAAATCGGTATTTCACTTCCAGAACTGTAGGAGAATGCATTTTTGTTGCTTTCAGCTAACAACTTTATGATAATTTATTGCAACAGGCAGAAGAAACAAATATAGCCATCATGTTCAACTTCATGCCAGTTTGTATGTCTTCTAATTTTTAATAAAAAACTAACTCCATGATATACTTTCTCATCCTGCTTCTGACACTTCTAAATGTGTAACCTTTGATAATCATTTATCCTCTCTGTTACTCACTTTCCTAATATGTAAGATGGGGATGATATTACTATCTATTTAGTAGTTATTATAAGGACTTAAGTTCATTGTTAGGAGTCTAGAAGAATGCCTGGAACTGGCAAATGTTATGTAAGATAATAATAAATAAATATTTTTAAAGGTAGATCAAATATTTCGAAGGGAAGAAAATGGGGAGAGCTATAGAATGATGGTTGTCTCCCGTTTAACTAACTTCTGTCACATTTTCAAAAGAAATAATTTGGAAACAAACCATTAAAAAATTCTATTAGTAAAAAAAAAAAAAAAAAAAAAAAAAGGGACGCCCGGGTGGTTCAGTGGCTGAACATCTGCCCTTGGTCAGGTCGTGATTCCGGGGTCCTGGGATCAAGTCCTGAATCAGGCTCCTCTGGGGAGCCTGCTTCTCCCTCTGCCTATGTCTCTGCCTCTCTGTGTCTCTCCTGAATAAATAAAGGAAATCTTTAAAAAAAAATTCTATTAGTGCTGTTTTTTTTTTTAGATGGTGTTGATTCAAAAGAAAGACACATTTCGATTGCATGTTTAAATCTCTGACAATTATTTACGTATTTAGGAAATAGCCTTTTACAATTTTCAATGGAAAAAGTACAACATTAACATCATTTCTATATAAATGAAGTCAAATGAAAAAAATACCACAAGCCAATTAATATGTGAGACTAGTGTTTTTAATATAACAGAATCAAAGGCTTTGGAAAAGAAAGTAAATTTTTGTAGATTTTAATTGATTTCTGCAACAATGTCTGAAAAAAGGAAAATAATATTAGTTTTGTATAATAAAATTATAAATTTATTTATTTGTATAATAAGTTTATGTATTTGTATAATAAAATTCCAAATTTACTCACACAGCAAAATATTGTTTTACACTTTTAATGTTAAAAAACTATATTGACAAGTTATCTACAAATCCATACTATGATTAAAATGCACGTTTAAGTGACTCAAGTTTGTTTTTTTATCTTCCTGTATATATTGTGCCTACAGTCTCATAAAAATTTATTTTAAAATGCAACATTAATCCAGTATTATGCTTTATTTGCATGCATGTCTGTATTATACAGGATTCCTTTGTGTGGAGGTCTTGGGTCCAGTTCAACATAATCTTCTGATACTGAATAGGGCGAAATAGAATTCCTTCTCTGCCTTGAGAGACTTTTCTAGAAAAGTAGCATACTTTCTCTGTTACTTGTTGTGAGTTAAGTAATTAATGGGGCAAGAAACTAAACATAAATGCTAACTGAAAACATGAAATTATTAAATTTGTCTACTATCTTGAACTAATTTACCAATATCTTTTTATCTTATATAATAGCAAAATAAGTAAAAACTGAAAGAAAGTAGCAATATTAAAATTTGAAGCTTTTTAATCGCCTTGGCAATAGTGTTAATAAGAGACATTACCGACAATATTAACTGCCCTCTTAATTGGTTTTCAATTCTACTTTAACTACTGATGTCGCCTCAGTAGAAATTCTGATTCGGCTCATAAAACAGTAAAATAAAGCCTTGACTTGACATTTTCCTGTCCAATTTTATAACAGTAAAATTGGAACAGCTTTGGGAAGGGATGAAGGAGAACTTGGAATGAGATTAACCAAATTTTTTGTTCAGATGAACTCAGGTGGAATGAGTACAAGAGAGCTTTTTGACCAATGCCTTTTTCCCCAGGATAACGTGTAATGGGAGATGGAGGGCATGTCTGTGGGGGGAAGGGGTAGGGATTGGGAGATTTCAGATACAAATCATTGTTTATGTTTTCTAAGGTAGTGGTTTCTGGTGTGGATTAAGGATAGAGGCTGAATGGATATAAGACAGAATGATCTGCGACAACTTTAGCAATGGTTCCTCTCATGCATAATTCAACCCCCACACTTCCTATGGAATTTTCTTCCTTCTTTTGACCACTATTATCTAAGAATATTCATTATAATCAATTTGGATTAATTTAAAGAAAACCTATCTACTCAGTTCCTGAGTTCATTACACAGGACATGAATTCAAACTGCAGAAGTTCTAGGACACAGGGTACCAAATGCCTCTCCATACCCCACTTTCTTGTTTTCATGTAGTAAAAATATATTCCAAGGTGGTTTCAGATGATGAGATTTAGTTTATTTAATGTGTGATTTTTAAATCTCAGTATCATGTATGACTTACACAAATAACTGATTGGTACTGTCTTTTCTAGAAAATTTCATTTCTTTACCTTAAAAAAAAGTTTTTTCATGCATGATAAAATGTGCTTCATTTCATAATATTGAGTCTCTCTTTCCTGAATAACTTTTATTCTCTAGGAAGTTGTATCTGGTGATCTCTTTATGACTCACTCATATTTAGAATACTCTGTATTGCCACCATACTTAGCCTTTGAAAATAGAAGACTGGTCAAGTCATTCTACTCAGTGAAGGTCCTTGATAAATTCCTTTGGCTAAGGAAAAAGTCTAAATATTTAGCAGTGTTTTCAAGGCCTATTTTTATTGAGTCCTATTTTTTTTAATCCATACTTTCCCACATTTTTCCTCTACCTTCGTGTGAGCTACAGCATATGTTTGTAGATGGAAAGTGCTTTGCATCAAAGAAACCTACTAAATGAACATGTTATTGTGTAGAACATTGTAGAATAAAGCTAGCTCTTTATATTTCTCTGGAGCAATTTCAAATGACCTTTTAGCTTGATCCTGATCTTTATCAAAAACAAAGGAACAGGAAGAAAATTTGTACCTCCTTCTAGAAAACAATTGCCAGGAGTATTTGATTAGTGGCAATGTACTGCAGAATTTATTCACTGATGGATTTAAGTTCACATTTTTTTTCAGCCTGTGCCCTGAATTTAGAGTATCTTCTATGTAGTTGGAATCCTTTTATAGAATAGCCCAATTGCTTGGACTATGTCTACTAAAATTTAGGGAATGGATGCTTCTTAAAGAGTTTTTAAAGAATGATTATTTTTTAAAAGCTTAGAGAACTATACTTTAGGTCAAGATGAGTAAGAGAAAGTGGTATTACCTTCTTATCTGGAACACATTTTTAAAAAGATATACCAAACAAAGGAGAAGCAGCAGTTTCTTGAGATCTGAACATTAAGCTATGAAGGACAGTAATTCCTAAGAGACAGGAAGCAACTGAAGTGAACCCTGTGATTGTCCTTGCTTACTGCCTGGAGAGATTCCAGGTATTCAAGAAGGGAGATGGAGCTAGGGGTCCAGGAAGACATAGTAGCTGAAATTCACACAGCAGAGCATCAGAGAGGAAAGAGAGGGACAAAGACACAGATAAAATGATCTAAAGAGGTTACCCTCATATTTTCAACTGAGTATAGATTATTCATTTGAAGATATCACCTGAGGCCAGGTTTCAAGAACCACCTGAAAGACAAAATGGAGCAATATCTGGTGCTCACAGAGAGCAGGCAAAAATTTTTGATCTCATAAGAGTAAAAAATCTCAAAATTCACAGGGCATAAACTTGAGTACTTAGAATGGCTTGATCTCTGTAATGGGAAAAATTAGCCTTCGATAAAAAGGTTTCTTTGTTCCTGCTTAATAAGGCTTAACAGCACAGGAAGCTAATGCCATCCTTAAGTAAAGCTCATGAACGTGTGCATATGTGAAGAACAATGTTTTCCCCTAATATCAGAAACAGGGCAAGGATGTCTATCCGATCACTTTTATTTAACATTGAACTGGAGGCTTAAGCCAGTACAGTGTGCCTTAACAAATAAATAAATGGAAGTAAATCAGTTGCTTAGAGTTTGAAAATTAAAATATTTATTAACAGATGAATGGGTAAAAAAATATGATATGGCTGTATCATGAAACACTTTTCTGGGAAAAAAGGACAACTATTGACGTACTTAACTACATGGACAAATTTCTAAATAATTATGTTGAGTGAAAGAAAGCAGATACATAAAAGTATTTACAGTATGATTCTGCTTACATGCAGTTCTAGAAAATGTGAATTAATCTGTAAGGACAGAAATAGATTAAGGATAGGAGAAAGGGGAGGATGGGATTTTTTTTCTTTTTCCTTTTTTTAAGATTTTATTTATTTATTAGAGAGAGAGAGAGGCAGAGACACAGGCAGAGACAAAGGCAGAGGGAGAAGCAGGCTCCATGCAGGGAGCCCCACGTGGGACTCAATCCCGGGTCTCCAGGGTCAGGCCCTGGGCTGAAGGCGGCGCTAAACTGCTGAGCCACCCAGGCTGTCCCGGGTATATTCTTTTTCATTGGTATACTCATATGTCCAAACTTACCATGGTGTATCTTTCCAGTACCTGTAGTTTGCTGTTTGCCAATTGTTTCTTAATAAAGCTGTTCAGAATGTTTAAGATGATATTTGTTTGCTTATGGGGAGATTCAGTTTCTTTCTCTCTCCTACAAATTCCATGCATTATGGGAGTAAGATTTAGGCAACCCACCTTGTCAGGAGAAGGCTGAGGTTCTGCGGCAGCAGGCTCGGCTTCATCGGGTTCTATGGGCCCAGGCTCAACTGCAATAAGCTTTGGGTTGGGAGGTGATGTAGTAGGTGTGGTACGAGGTGTAGCTACATAAGGTTCTGCAGCCATAGGCATGGGAGCATTGAATGTGGAAAAAGGTCCTTCCATTCTACTTGCAGGAGGGACAAAGTGGGAAGGTTTCTGAGGAGAAGGGCTCAACCAAGTAGTTAAGGGAAAACTAGGAATGCGGTGGGGGGGGGCTCCAGGAGAAGTGAGAACCCAGGGATAGGGTGGTGTCCCTGTATCAGGGTCAGGATTCCCAGGGTAATTGAGGGCTTTTTGTTTTGAAGGGCGAAGAGGAGGAACAAAATCAATGTCTGGTATTGGGTAAGGAATAGTCAGAGATGGGCTAACTGGGTAATGATTGCCACCGTAATCCTAAAGGAGAAGCAAAGAAGTCAGTTAAAGTTGATTGCTTCTACCTATCCTATCTACATATTACCCATGTTATGACTGAAATGATATTCAATAAGTAAAGATTATTTTTTAAAGTTTTTCCTTTTTTAAAAAAAAGATTATTTATTTATTTATTATTTATTTATTTATCTATGAGAGAGACACACTGAGAGAGAGGAAGAGACAGGCAGGGGGAGAAGCAGACTCCTTGCAGGGAGCCTGACGTGGGACTCGATCCCAGGTCTCCAGGATTATGCCCTTGGCCAAAGGTGGCTCTAATCCACTGAGCCACCTGGGCTGCCCAAAGATTATTTTTGTAAGGATTCTAATTTAATGTCTCTCATTCTCTCTCTCTCTCTCTTTTAAATATTTTATTTATTTATTCATGAGAGACACACAGAGAGAGAGGCAGAGACACAGGTAGAGGGAGAAGCAGGCTCCCTGTGAGGAGCCTGATGCAGGGCTCTATCCCAGGACCCCAGGATTATGCCCTGAGCCAGAGTCAGACCCTCAACCACTGAGCCACCCTTTAGTCTCTTTCATAAGGCTAATTTGCTTCCATAATTTTTCAATAGAAGCTAATAATTTCTTGAAAAAACTGAATAATTCTCAATTTTGGGAGAAATATTTTGTGTTTAGGTAAATCAGAGTGTCATAAACTGAACGATATGCCAGCTTAGGTCAGGATAAAAATAGAAGGAAAGAGTGTACGCAGTATAGGATTGGTATTTCCAGGTCTCCTTCTCAGGACCTTCCACCCAGCTCACTGTTCTTAATGTCCCCCTAGATGTCTTAAGTGCCTCACTGAAGCATTCACTTAGTCAGACTGCTCTTTTGATCTCCTCCCCATCCTCTAGCATACTTGTCCGCTCATCAAGGCCAAGGATCTCAAAATATTATTAAGAAGGAAAGCAGACTGGATGTGGATGAGTGACTACTGGCTTTTAAAAAAAATTGAGATATAATTATTATAGTTAAGATCATGTTGTATATTTGAAAGTTATTAAGATCATAGATCTTAAAAGTTTTCATCACAAGAAAAAAATTGTAACTGTGTGGTGATGGATGTTAACTAGACTTAACGTGGTGATCATCTTGCAATATCTACTACTGACTTTTCCAATTTAATTTTCCCTGTGGTGTTTGTGTTTTAGATGAGAGCATTATTAATGTGGCTGATGCATTTACTATTAAATTTCAAATGATTTCTTTTGGTTGAAAGACCTCTACAGCCTCCAGTTGCTCCAGGGTTCTCTATTACATGTGTGTGAGACTGCCAGTGAGCTCTAGGTTCACAAAATTATGTAGAAATTTGACGGGCACTAAGGGGGGGCACTTGATGGGATGAGAACTGGGTGTTATTCTATATGTTGGCAAATGGAACACCAATAAAAAAATTAAAAAATTAAAAAATTAAAAAATAAATTTACAGAAAATTAAGACATTTCTTGGTCTCAATACCTAAAATTTTTTCCTATCATAAATTTGTCAGTTTTCATGAGCAGTTTTGGTATATGTTGGTTTATCTATCAAGATCCTAGATTCTTTGATTCATTGCATAGCTCAATTTGTAAGATAAAGAATTTTAAATGTTTAAAACATAAATATTTTAAAATTATAAACTATATTTAATATTTCTTATGTCTTCATGTTAATGCTAACTAATTAGGACAGACTTATTTTCTTTACATATATTCCAAGTTAATTTGTCAATGGCAGACACCATTTATGAACATAGATCCAGTTTTCATATTTGTTAGAAAATATTGCCTTCTTTATTAACAGTATTTTTCTGTGATATATAACTTTATTTATACAATTAAATTTCAGTTTAAAGCATTTAATCTAAAGTGCAAGCAGTGAAACTGGATATCAGTATGAATAGGAATAGGAATACAGGATATATAAATATACATATGCTTATATTTGTATGTTCATTTTTATTTTTATTTATTTTTAAAGATCTTATTTATTTATTCATGAGAGACAGAGAGAGAGAGAGGCAGAGACACAGGCAGAGGGAGAAGCAGGTTCCATGCAGGGAGCCTGACGCGGGACTCAATCCCAGGACTCCAGGATCACGCCCTGGGTTGAAGGCAGGCGCTAAACCGCTGAGCCACCCAGGGATCCCCTGTATGTTCATTTTTAATGAACTATAGCAAGCAAGCAAAGAACCTGTTTTTAAATTACTTAATTTTAGGAAAAACATAATACTGAATTATTTAACATTATTAGAAAATACTACTTTTTTTTGCAAATACTATTTTAAAAAGAAAATAATACAGACTACATTTTAATATTGTAAAATATAAAAAATATGAACATATTTTACATGTTCACCAGATGAGAGAAATCTCTAAAAACAAAGAAAATAATGTTGGTTTTAAATTTCATGCCACTGAAAACTACCATTCTTTAGATCTCTACCTACATTCAGAGTGACTATAACTGACAAAACTCTCCAAGCAACTTGGGATTTTCTTTTTTATGTGATAGAGTTGTTTGCCTTGTTTTCCTGTGACTATGTAGATTTTTCTGTAATTCTAAATACATTCTTGCAAAATAGCTATTCAATGGCCAATATTAATGTTCTGTTAGGGTCATTGTTTCTTCCCTATCATTAAATTTCTCATTCATATTTATTTGTAAACTTTCATGTACAGGGCACAATTCTGTGGCTAGCGGCTTTTTTACACTAGCTATTTACATTAGAGAATCATCTGCGTTTATTACACAGTCCCCTATGACTAAATAAGGCTTTGCAATATAAATTCTCAATAAAGGCAGATGGTTCCTCAGTGGCTTTGGGATTTTAAGCTTTTCCTTCATGGATTTTTAGGGATTTATTTTTATAAAGTATAACATGAGGGCCTACTATGTGTTATGCATGTGCTAGATATTGGGATTCTAAGTACTGAAAAGAACAAACAGGGTTTCTTTATTCAGATCTAGTTACTACATCTCCAGCCAATCCAGCTCCTCATTAAAATTTAATATTTTATAAAGACCAAAACAAATCAATAAACAAAAACTAGGATCAGACCTTTAAATACAAAGAACAAACTCATCATTGCCAGAGGGAAGGATGTGGGTAGATGTGTAAAATGGGTGATATAAACTTCCAATTAGGGGCAGCCCTGGTGGTGCAAGGGTTCTGGAGACCCGGGATCGAGTCCCACGTCAGGTTTCCTATATGGAGCCTGCTTCTCCCTCTGCCTGTGTCTCTGCCCCTCTCTCCCTCTGTCTCTATGAATAAATAAAATCTTAAAATCTTAAAAAAAAAACCTTCCAATTATGGAATGAAGAAGTCATGAGAATAAAAGACACAGCAAAGAGAATATAGTCAATGACATTGTAACAGTGTTGTATGGTGACAGATTATAGATATACCTGTGGTGACCACAGCATAACAGACAGAGAAGTTGAATCACTATGTTGTACACCTGAAACTAATATATAACATTGCCAATTATACTCAAATAAAACACTGAAGAAAAAAAAAAGAATTGAGTATTGTAAATAATATTTCTTTCCAATTTAGTTTGAAATTGGAATTACTGAGTTAAAAATGTTAAGTTTGAAGCATTGTCATAAATTTTGTAGAGGCATGAAGATGAAACTTGAGCATAGCAAAAAATTTATCACACTGCAGAGAGACTGCACGTACTTAGTACTTCTGCTCATGAAAAGAAATAGAGACCTAGTGGGAAATATGTTAAACACAAATATATTTGTACTCCATAAATATTTTTCTATGAAATAAGAATGGATTAATAGTACTAATATTTTAACAGCAATAGCATTGCATTGTAAACAAATCAAAGATTTTTAAAATGTAAAATACACTTGAAGGTAAGAAACAAATACATTCATATGTAAATTTAAAAAGTTTTACCTCGCCAAGGAAGTGGAAGCGCTTCTAAAACAAAGGAAAAATTAATACACTATAGTTATTTATTTCAAAACATCTGTACCTAGATTTCCGTATTACTGAAGAATTTGTACAGTCTTATTAATATAGTTTATTTCTTATTTTTAAATATTTTATTCACTTATTTGAAAAAGAGCTTGAGAGAGCACACAAGTGGGTGGGGGGAACAGAATTTTTATATCTACCTCACAGAATGGTTTTGAGGATTAAATAATTATCTAAAGTATCTAAGAGGGAGGAGGAGAAGCAGACTCCCTGCTGAGCGGGGAGCCCAAAGCCGAGCTCCATCCCAGGATCCTAGGATCATGACCTGAGACTGAGCTGAAGGCAGACACTTAACTGACTGAGCCACCCAGGTGTCCCACTTTATTTCTTTTTAAAATAGGAATCACTAGTATAAATGGTTTGTTATTGTTATCAACATATGTTTTTGACCTCAATGATTGTCTTAGAAAGTTTTACTTTGGCTGAAGGATTTTGGTTTGTAATTTTCTACATGTACCTAAATCTTACCAACTGAAAGATCACTTGGCTGTTATTTATATTTCTGGTTTTGCTTCTCTCTTTCACTCTGAGGTTTTGTTTGCATTCTGCGTGTGGGTGTGTGCGTAGTTGTGCATCTAAGTGCCACTTCTTTACACTTTCAGAAGGATCATGTATTCACTTCTTCTCCCATTAAGCTTCAATATATTTTATGAATTCACCACAGATTATGCACAAGAATTTGAAGACATAAACTCTATCAAAACAATCTACATGGCATTCTGGTTCCCTGTAACTTTATCCTCCTCTAGCCCACTGCATTTTTTAGCTAACCTCTTTTTCCTGCTGGTTAGTCATTTAGATAACACAATATTATTCTTTTGCTCTTAAAAATTTCTTTTGAAGAGTTTGGCACAACGAACCTCATGCCCATTAACATGTCTCTCTGCTTCATTGTTATCAACGCTATAATAACTTATCTCATTAATATGAATTCCTATCTACAATTATTAGATGGCTATACTATTGTTATAATTTTAGATGTCTATTTACTTACCTTTGCAAGAACAGCACACAAGATGCAGGCCCATAATAGAAGCTTCATTTTGAGTGACCCTATGAAGATTATTTTTATAAAGTGGTTGTTTCAGGAAACACACAATGTATATTTTAGTTATTTCTCTTCTAGAGAGAGACAAAAGAATACATGGCTTTCTTAGTCTGATTAGAAGCACCCTCAACAGAAAATTTGGTCCTGCTACTAACTACTGTCCACATGACCTAACAGGAATGATGCTAAAACAAAAGTATTTTTCTGCAAATGTCCTTCAACAATTAATTGGCTTCTAAAGTTTAAGCTTCTTTAAGTAGGAGTGAACTCATTTAGTTACCTAGGGATACAATTTTGCGATTTGTCACAGAGGGTTTACCATGAGATAAAATTGCTTAAAGAAAACCATTCTATGGGTGCTATATTAGGGTTTTCTTTTTACAGATTGAGTGGGAGATGGATATCAACCACTTGGAAAAACTCCCTTCTTAAAGTTGTTGCCACTGTATGCTTTGGCATAAACCTTTAGGCTCTTAATCATCCATTTTTTCCCTCTGTCTCTGAAAAGTGGTCGGGCAGCCAAATGTTCAGGTGTGTGCCTTGATTAGGCTCAATTTTCTTCAAAGAAAGTAAAACCAATCTAAAGTTGGTTGTCTTCTCCCTTCCTCAAAAATATAGATTATGTCTACTCTTAAGTAAAAATACATATGCAAGACATTTATATAATATTATTTAATATCTCTGAGAAAAATATAAATGTCAAGAAGTATTTTATTAAGAATAATGATACCAGGGGGATCCCTGGGTGGCGCAGCGGTTTGGCGCCTGCCTTTGGCCCAGGGCACGATCCTGGAGACCTGGGATCGAATCCCACATCAAGCTCCCAGTACATGGAGCCTGCTTTTCCCTCTGCCTATGTCTCTGCCTCTCTCTCTCTCTCTCTCTGTGACTATCATAAATAAATAAAAATTAAAAAAAATTTAAAAAAAAGAATAATGATACCAGGTTCATGATATAATGAATGAATATTCATGAATATTCAGATGTTAAATATAGCTAAAGTATTTGATGGAGTATTTCTAATTAGATCATGGCTGATTTTTAAAATAATCTCCACAATTTCATTTTGTCTTCTATAGTCTATATTTTTTTGTGAAGTGAGAATGTATTACTAGTATGCTAAATGTATTTTAATAGTATGAAGTATTTTCAAGTTTTTGATGAGGCTATGAATGGTTTAGTGCCTAATTTGTAACAAGACCTAGGCTGCAAAATTATATTCATGGGGGAAGCCCTGGAAATTATATACTCCATCCATTTCTCAAAACATATTTTAAAAATTTTCGATCACCTATTTACCTGTTCAACATGGTTTTGATCATATATTGAATGATCTTTGCTATAATGTGCTTTGGTATTACACATCTGTTTTTTGTTGAGATATTACATAAGAAAGAAACTTAGGTTTTACCATTGTTTTTAAGTTGTAAAGATGTATGGGACAACAACCTGTGCCTCATTCTCTTTCCCTATAGACACCACTGGAGAAATTCCTGGCAAATCCCAACACCTAGACTTTTTTTTTGAGCTATGGATATACTTTTATGTCCTAGATACATAATATTAATTATCTCTTATTTTAGTATTATTTTTGTTTTTTGCTGACCAGGAATTTCAGAGTCAAATATCTTAGTTATATATAGAACTCTACAGGACATTATGGCACCTCATTTGGGAATGCTTACTCCATCTCCGGCTTTATATTATTTCCCCTAATCTTGCTTTTCCTGTATCAAAATACTAATATATATTTTTAAAAATTCTGTTTTACTTATTTTGCAAGCTGTCTTAAATCCTTTTAGAATGGGTCATATTATAAACAAACAGAAGAACAAATTAAGCAATCAAATAAGTCTCCTAAAATTGTTTATAGTGCTAAAATTTCTGTGGTATATTTTAACATTTTTGTAAAAAGAAAATAAAAATTTTACTGGTGATGCAAAACTATGAATTTATACCTAAAGAAGATAATATTTTATTCTTTAATATAGATCAGTTATTTTTAAATTATCCTATACTTCATTGTATAGCACATATAACCTAAAGGTTAACAATATAAAGTTAATGGATGTATTTATTGATCTCTCTAAAATCATTCTTTTTAGCCTTATCTGAATTTCTGAAATAGGAGGATTTAATTGGCTGGAGCCAGATTTTCCTACACATATTATATGGCAAATGCCTAATTTGTCAAAATAATATTTGTTATCTTGTCTAATAATTATCCAATAACTGTCAAATTATATCATGCTTGAATTTTTAGAAGAATCCCTCCCTTATCCCACTATTATTTTGAGAAACTATTAATTTGATTATATATAATGGCCCCCAAATATAGATAAATATAGATAAAATAATGTGCATATTCACCTTTTTAAATGTGCTTTGAACAGAAATCTATATAATTGGTTTAAATAGTACCAGCTTAAATTGTTATATTATAGATAATCTGATATTTTTAAAACAATTTTATTTATTTATTTGAGAGAGAGAGAGAGAGAGAATAAGAGTGCAAGAGTCAGGTGAGGGACAGAGGGAGAAGTAGACTCCCCACTAAGCAGGGAGCCTAATGCAGGGCTTGATCCCCAGACTCCAGGATCATGATGGAGCTGAAGGCAGACACTTAACCAGCTGAGACACCCAGGTGCCCCCATAAGCATAGTTTTGTTTAATTTAACTTTTGCCTTAATGTGACTATTAATTTAGCGAAGCTTTTAATGCTTTAGCAATTCTATTAAAGATGAATAAGTATTTCTTCTTCACAAAGAATAAAAAAAATAAGATGTTCCTATCAGAATAATTAACAGCTAACAAAGAACTCAGTTATAACTTTAGAGTTCTAAAAAGATCATTTGAGAATGGAAAAATCCCAGATTTAGCAATATTTAAAAATCTTTTCTTCCTTGTTTCATTTAGTTTATTTATCAATATATCACTTTTGATTTAGTACTTTAGAATGCTCCAGAAGGAACAAAGAATTAATGTCTCATTCAAATAATAATTTTCCCTTCTCCTTTTCCTCAGTTTTTTTTTCTTCAAATAGCTTTTAAGTGAGAGGGGATCACTGGACTCCACTCTTGAGTTCTTGAGTTCAGAACATGAGAATACCTGAGTATCCCCATCCTTTTAGGGTTTATGTGAAATCCTGAATCCACTCTGAACCTAGAGATTTAAAAAAGAAAATTCCTGTGATGAGTCTTCTCTTATGTAGTCTTGAAGTGATCATTCAGATGTGTGTTAGATTAAATGTACACAACACCCTGTGTTACTAACTTCTACAAATGAGAAATAATGTAAATATGCACTTACAGGTACTCTGTGAAATTCTATCTAATTGTGACCTAGGGGAGAATCTTTTAAAAATGGAAGCATCTTTATACTGGGAGGAGGGGGGCGGGAGGGTGCCACAAGGGGAGGATACCTTGTTCCAGGATGGAAACTAATGACTGGAGATCTGGTCTTGCTCTGGACACTGTGCCTCACTCTCTTTCTTCCAGCGATATTTATAAGAAGTCTTTAATTTAAAGTTTCTTCTTTTGTTTTGAAATAAATCAGCATCATATCTGAAAAAATAAAAACCTATCTATTTGACTTATTTGGCTGTAAATTGATCCCCTCATTTCAGAAAATCATAAAAGTAGACAAGTTCCTATGATTTGGCAGTAAAAGAGAAATTTAGGAACTCCATTAAACTTAATTACTAAATACACTTTGCGAATATTGATTACTTGATTGAATTTTGACATCTCCAGAAAGTATGATGAAGGAATTTTATGCTTGATTCATTTTATGTTAAACCTGAAAACAGTTTAATATAAATATTTTTAAAAATAACAGGGTGGTATTTTTTTCTATATTAGTGTTACAAACACGAATTACCTACTATGAATAAATATTAAAAACAAAAAGAGCTGTTCTATAATGTAAATTTATTATTGACAACCAAGTATTTCTGGTAATATGCAATATAAATAAGAAGTAATAAAACACATAATATCAGCTGGCAGTGCCGAAGTCATAATCAGAGTAATGTGAAGTGATTTAGCTTGATACCTTCTTGAACCATAGTAAGGGCTATAGTGTTTAAGATGAGAAAACCCTTTTTTCCCCAAGTATATAATTTTCTTTGTGTGGAATCAATTGACATACCCCCCAACAGCCTTGCAGAAGGAAAAGTGCTTGCATACAACCATTCAAATATTAACCTTATTATCTACTAAACTATAGCATAGTTCTGGCATGCAGTAAAATAATTATAAGTATATAGAAAGGCAAAAAAAAAGTCTACAGATTAAAAAAAGCAATCACCAGAACCAAAGTCAGTTATTAAACTGCCTTGTTGGAGCTCTCAAACAGAGAATTTAAATAATTTTGAATAATATATTGAAGGCTCTAATGGTAAAGTAGACAAGATGCAAGATTACAAAGGTAATTTCAGCATAGAGAGGGAAAATATAAAAAAGAGTGAAATGGAAATGCTAGAAATCAGAAGTTCACTAACAAAGAAAAAGAATGCATTTGATTTGGCTCATCATTAGACTCAGCACAGCCCAGGAAAGAATCAGAGAACTTGAAGATATGTTCCTTCCTTCCTTCCTTCCTTCCTTCCTTCCTTCCTTCCTTCCTTCCTTCCTTCCCTCTTTCCTTCCTTCCATCTTTCATTCCATTCTTCTTTTCTTCTTTCCTTTTTTCCTTCACTTGATCATTCACTTAGTCACTTAGTACTACTGTCATAGACCCTAGAGAATGTAAGAGATGTAACCCAGTGGATAAAAGGTAGTTGGAGGACAAAATTATAATAAGGGCTTTGGAATTTAAAGCTCCAAAGATATCACTTTTTTTATGAATGAAGAATTTAAAAAGGTGTAAACTTAATTAACCTCCCATTTCACACTGTTATACTAAAAAAAAGGGGTATTATTAAATTTATTACTTTGTAATTCAACAGTATGGGAAACCTATGGATTATATTTGACGGTTGGAAAGAATGGATGTGAAAAATAAGCTTTCTTTTCTTATATTGCTTTCATTTTAATTTGGGAAGCCAACAAATATATGGAGATATTCACGCCTCAGTTAGATTCACCTATCTAAATTTGAGGGACAGCTGTTATAGAGTTGAACCTTGAGAATTAGGAGCTGATTAATATATATAATATATATATTAATATATGATATAATATATATGATATAATATATGATAATATAGGAGTTGAATCTTGAGAATTAGTTGGCTGATTGTATGTGGCAATTAAAATGCTTAAAATGGATAAGATCATATAGGAAAAATATGTAGAGTTAAAAGAAGTGGCTGAAGTCATAGTCCTAGAGAATATCAATGTTTGTGTTTTAAAGAAGAGGTATCCATGCAAAATACCTAGAAGAAATGGCTAAAGAAAGAGAATTGTAAAAATAACCAGAAAGTACATCTTAATCAATAGGTCCAAACAAAATAGTGCTCCTAGGGGCAACTTATTCATTTTCTACTAAAATTTCCTCATCTATAAATAAATAAATAAATAAATAAATAAATAAATAAATAAATAAATTTTCCTCATCTGCAAAGTGTAATATTAATCATTATTAGTAATGTAATAGTAATAGAAATAGTTGTAAGGTTAATTAGGGCAAATATATAAGTTACCCTGCACATAGCTACTCAGATCATCTATTATAATCGTCATTATTACTTTTGCCACAATCTATTAAATAGGTGATGCTATAGAGGGAATTTTTTTACAAATATCAAAAGAGCTATTAGCTTTAACATAAAGGAAGGTCACTATATTCTTTGAGACTTGAAGAGACAGTCAATGTTGAGATTTATCAAGTTATTGAAGTATTGTACTAAGTGGTGGATAGTGTTTGGGCTTGGTGGACTCAGTATAGTCATGAAATAGAAGGGGAAACTTTTTTTCTAGTAGGATTAATGGTAAGTGTAAGGAGAGTCGAGGAAGGCAGCTAACTAATGCCAATAAGACAAAGTTTGATAAACAGTCTTTCATGACAAAAAAAAAATTAGAAAAAGAACTTACTTTAGAATTCAGCTGCTTGGGTGAAATGGTAGTAGAAATTGAGTTCGTGGTTGGGTGCTTTCCAGACAGGACTAAGTGCAGAGAGATGGAAGGGTTATATGTACTGTGAAGATAAAATTTGAAATAGTCAAGGATAAAGTCTGGGCTATGTAAGAAAGGGAGTGAAAATAGAATACAGAGAATGGAATATAATCAGAGTGTTAAGGGATGGAGTGTTCTATGAAGACAAAGAAGACGTCTCTTAGCTTCTTCCTATTCTGTCCCTTCAAAGTATATGTCATATGTTACTGCCTTCTGAAAAAAAAAAAAAGCCTTTAGTGTTCAGCCTAAAAAGGATTGGATAGAATGGAATATAATGGGAGGGTTAAAGGACTGGAATATTCCATGAAGTCAAAGAGAAAGTCTCCAATTTTCAACTCTTTTCACCAATGACACATGTCACTCTCCTGTGAACACCCCTTCAGTGTCTTCCCATCACAACCAAATGCCTAACAAATTTCTAAGCTCAATAACCTTCATCTGTATCTCTTCCTTTCTGACCTCTGATCTACGTTTTCTTTAACTTCCCTTCCTTCTCTGTCTTCTCTGGATATGTTCATCCCCCTAGAGAGTTTCCTTATAATACATGCATGCACCCACTTGTTTGCTCTTTCTGCTTCTTCATTTGTTAGATACATCAATGGGGGGCCTTGAAGGTGTATGTTCTCGGTGCCTGACTCCCTTCTTCAGTGGGACAGTGTGAACTGAGAGGAAAAGTAAGGGCTCTGGGGAAGGTTTGGGATTGAGGCGGTGGCAAATTATGAGCATGAATAAATCAGAGATGGCAGAATGATGGCTGCATAGTATTGTAAAACCAACTGTGGTTGGAGAATATAATTAGTAGTGTTCAAGTTTATCCATTATGAGAAGTAAAATGTAAGTGTACATTTATGTCGGTGATAGCCAAGCTCTTTTAAAGTCAATTGTTAAAGGACTCTTTATATTATCATTAGTAGCCTGGTGGGCCAGTAAGAACAGTGAAAATGATGATTACACACCAAAGAATGCAATTTAAATTTTATTTTTAGGGGGAAAAGAAATGTGATTTTCTAACTCAAAGAATGGTAAAAACATCTTAGTAATCATCAGCTCAGTTTTATGAAACTTCAATACAGACCTTCAGTATATTCAACATGAACTAACAAGAAAAATATAAATGACTCAGGAAATATTTTGCACAGTCTTCTTTTGGCTCAATATTTCTGCCTTATTAATAGGTCTGTTCAAGCTGGTAATATGAAGTATTGTGGTAGATAAGAAAATGTAGAAGATAGATTTTCCAGTCAAACCTAAAAGGAAAAAGACAATATTGTATTATTTATTAAACTTATTTCCTTAAATAATGAATGTCTGTATAAAGAACACACAAACATTTATCCATCTTACTCTGACAGAATGTTACTATTTATAACTATTATTAGTTATCATTATTATTTTCTAATGCCCCAGTGATACCTAGCAAATAGTAGGGTTTTAATAACTATTTGTTGAACAATTAATGAGCAAATGAAAGTTAATAGCCAAGTTCTTCAATCTAGCATACAAAAAGCAATATTTATATTTATTTATTAAATGGTATACATTTAGATTTTCAGCCAGCTTTGAAGGAATATTTAACTACTCTTATTTTCTGAAAAGTTTATTGGACATAAAATATTACTGCTTCCTATATTTTAATGCTTTTGATCTAATTGAAATCTAGATTTTAATAAAGGAATTTTATTATGCAGAATGACGGGGCTGATATTTTACAATTTAAGAATTTACAATTATTAAATTCTTCAGAATGATTGTACATTTTTTTGATTTTTCAGTTTCTTTCATAATTTTGGTAATTTTTCTGTCAATTCAGTATTTTTGCCTTATTATTTTCCCTACTACTGCTTTGGTTAGTCTAACTACATGAGAGGACTTAGTTGAAGACTTAACTAAGACTTAAATAAGACTTAAGTTGAAGACTTAACTGTATCGCCTGACCTTTCTGAACTGCCATATACTTATGCCTCTAACTTAGTGTTTATCACATTGTATTGCCATTTCTGTGTCCTTGTCTAGAACAGAGCTTAATAAATAAGTTTAATAAGTAAGCTTGGTATCTTATTTCTGTCTCATGTCCCTCACATGATGGAACACATGATCAGCTTTTTAAAAATGTAGAATAAACATATAAATAATGTTACAAAGGAAATATTTCTATTTATAAAAAATATAACTATATTTTCAGCTCTTATCTATAGTAATTATATAAGTATTTTCCTCATAGAAGATTATTTTGTGAAGTTGCCTGGCTCTTTTTCGTCACATACAAACAAAAAATAATATTTACATCTCCATAGAAATATTTAGAACAGATTTTAGTTTAGGCATCTCACATTCAAACTACAGACACTAAATTCTTATATTCTCAAATAATGTGGAAGATATCTTTAAATGTTACATATATATCTAAGAAGCTAAGTCATATTTAAAAAGATATCTTGAGAAATGAGGCACTTCTCAAAATCAAAAGCTTATTTATGCCAGGTCTTCTGATTCTAAATTTTATATTATAAATAGTCAGTTTTCTGGGTTTAATTTCCTGCTTTCTCATTTATTCTTCATGTTGAAAAGGAACATTTCCTAAGTCACACTTTTAAATTTTTTTAATTTTTAAAGATTTTTTATAATTTTTATTTATTAATTCATGAGACACAGAGAGGTAGAGACATAGGCAGAGGGAGAAGCAGGCTCCTTGCAGGGAACCCGATGCAGGACTCCATCCCTGGACCAGGATCATGCCCTGAGCTGAAGGCAGGCGCTCAACCGCTGAGCCAGCCAGGTGTCCTGAGTCACATTTTTTTTAATTAAATAAAGGAAAAATGTAATTAGAGCCTGGACTATTTAGAATTTTAGATACTTATGTAAAATGAGTCTCTCATGAATGAATAAATAGTAAAATCTTAAAAAAAAGAAATTTAAATCCAATATAAATTCAATTAATCATTTTAATGCATTTTAATTATTTTTATTTTTTTAGCTGTATTTGCACTTTATGATTTATGATTTAATTTCCAGCCTAGAAATTTTTTAAAATTTTGTTTTAGCTTCTACTGAACAAAACCTGTTGGAATTTTTCTTTCTTTCATCTTTCTTTCTTTCTTCTTTCTTTTTTTCTTTCTTTCTTTCTTTCTTTCTTTCTTTCTTTCTTTCTTTCTTTCTTTCTTCTTTCTTTCTCTTTCTTTCTTTTTTTTTTTAAGATTTTATTTATTTATTCATGACAGAGAGAAAGAGAGGCAGAGACACAGGCAGAGGGAGAAGCAGGCTTCATGCAAGGAGCCCAATGTGGGACTTGATCCTGCAACTCCAGGATCATGCCCTGAGAGGAAGGCAGCCGCTCAACTGCTGAGCCACCCAGGTGTCCCTGGAATTTTATTTCTTAATTTCATTTTCTCAGCTTACTTTTACTACAAAAATAAGTCTATTTTTTAAATTAAAAATAAGAAAGGAGAGTTTACCAGAACAGGGATAATTTGATAAGCATTTATCTCAACGTGATTCCATCGCTTCATTGTTGTCTGATATTGATGAATAGTCTTGAGATATCGGGGCAAGGTGACTTTCTGATAATATTGGTTGATTTTGTTCTAGGAAAAAAAAAAGTGTAAGTAATTGCACTAATATCGCATGTGCCAGATGATACCTGACATAACCAAAGAAACTAAAACTTGGTTTGTTTGGATAAATTCTAAATCATACTAAACAAATATAATCAAAGAAAGTTAATTCATGCAAAATTCTTTTTATTTTAAAATTAAAATTAAAATATGAATTAAATATAGCTTTACATAGAACCAATAGCTTACCATATCCAGTCTTCTTTGGGGTTTCCTTAAAGAAATGAAAAAAGAATTAGATACTTTATTCTTACTGTATTGGTTATATGTAATTTCCTCTTGAATATATAGAGGGAAAAAAATCTTTCTTTTATAAAGAGGAAGAATAAATATAAACTTATTTTTATTGACTCTTTTAATAGCTTTTGTATCCCCAAGATCTAAGATCATGTAAGGAATATAGTACTTGCTAAATATATATTTATTAAATGAATAAAGAATGAGATATTTCATTAATTAACCATAAGTAGATAAATGTTATCTGACTGGTTTGCATAACCACATTCTTTTCCTGCTTATATAACATAAATATATTTATTGTATAGCCATGACAAAATAAAAAATAATGTCATATATATATATATATATATATATATATATATATATATATAAATGGTTTTGATTTACTTTCTGAGATAAGCTGCCAGGTTCCTTAAAAATTCCTTAAATTGGGCAGCCTCGGTAGCCCAGCGGTTTAGCGCTGCCTTCAGCCCAGGGTGGGATCCTGGAGATCCGGGATCGAGTCCCACGTCGGACTCCCTGCATGGAGCCTGCTTCTCCCTCTGCCTGTGTCTCTGCCTCTCTCTCTCTCTCTTTGCCATGAATAAATAAACAATATCTTTTAAAAAATTCCTTAAATTATACATTTTAATCTTATATTAAAAATTGTTATTTTTTCTTTTCTTTTTTGGACTCTTATTCATTCTCAGAGATGAAATAAATAGGATGAAAACTAGGCTGTTTCTCAGATGACGTGAACATGACTTTAGTTATTTGACAATATATTTAGACAATATTTAGACAATAGCACTTTATATGGATCTGGATGAATTAGAGTCCTTATTCCAGAATGACAGTTTGGATTTATCCCACTTTATTTGCAAACTTTAAGATATATACCAGATCTCATGCTGTGATAGCAATATTAATATTATTTAAATTTTGGATAAAGTATTCTAGTATAAATCTAATCTTTGTATCTTTGGATGTGTACATTTTTCTTCTGCCCTCCTCAAATTTTTCTTAGAGATCTGAAGTTCCAATTCTTCTATATTCTGTAAATCTAAATTTATTGCTTTAAAAAACTGGAACCAAAAAAAAGAACAAAAAAGAACAAAAAAAGAACAAAAAAAAAGAACAAAAAAAAACTGGAACAAAGACTGTCTAGTGCAGTGCATAGTAAGTGTACAATATCTTGCAAGGTACTGGGGTATTAACTTTGTGATATAATGCCTTACCTCACTGGTGGAGAGCTGTTCTCTGTTCTGTATATATGTATATTTTTTTTTAAAAGGCCAAGAGAAATTTTGTTATTTATTTCTCATATGAGAAAATAAATAAATTTTTTAAAAAAAATTTAGATATAAAAAAAGCTCCTTAAGACTTTAAAAAATCCTTTTTATAAAATAAAATGGAATAATCTTGGAACTTGCTCAAGTTACTTCACTTCTTGCATTTTTTTATATTACTATCTTTTTACTGCTGAAAGATGATAATCTTTCCCCCTCCTGTATTAAAGAATTGTTTGAGGAACCAAGCAAAATGATAGATATACAAGCACTTAGGATATGTATGTTAAAAGAAAAAAGTAAAAGAAATTACTCATTTATCACTATGGTTACAATTATTATTTATTACTATATTTGGATATATTGTTTGCGATTTAATTTCTGGATTACAAGATTTTATGCACAATTGTTCTATGTTCCAAGTTAGGGTACTTTGTCTATAGCTGTTTTACATATCTTTATCCTGAGCTCATCCCTCGTCAAAAAAAAAAAAAAGAGAGAGAGAGAGAGAGAGAGACTGAGTGAGAGAAACTAAAACAAAACAACAACAAAAAAGGGAGCACTCATTGCAGTGAGAATATAGGGATAGGCCCTTGTCTTAATCTGATCCATGGGTTCATAACAATCTGATGTTAACTAAAACCCTGGAAATACTGGAGGAAGTTCAAATTCTGATAAAATTGGTTGATTTTGCTCTAGAGAAAAAGAAAATTATCCATATTTATTCCAATATCTTCTTCATGGGTCAAAGCAGATCTTGGCAGAACCAAATTACATAGATAATTTGTAAATGGTGGCAAATTTACCTAACACAAGAAAAGCTTAGCCACATAAAACTTATTGTAACTGTGTCTACATTAATAGTAAATTGCAGAATTAAATAAATTATCTGTTTAATTAAGGTCTCCAGAACAATACCTTTGTGAAAATAACAAATACAGAATAAGGCACAAGGAAAATTTTTTGATTTAAAAGGTAAATGTCGATCCCTGAGTGGCTCAGCAGTTCAGTGCTGCCTTCGGCCCAGGGTGTGATCCTGGAGTCCGGGGATCAAGTCCCTCATTGGGCTCCCTGCATGGAACCTGCTTCTCCTTCTGAGTGTGTCTCTGCCTCTCTCTCTCTCTCTTTGTGTGTGTGTGTGTCTCTCATGAATAAATAAAATCTTAAAAAAATAAATAAAAGGTGTCTGTAATTTCTTTAATTAATTAATTAATTAATTGGTCTTTAGCATTGCCTGGGAAAAATTACTAGATAAATCCACAGTTACATTAAGAGTGGTACAAAGGGAGAATGTCAAACAAAGTATAGGAATGCCCTTCATAATAATTAGAATTTCCTTTTAAAAAAGAAAAGCTTTATTTGGACAGTCCCATTTTTAAGTGTTCAAAGAAAGACTGCTCCTGTTATGAAAGTTTTAGGAAGGAATGTCTGTTCTATGTAGGAAGATGACAACAATACTTGTCACTTTTTTTAGATGCATCTATCTACATGTTCCGAACATTTTTTAACATAATTTAATGCATATTATCTAATATTATTCTGCAGGGTCAATATAGCTATTTTCACTTTTAGTTAAGGAAACTAGCTAGGAGAAGTTAAGTAATAATTTGTGAAATTATGGTTGAAACACAAATTGCTGGCTCCGAAGTATGTTCCCTTTATGTGTGCCCACAGCAAATTTTTCTAGTTCATAGTGGACAGATTACGTGATCTCCTATGTATGGTTTGGAAACCTTTATCTGATGGTAAAGAGATATCTGATGCCATTGTCAGAAGTTGAGGCAGTAGGGGTGCCTGGGTGGCTCAGGTGTTTCAAGTTTCTGCCTTTGGAGCCTGGGATCAAGCCCAGCATCACGCTCTTGCTCAGTAGGAAGTCTGCTTCTCCTTTTCCCTGTCCACTGTTCTCTCTCTCTCAAATAAGTAAGTAAAATCTTAAAAAAAAAAAAAAAAGTTGAGTGAGCAATAATGTGATGCCTCAACTGCATTGTTATCTAATTTTCATCATTTAAGCATGAAACTATTTTTCTGAGGTTTGTAACTCTTTCAAAATCAGTTGGATAATTGTTCAACACTTATTTTTCTTAGAACAATCATCTACACCTTTGACAAGGTAACAGCTAGAAATTAAAAGTAACAAAAATAGGGAAAAAATATTAACTACTATAAATTTGGGGATAATTATCTCATTGATATACAAAGAGTTAAGTCAACATTTGGGAGAAAAAAACAGCCATAGTATGATGGTTTGCTCAAAATTATAATTTGTATGAGAAATTTACCAGTTGTTGTAGGTAGTTCTTTCTTTCCATAGTGGGCTTGACTTTCTGTCAGGAAAACAAAAGCGTTTATTATAAAAATACACAAAAAAGAAAACACTGCTAAATGATATTATTTCATTTTATTTGAATGGAAATGACTTACCTCTGTGGGAACTTCAGCAGATTCCTTAGGGGAAGAAAAGAACTAACTTAACTGCATAATTAACCTTAGAGTTGTACCAGACTGGTGGGGTCAATTTATCGGAATATTTGGGGACCATGTCACTACTACTGAGAAGTAAATCATTTTATTCTGAATTCAATACAGTAAAACTGTCATCAGCAGCACCCTTGCTTTGTGTCAAAGTATCATAGATTCTACATTATTCATTCAATATCAAATGCCAAGAGCGAATATAGGTGACAAAAAATATTGCAAAGTAGGCCTAGTGAGGTGTGTGGTAAAATAAATCCAACACATTCTTCCCAGAGGATATAATCATTATTTATACATGACCATTGGCTCTCCATTTAAGATAAACTTGCAACTTAGAGAAAGAGAAAAGCATGCTTCACAGACACTAAGCAGGAAGATTTCAGACTGGGCCTCAGGCCACAAGGCTGAGGGCAACACCTATGCTTCTTGCTTCACCGGATACCTTTTCATATCATGCTTTTTACTTGGATAATCTTATCACTTGTTTTTTATACCAGTAACCTACACATCTGAATTTATTCCCTTATCCATCTGCTTTAAGCAAGAGATTCTCAAATTTTATAGTGTATCAGAATGTCCAGGTAATTCTGATGCTGCTAGATGAGAGCTAACACTTTGAGGACCACTGCTCTAAGCAATATTGACAGATTTTTCAGGATAAAACCAGATCAGGGGCAAATAGTAGACTTTTGATTTGATACGAGCTTGATTTAAAATGCTCTTTTTGGGGATCCCTGGGGGGCTCAGCGGCTGAGCACCTGCCTTCGGCCTAGGGCGTGATCCTGGAGTGCCAGGATCCAGTCCCAGGATCCAGTCCCAGGATTGAGTCCCACATCAGGCTCCCTGCATGGAGCCTGCTTCTCCCTCTGCCTGTGTCTCTGCCTCTCTCTCTCTCTCTCTCTCTCTCTGTCTCTCATGAATAAATAAATAAAATATTTTTAAAAATGCTCTTTTATCTGCAGTCAGATATCTGATGTTTCTATCAAAGAGCCCCAATGTACACTGTGGTGTATAGAGCGACTCTTAATCTCCCCAAAACAACACTGAGTTTGGATGATTTCTCCATTGCTTATCCTATACATTCCTTTAACAAATTAAGACACACTTTGCTGGAAATCTGGTATTTCTTGATGAACTTCCTATTCGATGTTAAAAGAAAAGGTCTTTTACTTCACTAGATTGTCTTCTAGAATTATTTCATTGAGAAATAATAATAATAAAGATCAAAATCTGGCCACCATATGAAATCCTCAGTATTATTCTTGGATGTTAGTGGCTCAGGGTGTATTTCTCACATTACCTACATAATCATTAGAAGGATTGAAATTACATCAATAAAACCATGTTCTTGGCTGCTTATTATTAATCACCTTTAGAAAACAAGTAGAAGATATAAAAATGATCTTGTAATTAAATGGAAGTGTCTCAGGAGAATATGGACCAATTTAGGTGGCTACTACTAGGTGAATGGGGAAACACAGTCACTTTTAAGCAATTTATACATCTCTTTCCACTTTATTAGAAGAGGAAACTTACAGATGTTCCCATATCCCACTATTATTCTAATATTACAAATTGGTGATATGAATAAAAAATTGTTTAAATAAATACAAATTTCTCACCAATTCATCTATGTTCTTTGTGGTTTCCTTGAAGAGACATGAAAAAGAATTTTATCTTTTATCTCCACAGCATTGTTTACAAATATCTTCTCCTGAATAAAAGGGAGAAATCATCTAGAATAGATTCATTTTCATTCTATGGGTTTTGTTTGATTTATATTAGAATTCCCCATTTGGTGATATACATACAATCAGTAATATTTATTATCATATTTATTGTATATATTGTATCAGCAGAGATTGTTATATTTATTGTTGTATCCCTAGAGACCAAGATCGTGTTTGGGACATACTTCTTAATAAATGTTTGCCAAATGAATGAATGAATACAAAAGATTAATTTAGGCAATGCATATATACACTTTTTCATTTTGGTAGTCACTATTTATCCTATTGTGTATTGTAAAAAATATACCACTATGCCAATTCACATATGTTTTGGAAGTAAATATATATTGCTTCTAAGATAAATTGGCTTAAGTTCAAATGAATCAATTTCAAGAAAAAATAATACAATAGAAAATTTTTAAACAAGAAAATGTTAAGTTTGAAGCATTTGGGAATGAAAACCACTAAAAAATACGTTTTCCATTCCTCAGATAATCTGGAAATCAGATGTATTAGCAGATTCATGCAAAAATATATTTTCTCCAATTGAATTATTTATAGAATTAGGTTAAGAGGGTACAATTTCAGTGTCATTCTTTTAAAAAAAAATCTTGATCTTCAAATTTGATTGACTTGGAATATGTTTTCCAAATCCAGATTAATTTCAATGTTTTTTCAAAGTAATATAATATATTAACTTTACATTTGTAGTAAAATGTGAAGGTTGTGGGACCAATGTCCCCCCAAAAGAAAATAATACCAAGAGAGATATAGCATTTATTGAAATGCAGATAAAGAGATAGCAAGGAAAATACAACTTGTGAACAAAAGTGTACAGAACTAGGGAAGAAAAGTAAAGATCATAGACCATTAAAAAGAAACTCAAAGGTATTCTGCTTTAACAGCATGCCTTCAAAGTGTCTCGCAAATCTTTTCCCACAATCCTTTTTATGTTAGACCATAGCATTTTGGCAAAGCAATGAAAGACCTCACTATTTTCATAATGTTAGCTAAAAATAATACTCATTTTGGGTGAATGAGAAAATGACCTGTTTGATAGAAAAAGATATCTCATCAATCAAGGATTAATACATTGAAAAGATTAATCTCTACCTTTCTGGGATAAATGACCACATTCTTTTCTTGCTTAAATTTCTATAGAACAAATATTTTCTTTTATAATCTTGATTAAATAAAAAGTTAAATTACAAGTAATTTAAGAAGTTAGGACTTATTTTTGGGAGATGCTGACAGATTCCTTAGAAAAAAAGAACAATATAGCTTAATTGATTTTATTTATATTAGCAATCAAGTGTCAATCTATGACCATTATCCATTGTGTAGATAACATTTAGTCTCTGCCTGAGTTAAAGGTTGAGGGACCCCTGGGTGACTCAGCCTTTTAGTGTCTGCCTTCGGCCCAGGTCCTGATCAAGTATCAAGTATCACATCAGGCTCCCTGCATGGAGCCTGCTTCTCCACCTGCCTGTGTCTCTGCCTCTCTCTATCTCTCATGAATAAATAAATAAAATCATTAAAAAAAAAAGAACAAAGTTGAATAAACTTTCACTCTCTTTATGCAATTCACTTACTATATTCCAGTTAATGAACTCATTCCACACTATTTTGAGTTATGAATGACTGTATCAAATAGTTTTCCCAAATATCATCCACAGAGAATAGAGAAATTTTCTATTTCCACTGTAGTATTTCCAATTTTCTTTTATTTTCATTACTACCTTTTATCATTGGTATTTTTTAAGAATTGAACTACATCACGAAGTCTGAAAATCCTTCAGTAACATTGAAAATATCTTTGAGCAACTGCTATGCACCCATGACCAGAAGTATTTGGAAATTAGCATTTAATTTGGACCCAGAAACACATGAATCCTTATTGCAGAAACATAGAATGGATTGACAAAATATATAGTGTTCATCATGACTCCTGAGCTAATATCATTAATATTGAGAGATCTTTAGGGAAAAAAACATACAAATTTAATCTTGGTGATTTGGATGCATCGGTCTTTATTTTTTTATAGTTGTACTTCTAATTTTTTTCTGATACTATAGTTCTAATCTTATTGGTGAAAAAAAACTATTGTAAAGACTTATTAGTCAAGCATATCTTATTTTTTACGAGGTGAAAGGATTTTATGTTTTATTAAATTATCTTATCTCACTGGAGGAGTGATATTTCACTTCTGTATAAGAAAACAAAAACAAACACAAATTTCAGTTTTATTGGTTTTTCAAAACGCAAATCTTTGGTTTTTCAAAACGCAAATCTGCCATGTTGTTTTGGTGACATGGATCTTTTAGAAATCTGTTTCTGGGAATGTTTAGGCTTAGCTGTGTGTTTCCCATAGTATTCACAGACAAATCATTCTATACTTCAAATAAATCCTTATTTGGCTTAATATTTCTTACTTTTAAGAAGTGACTGGGTCCTTGGTTTTTAAGTATTAACCCTGCCATGGTCTAAAATATAAGTGTAGATGTGCTACAGTATCTTAAAATTTATAATACTATGGTATTTATTATATTTTATTTAGCTTATTTTGATTTTTGGATTTAATCTTAAAGGAAAGATTGAAGACAATTACTGATTTAGAGAGAAAAGGAGAAGAGTGATTAATTCTAGTAGATTATATCAGGGTGTCTGAGTAGCTCAGTCAGTTAAGTGCCAACTCTAGATTTTACCTCAGGTCACGATCTCAGGTTGTGAAACAGAGCCCTGTCTAGGGTGTCCTCAATTCTTCAGGCTACAGGTACCACACATCTAATCATTCTGCTCCACCACACTAGCTATGTTACACATTCCTCCTTTCACTCTTTTACCAAACTTCTTGGAGGACTTCATACTTGTGGCTTTTCCTTCTAATCTCTTCAATCCATAGCTTCTACACCAGTTTATCTTCCATTGGTTACATCATTGTAATGGGCTTCCTAATAGATCCTCTATTTTCTTGTTATCTCTAAAATGCATTTTCTACACCTTCTTCACAAATACTTTTTTTCTAAATGTTTTGGTTAGAAAGACATTTGTATGGTTTCTTATATTGTCTAGGGTAATGTTCAAGATATTAAACATAGAATTTAAGGTCATTCAGAATCTTCTCAGGAGACATTTCTGGTCCTACTTCGTGACACGTCTTATGCCTCATCACAATCTTTCCAGAGCATAGTATGAAATGTCCCACGTTCCTTCCAACTGGGAATGCTTTTCCACCACATTTTCTGCCTTGTAATGCCCATGTGTTTATGAAGCTCCAGTTAAAATATGAACCATATGTGAAAAGGTCTCTAAAATCTTTGATGTACTTGAACTTTTCATATCTACTATGAACAAAATATTTGGATAGATACTGAAGTTGACTCACTATTTGGTGAATAATTCTTGAGTACCTAGTATGTGCTGGATATTACCCTAGGCATCTGGAAGAAAGCTGTGAACAAAAGAAAACTTGTTTTTTGTACAGTTAGTATTTTAACCGGTTGAGATATTAATGAATGATAAATAATAAATCGTTTGTTCAATTATGATGCATGCTATGGGGAAAGAAGAAAGAGGACATATTGGTAAGGATGAGGTGTTCACTATTTGGTGAGGGGTCAGGAAGTGCCTCCTTGAGCAGAAGAGTAAAAACTTGAAGGAAATAAGGAAGTAAACCTTGCGTATAGCTCAAGAGGAATTCATCTGCAGATGCCCTGGTGTATGAGTATACCTGGCAAGTTTCAGAAATATTGACTAGACCAGTGTGGGTTAGAAATTAGTGCATTTGGTGGAAATGAAGGCAAAGAGGAAATAGGGCCATAATTCATGGTGTTGCCAGGATTTCAGGAAAACAATTACACTGAATGGAAACTGATGTCAAGCAGAAGATAACTTGGGGGAAAATAGACCGAAAAATTGAGAGAAGAGATAGGAGTTTAGAGGCTATGGCAATATTCCAGGCACATGATCATGGCAACAGTGGAGATGATGGGAAATTGCTATATTCTTAATATACTTTAAAGTCAGAGCAAATGGAATCTAATAGATAAGAAGAAAGGTATCGGAAAAAAGAAAAGTTCAATAATTACTCTAGATTTTTTGCTTAATCACCTGGAATAATTTAGAAGCTTAACCACTGCACCACAGTAAGAAGACCTTTTTGAAGCCTTAATACATTGATTGCTACACCATATCAAAGTGTTATGAAGTATCAAATCACGTTACTGGAAAAAGTTATAAGAAATGAAATTTATTAATAACATTGCATTATAATATCTTATTCATTACAGTCCACTTAAATAATCAAAAATGTAAAAATTATATAAAATCCTATAAAAATGCACACTAAAAATGTATAGTACCTCAAATGTCTTTACAATCCTGAATTAGGCATATACCATACATAATAATATCAAAATCTCAGAATTTCTTCAGATGAATCCATTTATTTATTTTTCTTGAAAATGGTGGGATTTAAAAGGGATAAATAGCTCCCTCAAGTTGGCATTTTTAAAATGCCTATGCTGAAGATAAAATAAAAACTAAGTATCTTAGACAGTGCAAGATTATATATTCTGTTTTCTCAGAGAATTCTTACAATGTAGTATCTATTTTTTATAATGATTTTTCTGTTGAAGTAGAGCATAAATATTTGAAAAAATAGACTGTAAATAGTTCCTGTGAATAAAAAGATCCTACCTCTTCAGATGAATTGTTAACTTTTATAGGAAGACAAAGGAGAAAAAAGATACCCTAATTTTATAATGTGGTTGAATGTAAAATTACAACTGACCCTGGGTCACTATAATGATTAAATATAGAATTGATGCAGATCATTGGTTAATTTGTATACCAAACTAGCTGTTTCTATTTAAAGACTTTGTATAAAACTAGTAGTAAATATAGATTAAAGATGTTTTCCAAGTTTGAATAACAAGAGTTTTTAAAATTTAAATATTTATTTTGGAGGCACCTGGGTTGCTCCATCAGTTAAGTGTCTGCCTTCAGCTTAGGTCCTGATCCTGGGGTCCTGGATCCAGTCCCAAGTCAGGCTCCCTGCTCAGCAGGGAGTCTGCTTCTCCCTCTACTCCTTACCTTCCCCCTGCTCGTTCTCTCTTTCGCTGTCTCTCTCAAATAAATAAATAAAATCTTAAAGAATATATATGTGTTTTGGTTATAGGTTCAGTATTCTGGCTTTTCCCCATTCTTTTCTGCTATGTTCTCTTTCCTCTCTCTCTTCGTTTTTTAATGCCATGTGAGGTGCTAACCTTTGGTTTCATAACTCATTTGTAATTTTAAATTCAGAATAGAGCATATGTTAGTATTTGGAATATTGTCTCTAATTATGCATGACTTTCCCAGGAACTAGATACAAGGAATACCTGAGGTAGAAGTCTCTTCTAGTTTTATCAGAAGCAGAAGAGAGATCCGGAGAAGACACGTGATGGGCTTAAGGACACCATTGGACTCAGGTCAAGAAATACTAACTTTTATTCCAATGATTTTTACATTTAAAAGCTCTTTGTCCCATATGCTGGCAAATTGAATTTAAATAAAATTAAAAAAAATAAAAGCACTCTGTCTTTATTGAGCATTCTTTTTCAGTTTTGATTTTCAGCCAAATATATTTGTGTGTGTGTGTGTGTGTATAAATATATTTGGTCACCTTCAGGAAATGTTTAAGCTAATTTGAGGACAAATTTGTGAAAAATATAATTTAATAAACATAGATAAAAACATAGTTCAGATCACAAATATATTAAGTAGTGTTAATGTGATTAGTAAGAATTTCTCCTCTTTGTTTTCTCCCGTAGCTATAGACATTGTGACCACCAGAACAAGAATAAAGGTAATAAACAGACACTTGGTTTTATTTGCTTCCTAATAAGTAGCTGTGATAAAGTGCTAACTCACTCATTCCTTAAACATGTATTGATCATTCTGTGTTCCAAAATGTTGTGAAACTAGTGATACAAACAAAATTAAGATTATATTCCCTGATTTCAAGGAGCTGAATTTCTCATAAATTTATACAAGATAGGTTAGCCAAAATGCTGTGGAGAAAATATAGTTAAAATTAAAAATGTTATGAGATTTTGAAATGTTCCTATCACCTAAACTAGTAAAGCAGGGGACATCTAGGTAAAGATTGGAGGAAATGTTGTGCCCCATCCTACAATACGAGGACAATTACAGAAACAAGGATGTGAGGAAATGGGAGGTATTGGAACACTGACATAAAAATGAGGGAGACTGTAGTGTGGGAGAAGAGCAAAGAGCTGAGTTCGAGAGAAAGATTGGTGGGAGCTGAGGTACAGGCCCACAGGAGCTAAGAGTCTATCTATATCTCATTTGGGGTCAGCAGGCAGCATGAAAGACTTAAAGCTGACATGTGACATGAGAATTGCATTTTAAATTAATCACCATGGCATCAACATAGAAAAGGACTGAAGGAGGGGAAAATAGCAGACGGGATAGCCATTGAAGACTGTGTGAATAGATTGGTACGTAAGTGTAGGGCTGATTTGTGGAGATGGCATGGGGTGATGATTAAGAAACAGATTGAAGGGCAGCCGGCGAGGCTCAGTGGTTTAGTGTCTCCCTTCGGCCCAGGGCCTGATCCTGGACACCTGGGATCGAGTCCCACATCAGGCTCCCTGCATGGAGCCTGCTTCTCCCTCTGCCTGTGTCTCTGCCTCTCTCTCTCTGTGTTTCTCATGAATGAATAAAAAAATAAAATCATTGAAAAAAAACAGATTGAAGAAATATTTAAAGGAAGAAGTGGCACACTATCACACAATCAAAAATTGTAGAATAATGTTTCTCTACTGTGAGAAATAGGATTGGAGAAAATCGTTAACTTCTTTCTACTAGTTTATGAAAAAGAAGATAAAACCTTAATATGGGATCATTTGCTATAGTTCTGTAGCTCAATTGTAAGCAAGTGAATTTAGAGCTACTACCTGTGAAAAAAACCACATTTGAATTGGACACATGAAAATTAAAAAGATACTGTGAGGAATATTCTGTAATTCTAAAACTTACAAAATTCTCATTATTTCATCTAATTAAAAATGCCAGAGAATAAGAAATGGGTTTCTTCTGATATTGTTATGTCAATAATGATAAAAGAGTATAGAAACATAGTGCACCTAAAAATGGAAGTATTACATTTCTGCTAACAGGCTCCCGTCCTGCCATTTTTAAGAGATATTCATAAAGAGAAAAAATGTATGTACCATTCACAGGTTTAAAATGGGAAAACTTTTATCTATGTGTTTACCTGGGTAACCTCCACTTGGGTCAAGATACAGAACCTTTCCAGCACCTCAGAGGCTCACTTCTAATCCCTTTCAATAATCCATCCAAAAGATGACTACTGTCATAATTTCTAAATCATAGTAGTTTCACCTGATTTTGAACTTCATGCAAATGGTATTATACAGTATGTATTTTCTTTTGTACTTGATTTCTTTCACTCACGTCTGTAAGAGTCATCCATGTTATTACATGAGGTGATAATTGCTTTATTTCCATTGCCTAAATAACCTATTGTTTGAATAACTGTAAATCAGCTCTTTTCCTGCAGATAGACATTTGTTTGTTTGCTTTTTTTTCTTTTATGAATAGCACTGCTATGAACTTTCTTGAACATGTCTCTTGATGGGCAATAGCATTTACTCTTTTTGGTTATTAAAATATTTTAATCATCAAACACATGAAGAAATAATAATGACCGATCCATTATTTTACTTTGTTCTTCTCTGCCAGTTTTCATCATTTATTTATATTAAGAGCATTGGGTACTATTCAGGATAGAAATATTAAGACTATCTTAATGAAGGGCCCCTGGGTAGCTCAGTTGGTAAAGGATCTGACTCTTGATTTTAGCTCAGGTCATGATCTCAGGGTCATGAGATCAAGCCCAGGTCTAATGGTGTGCTGGGTGTGGAGCGTGCTTTTGATTCTCTCTCTCTCTCTCTGTCTCTCAAGTAAATAGGTCTTTTAAAAAAAGGAATATCGTAATGAAGTTTTCCAAAATACAGGCACTGTACAGAATCCTCAGCAATGTCGTGATGTAAGAAAAAAATACAAACCTAGTACTACTTTTCTTTGACATTAAATTTAATTAGAATCAAGAAGAAAGTGATCTTTTCCTACCAAAAAATCTTATTTGCTGGCTTTCAAAAAACCTATTGCAGGATAAAATTTTAAACATTAAAAAAAATGAAAATGCCCCTTTTAAACAATTAAATCAGTTAAATACAGTGATTGAATAAAACAAGAATGAATAGCTAGTGTGTGCTATTAATAATGCAAAAAAGGAAACTATAATGATGAAAATAAAAAAATAGAGAAGAGGTAAAACTTAGATATAAGAATAAAATAATTTAGAAAAGTTCATGTCAAACTTTAAAACAATAGTTTTTCAAAAAGACCATTTATGTAAGCAAGAGATAATATATTTTGAGGTTAAAAATATAATAATTATAACAGAATATATATTAGACTTTTTATTTTATTTTTTTTAATTTTTATTTTATTTATGATAGTCACACAGAGAGAGAGAGAGAGGCAGAGACACAGGCAGAGGGAGAAGCAGGCTCCATGCACCGGGAGCCCGACGTGGGATTCGATCCCGGGTCTCCAGGATCGCGCCCTGGGCCAAAGGCCGGCGCCAAACCGCTGCGCCACCCAGGGATCCCTATATTAGACTTTTCAGACAATAAATAAGCTTACAAGTACTCACAACAATACATTAGCAGCTTATTCTCCCTTTTGGCAAGTATCCTTTGTTTGGATCATAAAAAATAAAATCGATATCTATATCTAAGGCAGCTAAATAATTCAAATAAATTATTTTGCATTTGACTTCTAAGTACTGTAGCTAGATAGACTCCCTCTAAATACCTATTAAGTCAGACTGAGTTTTCAAATATATATTTTCCGGGTGCCCGGCAGGTATAGTTGGTTAAGTGTCTGACTCTTGATTTCTACTCAGCTCATAATCTCAGGGTTGTAAAATCAAGCCCTGCCTTGGCTTCTCAGTGCAGAGTCTACTTGAGTTTCTCTCTCCCTTTCCCTCTACCCCTCCCCACTTCTCTCTCTTTCTAAAATAAATAAATAAATAAATATGCATTACTAAGTCATGTTCAGGGTTTATTCCAATATGTTTGATTATATTCTTTTTCTTTTAAGTCTTTCTTCATTCTTTTCTCTCTCTCTTCCTTTTTGTATTTCTTCCTCTATTCTTTCAAACAACAGATATTAAGCACTGTTACAGACTCTGAGATCACAGTACCGAGATAAGAAGGAACATATGAATAAAGTGAACATAAGGAATTTGGAATTAAAATTCAAATTATCCTACTTTCATATAAATAGAAATGTTTATAAGCCACATTGAGATTTCACACATTTTACATTTTAGATTGGAATACTAAATTATAGTGTTATTATTCTGTAAGGTATATTTGAATTATAATTAATAAGATAGGAAATATGTGGGTAATGTTTGACATTAAGAAATCATACCTGGCAATTGTAAGTACAGAAATGGTGTTTATGATCTTATGTGCCATGACCAGTGGATGATTTTATAAAAGTGATAGGTCAGAATTTGTGTTGCTATCCTCAGATAAAGAAGGGATGAGGGATCCCTGGGTGGCGCAGCGGTTTGGCGCCTGCCTTTGGCCCAGGGCGCGATCCTGGAGACCCAGGATCGAATCCCACGTCGGGCTCCTGGTGCATGGAGCCTGCTTCTCCCTCTGCCTGTGTCTCTGCCTCTCTCTCTCTGTGTGACTATCATAAATAATAAAATAAAAAAAATATAAAGAAGGGATGATTCATTTTCCTCTAAGATGAAATGCTATGCTCTTGAAAATGTCAAGTGTTTCATTCAGAATAGCTCAACAAAGAGATGTTGATATCTCAAAGAAACCTTAAGGAAGTAACCCATAGCCTAGTTTTATAATGCATTTTCCTGTTTTATGTTTTTTAAATCTCCTCCAATGATCTTTAATTATCAGTATACTAATGAGAGAAACCCAAAGCTGCAGAGTCTCTGACAAATTCTTCAAGTATATTTTTAAGCCCCAAATAAGTTAGGTGTCTCATTCTCCTATAATATAGAAATGTGAGATGACAAATTTGAAACAATCTTTGAGTGCAGCTAGATATAAAATATAGTTTTGAGTACAGGGAATTCAAATGGAAAGTTCCTGACACTGCCCTCAAGATGCTTACCTACTATTCTGGGACATAAGCAAATATACAGAGCTGTTTAGGAGACAGTTGAGTATATTTTGGGAGTCCTAAGATATACATGGTATTCATGTGGGTAAGATGATATAGGGAAAATGCAATCAGATCAGGAGACTGAGGTCAGAAACTTATAGAACATTAATGTTATGTATGAGGAAAAGAAGATGAGTACAGGAAAATACCTCAGAGAAATAACCAAATGAAGAGATTTATGAGGAGAATTTCCAAGAAAAACCACTAACAGAACTGAATAAAAGAGACTTTCAAGTGCAAATTACTTAATCTCTTTCAGTGTCATTTTTCTCATTTGCAAGATCTTATAGTAATAGTGTTGAGAAAAAATGGTGAAAAATGCTTATAAATCACACTGCACAGTAAAGTTGGCCAGTAAATTTTAGAATTTATAATTGTCTTTCTTACTTTTATTATTGTTACCATCATTAAGAAAAAAAAATAGGTTGAGTAGGAAACAAAAAGGCAGAGAAGTTCCTTTTGAAGTAGAGGAAAATCTAGATATCTTTGAGACTGGAGGGAAGGCTAATATTTAGATTTCAGCTGAGTTATATACAAGGGTCTAACTAAGCGTTTGATGATCTAATGGTCTCAATATTTTCCACAAAGGAGGTCAATGAGAAAAACACTGTTAGAATAAAGCAAGTGTAGATATGAATTGAAATGCTATATGTGTTTCTATAAAATATTATCTTTTATATTTTAAAAACCTCATGGGCAAGGTGGACATCCTTGTATGAAAAGAAAAATCCAAACTTTTATTAACTCCATTTTCTCATATTTGGAGGTAAATATTGAAATAAGATTGGAGCCTTGTTACTTATTTTAGCTATTGAAATTAATATTTGACTATTGACCATACTTATTTTGACTTATTAAATTAATATTTATTTTCTGCTATTTCGTTTTTGTCTTAGCATTTTATAACAATAAAATAAATATAGCTCCTACCAAAATCCAATGCCTTGAGAGATTTGATTTGATAAATTTGTCTTCAGCCAAATATATGCTTTGAGGTCAGAACTTTATTCATTTTTTTTTTCAGAACTTTATTCATGTCACACTTAACAAATTGAATCCTACTGTGTGAAATTTAATCCACTCAGTTTGGGTGTTGGAAGGCTCATGTCCTTCACGTGAGGCTGGTGACATATTTGCTTGTGATAGGAAAATAACTCTTGTCACCACCTCTTTAAACAAATTCATTTCCTTAATTTAATTCCTTATGGTTGGATGATTAAGTATAATGAAAACAGAATATTATTTCTACTTTTTCTTGATTAAATATGCTAGACTCAATAATATGCTATTTGCCTAGTGGTTTGAACTCAAAATTAAATTTGAAGTTTGATTTTGTATCACATATTTTAAGGAAATGTTTCCAGAGTCGGACCAGAAATTATATCCCTTAGTCCCTTTTCAGCTAATATAGAGAAAAAGGTCAATGTCTGAAGAGGGCAACTAGATAATTTATATCAATAATTTTCACAAGATATTCCTAAACATTATAGATGTATAGGTTTATCCCAATGAGGATAATCTTTATTACACCGTTCATAACTATTTATTAACCCTTCAAAAATACTTTTTGAAGAAAACTACACCGTGTACTAGCTATTTTGAAATGGATTATGGTATGTTTGACCAGATTTCCTTTTTTTTCTTTTACTTTTTCTTTCCTTCTATCTCTATTTCCTTTATTGTTTTTTTTTTTTTCATTTAACCATCTGAACAGCAGTTAGTTATAAAGGCACTGGCAATATATGAGTTATGTGACCCTTTGGAGAGTAATATAAAAATGAAGAGACTATATATTTAAATATATATAAGACATTTGGAAATTGACAGGTAGCTATTGTCAGTTAAATGAAGACGTGTAAAAACTAAAGCTAAATGTAACTATATCCCTATTTTAGCTTGGAACATTGAAATGTATAGGCATTATTGATTCTTCTTTTTAATTTAATAATATAGGAAGGGAAAAAAAATAAAAAATAAAAATAAAAAAGAATAATATAGGAAGGGCACAAATTATGCTTAACAGAAGTAAGAAGAAATGATAAACACAAAAATAGTATTTTTATGTTAACTATAATCACATACTCTACGAACAGGAGATGGTTTTAGAAGACTAATGAGCAAGAACATGTCGCACAACTTGGGAATAAAGAGAGAAATAAAGTACATTGTCTCCATTACTCAATTCCATGTCCTTGAAAATGAAAGGGTGTTTCATTTAGAAGGCATGTACTCATGAAGAGCCAATGCAATTTCATTAAGGACGGTGTCCTAAGGATGTGGTAGCACATGCTGAGGTTTTACATTACCTTTTTCCACTTTAATTTTTTTTAACTACTCCAGTTAGTAGGAAAAAGTCTCTCATAATTAACTTATCCAAATGAGAAAAGTTAGAGTCCGGTGAGTCCCAGGGGAGAGCTCAAATCCTAGAAGCCTATATAGTTACCTGCAAAAGCAGCTACATTAAATAATAATGTCCCTGTTTCATCTTAATATAACAAAAAAATAGAGACCTGATAAATTTGCTACAAAATGTGAGTTCCAATGGATGCATTCTGTGGATAAGAGATTCAAGTGAACACATATTCACAAAGTTTACATTGTAATTTGGGAAATATAAAAATACAGAGATGTCTAGCATACAATTGGGTATGTCAGTCTAAATTTGAAGGCTAAAATACAGGATCGTGTCTGACCATGGGGCACCATCAGACAATAGATGGGAATTAAGTCCTCAGAGTGGCAAGATAATAGAGGAAGAAGGTGTACAGAAGAAAAAGAGGCAGAGGTCTGAACCCTGGAGAATATCAGCATTAATTCTGAGAAAAGGGAGTCAGTGTAAAATATATAGAAGTAGTTCAAGAAAGAGAAACAAAGAGGCTTCTGATCAGGAAGACTTAATTAACAGGACCAAATGCCTTTGGTTTGAGAAGAACAAAAAAGAAAATACAACTTAACTCCAACAAAGAAATGTTTGGTGAACAGTTCTGAGTGTCTAGTAAAGAATAGAAAACATTATCTTAAAGGGGACAATTACATAGTTGGGAGATTTTTTTTTTTATCCTTTATAATGTAGCTGCCAGGGAAAGGAGTGGTAAAAGTAGATTTTTTAAAAAAGATTTTATTTATTTATTCATGAGAGACACACACACACACAGAGGCAGAGACACAGGCAGAGGCAGAAACAGGCTCCGTTTAGGGAACCCGATGTGTGACTTGATCCCGGAATCCCAGGATCATGCCCTAAGCTGAAGGCAGACGCTCAACTACTGAGCCACCCAGGGGTCCCAAGAAGTAGATTTTTAAAGATTTTCCGGGGTTAGGCTTTTCCAGGTCGGATTGTCAAAGGCAGGGAGTTAATGTGATACTAAGAGAAAATTTGAAATGATCCAAGGTGAAGCCTCGGTGAGTGGGAAAGGAAGGAGGCGAAGGGGAAATAAATGGAATGGAATACTACAAGGGAAACTCAATGACAGGATTCTTTGCAGTCAAACAAAAAGTGGTGCATTTGACTGGTAGTCTTCGTAAGAAGAGAGACACACAGAAGGAGAAGATTGCTTGGAGACAAGAGAGGCAGAGATTGAAATAACACATTTACGAACCAGGGAATTCCAGGATTGCCAATAAATTGCTTGAAACTAGGTAGAGATGAAGATTGAACCCTAGAACTGTCAGAAAGAGCAAGCCTCTGCCAACAGAACCGTGAGATCATACATTTCTGTTGATTTTAGCCACCAGTTTTGATAATCTGTAATGGCTACCCCAGGAAACAAATACAATCGGAGAACTTGTATATGCTTGATAATCAATTTATTATGCATGAAAACTTTTTTTTTTAATTTTTATGATGTTATTAACACAGAGGAAGAGAGGAGATTCTCCAATAGTTCAGAGACAACTATTACTATTGTTTTAAAAATATTGATCATTAATCTCTGGTGTGTGTTGTCCATGTAACATTATTTGATTAGATTTCTTTTCTCTTATGGAAAATCTAGAAATTATGATGGATCCAATTATTTTTAAATTGTGATATAATGCATAATATAATGCAAATAAAACTGTATTTTTAAAAAATTAAATTCCAAAACTAAATTTTACAAATACTTTGGGTGTATGTGGTATACTGGGGCTAATAAGTGTTACTAGATGATTAAAGGATTTTCCTTTAGGAAGAATCATTTTGAGTAAGAAAGCAAATAGGATTTCCACCAAGCCTGTGGAGAAAGAGAAATATTATTTTTATTAAATTTGAATTACATATCAAACATTGCTAACACCCTTATGCATTCTTCTTTTCAAACTGCATCTAGATATCCTCTGAGACTGACTAAGTGTTCACAGATGCCTATTTGCCAAATTAAATGTTTATCAGGCTTCTCTCCTTCCTTGAGCTCTGCTTTCCCCCAAGCCTGAACAAGCACTAAAGATGGAGTGTGCCCTTTATCAGCTGATCCAGAGAAAGGGCTAACCACAGTAGGCGCTTTGTGTCACACCCTATTGGCCATCTCCCATTGCTTGCTTAAGTTCCCCTCAAAAGTTTCTGATGATCTTTGCTAAATTCTCTCTAGCCTGTAAAAGAAAAGCCATTTCTATTGGATTTTGAGAAACTTGCAGATTTCTGAGATTTAAGTGTTCTCCCAAAGCAAAGGACTTTATCTAAACAAATTCTCTCCTTATATACCTTTGGGTTTGTTTTGATGACAAAGGATCCCTGACCAAAAACTGCCATGGTTAAAATCATTCACAGTAAATAGCTTCACCAGTATCAGTCTATACAACTTGCACAATCAGACTCTGTATACAGTAAATTGCTGCTATCCCTATTCTTTTTTTCCTCAAACTTTTATTTCTCATCCTAAATTATTTTGGTTTCTCAAAGTTTCTCAATGGCCTTCTTCATTGTTTAGATCCTTCTCCCTCCAGGTGCCATGGACCTGCTGGTATTGATAGGCCTGAGTAACCCATCCACTCACAACACTTCTTTGTGAAATGATATTCTGACTGATGCTTGCTTGTTTTTACATGCATCTTTAAAACGAGAACTCAGGCAACACCCTTTTTGAACTTGGCCACAGTAACCGGAGAAGGACAAACAGTGTATGTTCTCATTCATTTGGGGAATATGAATAATAGTGAAAGGGAATATAAGGGAAGGGAGAAGAAATGTGTGAGAAATATCAGAAAGGGAGACAAAACATAAAGACTTCTAACTCTGGGAAATGAACTAGGGGTGGTGGAGGGGGAGGAGGGCGGGGGGGTGGGGGTGAATGGGTGACGGGCACTGAGGGGGACACTTGACGGGATGAGCACTGGGTGTTATTCTGTATGTTGGTAAATTGAACACCAATAAAAATTAATTTATATATAAAAAAAAAACTAGATAATAAGCTGTAGAGTGCAGGGACTCTGGCTGATGGTACTTATATCTCCAGGGGCTGTCTCACTGAATATTCATGATGTGGTCAAGTAACAGCTCATGCCTGAATGAACACAAATTTGTTTGACCCTTATTTCCTTAAATGCATACAAGGAACTGTATTTATTTCCCAATATTTCATTCCACTCTCTTAACAAATTCCTTTATTCCCATGTCTTCAAATCTCCTAGCCAAATTAATTACATATCAAGGGATTACTTTTATTACTATTTTGGAGAATTAAAAAATACCGAATCATTATAGCAAAATTGATTGAATGAATTTCTATTGTCTTCTTTTTCTCCCCTGGTCACTTTTCAATTTAACTGCTATTGTCTTTCAAACTTAACATAGCCAGAGTATTTTTAACATCCCTACTGAAACCAAGCAAAACATGCACTAAGCCAAACTTCCTGAAGAATGACAACAAATCCAGCAAACAAATGCGCAACAGCAGAGCACTGTCACTTTCTGAAGGGCATATTGCTCAGCACTTTTACTTGCTAATCCAATTCTGATAACTTGCATCTGTTTTTCCCCCCTCCTTCCCTGATTAGGGTCTAATCCAACCCAGCATCAAATCTATTGATTGCCTTTTCTTAGGGTCTCTCTCTCATATTTCTCCAGAGTCTATCACCAAGACATCAGTTCCACCACTTCTCTGCTTAACCATACTCTATTCATTTCATCCAAATTAATTTTTACCCAATAATAGTTTTAGTATATTCCTCCTCCTTGCTCTAATATACTCAGCTATACATAATGCTTATGGAATCAAGTTTAGACTCTTTGTTCTGTCATTAATGGCAACAGGGAATTCAAGGTGAATGAATTCTCCATGTGCAATTAAAAATAATGGAATCCTCTAGAACAGTTTCATCTCTGAATTGCAAGACAGTCTTCTTTTAGTTCCAAAAAAACTGCTTTAGTTTTCAGTGAAATATTGAAACTTTCATAGAATTTAGAACATCTAATATTGTTTTAGGTAAAATTGACATTTTAAAATCAAATTGGAAATACTTCCATTTCTTATTATTGGTATTATATTAGAGCAGCTGTCCCCATTCTAATTGCTTGTCAGAATCCCCTAGGAAGTTTCAAGTTTGTTGCGTTATGATCATACAGAGATCTTATTAAAATGTAGATTCTGATGTTGTGTAGGTCAAGGTGAGGTTTTAGACTCTATATTTCTGACAATTTCCCAGATGTTGTCAATGCAGTGGCTCCAAAGATTACATTTCAGAAGATAAAGTTTTAAATAGTATTCCGCACAGATTTAGAGGCAGGGCAGCCTGCAACTGCAAATTACAGCAATTTTAATTAAGTTTTTTTATGTAATATATCTTTTAATAGCTCATAGATTCTATGAATTGATGAAGTGTCATCAAATACCCGTTTTGTCCTTGAGAAAATGAAGTTTAAAAAAATAAAAGAAGGAATAGTTCAAGGTCATGTGAAAGTAATCCTCAGAACCAGAACACAAACAAAAGTGTTCCAAGCCAAATCCTTGCTCCTTCATCACACCAGGACATTTTCCTTTTGGAAACATTGAGATAAATAACCACACTTTAGGAGAACTACACCAGGCTCCAATCCTAAACTGGGGCTGCTTTCATTTTTTTTTTTAAGATTTTATATAAATATATATTCATGAGAGACATACACACACACACACACACACACACACACACACAGAGGCAGAGACACAGGCCTAGGGAGAAGCAGGCTCCCTGCAAGGAGCCCAGTTTGGACTCTATCCCTATTCTGGGATCATGCCCTGAGCAGAAGGCAGACTCTCAACCCCTGAGACACCCAGGCATCCCTGCTTTTGTTTTAATATCTTGTTTTTGTTTTCTCTAGTTTTAACACCACCATTGATACCTCTGAAGACTATAAAATGTCAATGTCGCTAGTTCCAGCTTACCTCCATAATCATGTCCTAGGGTTACTAATATTCAAAATAATGGCTATGAAGAAGGAGGGTATTGTTCTGGGGCCTACAAACAAAAGGAAAGAGACAATGGCTGAGAATTGAGACAATTGCTGTGCAAATATTTCACCTTAACTTCTATTAAGAATTTAGGTTGTTAAACTTGGTAGGAATTTACATATCAGCTTCATGATTGTTTTTTCTAACTTTTGGTTATGTTTTCATTTTTTTGAGAGAAATGTTGAAAACAAGGTAAAATGATCAAGCATTTATGTTTTACTGTTTGTTGACAGTTTCATCATTTTATAATACATGAGGGATTAATTATAGCCAACCATTTATAAAAGATTTACGTATTCTTTATAATACTACCTCCAAGCTCCTACTTTGCCCATCCTTGAATATTCCAGGGAGAAGGAAAATTGCTAATTCCAGGTTAGGTGGAATTTCTACTTTGACTCTTGGCATATAATAAGCTTGCTATGTCTTAGAAATTCCATATTCCTTAATATTAGCTTCTGTTAATCCAAATATCCTTCCTCTTTCCTTCTGATTCTTATTTGATGCCATTTTAAATCATTAATTTGCTGTATGACTAGGAATTTTTTAGACCTTATCACACTGAAATAATAATAAAGGATATCAATGGTACATTTCATTAAGAAAAATGTTAAATAAATGAAGTTTCCTAACTTACTTAGCATGGTCAATTAACTTAGCCTAATAACTTCATCACCCTCCAAAAGAATCAGAAGGTGAAGACTTACCATCTCCTATGCGTTTTAGTAACCTCTATGCTGCATTAGGCATATATTATACTTAATAGAATTAGAATTTCAACTATTCTTTTTGGCCAAGGCAATTATTTGCCACACAGAGATACTTGAGTCTCAAGAGAATAGTTGGCTTCTTCAGGTTGACCTTATGAATTTCCATATAATTGTTACTAGTGCCAAGACTTGGGTCTTTTACCAGTGTATCATAATTAAGTACAATCAGTCAAGGTGTCCCTTAACCATTCAACACATAGATATGATTCAGAGAGAAGTATTGATTCTTCTTATAGAATAAATACTTAGGGACAAAATATGTTTGTACTATACCACAATATCAGGAGAACACTTACAGCGTAAGGATAAATTGGTGCATATGGCTGTTAAAATAAGAACAGATTAAAATTTAATACAGGCATCATTATCAAGTTTATCAGTGAATGAAAATGTCTTATTGCTCCAGATAAATAGTCTCCCTGGAGAAAAAAGTAAAAAATAATAATCAGGATCTTCATTTTATAACTCCAAATTAAGTATAAAGGTGCACCAAGCTGCCATAATTATGATTTAACAAAATGAAGACAACGTCTTCATAAGTGATATGCTGAACTAGTTTTTGTTTACTGACATGTTTAAAATGAGTGAAGAGTAGGTTTTTGCTAAAAAGAATTTGCTACATTAAGTTTTTTGTACGTGTGAAAGGAAGGAAAATCATATGTGAATGGGAGAGGTACTGAAAAGTTAAGTTTTGGATTCCCTCAAACCAAATTTTTTTTACGTCGTCAAGGTCGTAGCCACCTTGACTCTTAACTTATAATAAGATTATTGATTCTCAAAATTTCCATATTCTTTAGCTTCTGTTAATCCAAATATCCTTCATCTATCCTTCTGATCCTTCTTATTTGATGCCATCTAAACTCTTCAATTTACTATATGACTAAGAATTTTGGAGGCCTTATCTCTGATAGGACTTGTCAAAATAATAAGAGATATCATTGGTACATTTCATTAGGATAAATGTTATGAGCATTTAACAATTTAACACATAGATATGATTCAGAGAGAAGTATTGATTCTTCTTATAGAATAAATAGGGACAAAATATATTTGTAGTATACCACAATATCAGGGGAAAACTTACACGGAAAGGATAAAACGGTGGATATCGCTGCTAAAATAAGAACAGATAAAAATTTTAATACAGGCATCATTATCAAGTTTATCAGTGAATGAAAATGTCTTATCTCTCCAGATAAATAGCCTCCCTTGAGAAAAAAAGTAAAAACTAATAATCAGCATCTTCATTTTATGAATGAGTAATAATTTTTAAGGCCTTATCTTTGATAAGTTGTCAAAATAATAAGAGATATCATTGGTTCATTTCATTAGGATAAATGTTATGAGCATTTAACAATCTAACACATAGATATGATTCAGAGAGAAGTATTGATTCTTCTTATAGAATAAATAGGGACAAAATATATTTGTAGTATACCACAATATCAGGGGAAAACTTACAGGGTAGGGATAAAACCGTGGATATCGCTGTTAAAATAAGAACAGATAAATATTTTAATACAGGCATCATTATCAAGTTTATCAGTGAATGAAAATGTCTTATCTCTCCAGATAAATAGCCTCCCTGGAGAAAAAAGTAAAAAATAATCATCAGCATCTTCATTTTATGAATGACTAATAATTTTTGAGGCCTTATCATTGATAGGACATGTCAAAATAATAAGAGATATCATTGGTACATTTCATTAGGATAAATGTTATGAGCATTTAACAACTTAACACATAGGTATGATTCAGAGAGAAGTTTTGATTCTTCTTATAGAATAAATACTCAGGGACAAAATATGTTTGCACTTTACCACCTTATCAGGGGAAAACTTATATGGTAAGGAAAAAACTATCTCTGTTAAAATAAAGACAGATTAAAATCTCAGTACAGGCTTCATTATCAAATGAAGTGAATGAGAATGTCTTATCTCTTCAGATGAATCAGCTCCCTGAAGTGAATGAAAATGTTTACCTCTTCAGAGGAATCAGCTCCCTGGGAAAAAAGTAAAAAATAATAATCAGCATCTTCATTTTATAACTTCAAATTGAGTACAAAAATGCACCAAGCTGCCATAATTATGATTAAACAGAATGAGGACAAACTCTTCGTAACTGATATGCTAAATTAGTTTTTATTGTTGTTGTTTAATGACATATTTGAAATGAGTAAGGAGTAGGTTTTTGCTATAAATAACTTGCTACATTCCAGTATCAAATCACTCTGATGCAAGTTTTTTGCAAGTGTGAAAGGAAGGAAAATCTATCATGTGTGAACAGAGAGATACAGAAAAGCTAAGCTTTGGGTTTCTTCAAAACAATTTTTTTTAACATGGCTATGTTTTATATAGTTTAAGAGATACTGATGTTCAAATATTTTTTGTGCTAATAGAGTCTGGTATTGTGTTTTTCTTTGTTCTTATATTTTTATTTTTTGTACTTCTGTTCTTTTATTAGAAAACTAAGTATTATACTGTGATATCATAAACAATTTGTTTTGATAACATCCACTAGAACTTGTTGGATTGAAGAAATATTATTTCTTGATGAATATGTCAGTAACTAGACACAAAAAATACACAGAAAAGAACATTATTTGAACAGAATAAGAAACAAAGGTAGGAAGAGGCAACAAGAAGGAGGTGAAAGAAGAGGGGAGAATAAAGGGAAGGTTGAGGGGAAGGACAGAATCAGGAAGTTGAGTGGGGGGACAGGAGACGAGGGAAGAGATCAGGAAGTGGAGGAGGAAGAGAAGGAAGGTAAAAAGGAGAGGGAAGGAGGAAGTGGAATAGGAGAGGAGGAGGATGCAGAGGAAGAGGAGGATGAAGAGGAGGAAAAGAAGGAGGTTAGAAGGTGGAGGAGAAGGAAGTGGAGGAGGAAGAAAGTTTCAGATAGGTCAAGTTTTACCTAGTGACATACAAGTAAATGACAATAGAGGCAGGAACTCCTGACATTTGGTTGGTCTAGACCTTGTAATATTTAAATGTCTTTTATTAGCTTCTTACCTTCACAGCTGCATGGACCTCATTTAAAACTGTTGCTTTTATATTAAGCTAATTACACCTGAGTGTCCATGTGTATTTAACGTGTGTGTGTGCATGTGTATGTGAGTGTGTGCACCCAAGATTTATTCTAAACCCCTAATGAATGACTAGGTTAATTCAAAGAAATGGCTAATAAAAAATATTAAAATCTATAAAGCTGTTATCAAGAAAATACAAACAATGACCAGAACACAAGAAATAAGGAGACTCCTTGGAGAACTACTGAGAATATATTGTTCAAAATTTCCGGATATACTTACAATCATGGCAATCATGAGGGCCATGACAAAGGCAAAGACAAAGATCTTCATATTTGGCTGATTCCTGGGAAAGCATATGTGAAAATCAGTAGCATATTCACTCCTGCATTTGCAAGTCAAACATTTATTGACTAACCATTCTCCAAAGCCTTGGGAGACACACTGGAAACACAAAGACAGTGGAAGCACATTGCCTGACATGAGGGAACTTAGAGATTGGCAGGGGACATTGCTAAATCAAGATAGGTGCCATGAATTGTAAATAGGAACGTGCTATAGAAACACCCAAAAGGGACATCTTGAAGAGACCAAGAGGATGAGGACATTAAAATAAAGCAAAAGCTAAAGTTGTGCTAGGCTATATAGAAGAAAGGAGAGGTGTTGGGAGCCAGCTGAAGAACACAAAAGAAGGAGAGGGTAGCATGCTAGAAGGGACATCATTCAGCCTGTAAGGAGGACAATGATGGAATCAAGCCAAGCCCTTAGATTGTTGTGAGATTATGGTGGCCACAGAATGGCAGGAGGAGAATCAAGGCAGAGTAAAATGTTTAGAAGACAGAATGACAAGCAACAGGGACTGGTTTCTTAACAAAGTGAGTGAAAGGAACCAGGTTCCTGGCTTGAGAAGAGTGTAGATGGTGTGACCCTGGTATTGGAAAATGAATGATACTTGGCAGAGAAGCATCAAATTGAAAAGAATTTTCAGGGACTGGGATCCCTGGGTGGCTCAGTGGTTTAGTGCCTGACTTCAGCCCAGGGCATGATCCTGGAGTCCTGGTATCGAGTTCCACGTCGGGCTCCCTGCATGGAGCCTGCTTCTTCCTCTGCCTGTGTCTCTGTCTGTCTCTGTGTGTCTCTCATGAATAAATAAATAAATCTTAAAAAAAATTTCCAGGGACAATATCTATAGACATTTTGACAAACTGAATTGGTGAAAATAATGTATTCTCCATATTAACTACTTCAACTAAATTGACATGATCTGGGATTAATTGACACGTATTTGTAATTCTCTATATGTAAGCGAATCCAATTTTATTGTAGAAAAATAGTTTCTTTCTTTCTTTGCTTCTTTCTTTCTTCTTCCTTCCTTTCTTTCTTTCTTTCCTTAGATTTTAGTTTTTTATTCATGAGTGACACAGAGACCGAGGCAGAGGGGAAGCAGGCTCCCTACTGGGAGCCCCTTACAGGACTCAATCCCAGAACCCCTGGAATACTACCGGATCCAAAGGCAGATGCTCAACAAATAGAACCACCCCGAGACCCTGATTATTTATTTCTTAATTGAAGACATATAAATAAAAATTTTTCAAACTATAAGATAAATAATAGGTCAAATCTTTTTTTTCTCAACCACCGGTTTTGATAGAACATTAGAGTAACGACATGTCTACAGGGAGAAGCAGCTGTTCTTCTGCTAATAACTCTAAATCTTTAACATATAAAGCAGACCTCAGGGCTTATGGCACTTTCCTTGTTCTTTATCTGCTATTTTGCCCTATTAGTTTAAACTCAGGACTGTGGCATTTGACAATTCATGAGAATTAAATATTTCTTGGTGAAATTTTTCTATCATCTACTTGCTAAATCAAATATTCAGTCATGGTACGATACAAAATAGGAAGTTTCTAGCTGGCATTTTGTTGAAAGTAGAAGATTGGGAGAAATTCACAGAAAGTAATCTTAGATAGATAGATAGATAGATGATAGATTATTAAGGGCTTTGAAATAATAGTTCCCAAGGAACAGAGTGATAAAAGTCTGAAATACTACAGGGTTTTTTTTTTCCCAGCCAAATTAAATTAAAATTAAAATGGGTTAAATGAAATGAATTATTAAAATGAAAAAGTCCCTTATATATTATTAATTATGCAGAAAAACAAACTATTTAGAATGATGAAAAGAGCATAGAAAGATTATGGAAAATGATTAGTTCTGGGAATAAAGTAACTTTTTAAAAAGGTGACTTAATACTATTGAATACACGTGTTTGCCAAAAGTAATCTGATCTGTTCAGATACCATTTTCTTTTAAATTTAAACTTTAAGTTAAAGGTAAAAGTAATTCTTAACAAAGCCGATGTCACATACTTAATCAAGAAACTAAAAAAGCTTTTAGAAAATCCCACCAGCAGAGATGATGGAGCACATCTCCTCCATTTGACACATAAGTCTCTCTGTCCAATGATCACTGTCAATTCAGAGGCACTGAAATCCTGAACTCACCTTCAGATCCTCACATCAGGTCATTATGTCTTTAAATTGTTTTTTCATAAGAAATGACTAGGCAGTAATACACGTTTTCTAAATAGTTTTCAACTTATTCCAAAAAACACAAAGGATTAAAATATAACCTCATACTTGATTGTACATGAACATATTACCTGTTAACTGAGAGAAGACTCAGGAGTCAGAGGCCAGAGTTCTGAAGCCCTAAGAGATGATGTGCTTTACCAGAGGACCGAGGTATTTAAATACACTGAAATCCTCCATTTGTTTTTCTAAATCATGTCAAATATGAGAACATATTATTAAACTGAAAATGGTGCCCCAAACCTGTCCCCAGAAATCAAGATAAACTGAACATGGTGATTTTACAATAGGAGATTGTAAAGCGGATGACTAGGAAACAAATGGACCCATCAAATATTAATTCCAGTCTTAGTCTAGGCGTATGTGAATAAAACAAAGGGTAAAGAAAATTGCAGGAAACCAAGCATAGAAATAAATGATTGAAAGAGTAAAAATGTTTCTGAAGCAAAGCACCTCCCTATTTCAACAAATGCATGTCCAAGACGGAAGTACTCTATGCCAAAAATGATACCATTTTATTAAAATTCTACTTGTGTCTAATAACTGGTGACAACTGTCATAACAAAATTGGAGTCTTCATTCATCTCAAGTGTGTTTCCTCCAAACTATTAAAATGTGTTTTCTTCAATTGGCTTTGGCATGCTTTAAGTCTTGATGTATATCCAAAATTGGCCAAAATTCAGTCATCTATTGAGTACTCTATGATAAAATAATTCTTATTTTCAAATCAAATGACCATAGATGCTTAGTCTACATACCTCACAAGTAACTGGAAACATATGTTTTGGAATTTAATTTACTTGAGCCTTTAGGGGGGCTCATGTTCCTCAGTGGAAGCCATGTGTACATTTTACACTAGAAAGGAGGAAAATTTCTTTTTGTTTAGTCTCTAGGTAAATTTGTATAAAAATTCACCTCTTTGCTACTGGTTAAGTAATTCAAAGTGGTCATAACTGAATATCAGAAAATGATTTTTAGGGTTTGTAAATGTTATGTCGTAGTCCACTGTTACTCAAATTGATACATGAGACCATCAGAATCAGAATAACCTGAGAACTTTTGGAAATGGAAATTCATAGGCCCTCTTTCAAGATGCACTGCATCAGAAGCTTGGAGATGCACTAGGAATCTCATTTTAATAGTGTCTTCAGGCAATTATGTGTGTGGCATAAAGACTGAGAAACCAAATGATAGACTCAATAATGTATTATTTGTCTAGAAATTAGGTCCTATAAATAAAACTGAAGGTTTAATTTTTATCAGGTGTTTCAAGACAATATTTATCTAATGGTAAATAATCTATGCTATATTTGAACCAGACATTAGAAATTATTTAAATTAAGGAACATACTTCATTGATTTCTAAGCCTTAAAGATATATAGTCTTTTCTCAAGTGCAAAGCAAAACTAATCTTTAGTATATTCTCAATGGAAAAAAGATATGTAGGGTTTAGTAAGTATTGAAATAAGCCTGATTTTTAAAAACAAGCCCTGCTTTTTCATTTAGAATTATCATATGACTTCCTTTCTTTTAAGTAGTTTCTATCTGTCTCCCTCTACCTCTCACCTAATTTCTTCCTTCACTTAATTTTTCATTGATTTATGTAAGCAATGTTAGTAGGCACAATTTTAATAGATCTATGAGATTCATAACCTCATGAGGAAGTGAACTAACTCTCTACGGGCAATACCGAACAGTTTCTGCAACAAAACAAAACTGCCAGGTAATAAAAATAGAGAGATGTGAATATACACATTTACAATCTACAATTAAACTTCACTCACCCATATTTTAGGTTGGACATCAAAATATCAACATGATCCCACTCATTACTTTCTGCTTTAACATAATACAAGCATGGGGTTGGCCTGTGAGTATGGGAAACAAGAAGGTGAAATCTAAGCACTGGAATAACCTTCTTGTGTTTATTCTGTTGCTATCTTCCAGGACAATAGGTCATTATAGAATATCGATGGACCAGAACATGTCCTGATATTTTACACTTAAGGAAAACAGATATCATTTCCTCTTTAACTAACCAGTGTTCTGTTTGAAAATGCAATTACAAGGGAAACATCAATAAAGTGCTATTGTTGTATCATAAGTCTGACATTACATTGTGGCATAAGTGTGCAAACAGTGAATGGGTATTTTTGTTGGATTTTCTTTCCTCTCTTCGTCCTCTTTTTCTTTTTTCTCCTTTCCTTATTTGTCTCACAATGAAATAGTTTATAGTCTGTGATAGGTTCTGCAATGATGATTTATTTAACTAAAAAACCATTTGGTGTCTATTCTCTTGTGAATTACTAAAATGAAGTGGGAATCAACAGTAGACTGGGAGATGTTGAAGAATGTATCAATGATCTGGAAAGCAGGCTAATGAAAAATACCCAAACTAACTAGCAAAAAGTGTAAAGAGTTTTTACAAAGGAAGATAGGTTAAGAGATCTCTTGGATAACATTAAGAAAATGGGGATCCCTGGGTGGCGAAGCGGTTTGGCGCCTGCCTTTGGCCCAGGGCACGATTCTGGAGACCCGGGATTGAGTCCCACGTCGGGCTCCCGGTGCATGGACCTGCTTCTCCCTCTGCCTGTGTCTCTGCCTCTCTCTCTCATTCTGTGTGACTATCATAAATAAATAAAAATTAAAAAAAAAATAAAAAAAACATTAAGAAAATGAACATTTGCATTATAAATTTCCCAGAAGAAGAAGAGAGAGGCATTAAACTAATTTGAAAAAATAGTACCTGTGAACATTCCTAACCTAGAGTAAGAAATGGACATCAGGTTTAAATGTACAGACTTCCAAATGAGACGAACCCATCCTGGTCCACACTAGGACACATAATAATTAAAATGTCAGATATTAAATATAAGAGAGAATTTTAAAAGCACCAAGAGAGAAGCAACTGTTACATACAAGAGAAACCCTAAAGGCTATTTTTCATCTGATTTTTCAGCAGAAACTTTGTAGACCACAAAGGAGTTACATGACACATACAAGTGTTGAAAGGAGAAAACTTACAATCAACCCTACAAGGTTATCATTCACAAGGAAGGAGAGATAGTTTCCGAGACAAGCATAAGGCAAAGAAGTTTATCAGCACTAAACTAACCTTACAAGAAGTATTAAAGGGACTTCTTTGGTGCAAAAGAAATGGCCATAATTAGATGTAAAAAAATATGAATTGCAAGTATGAAACATGCAAAATATGACAGCATATACATAAAAAGCAGAGTAGGGAGCTAAAGTTTTTTTTACAATGAGTTTGAACTTAAATGATCATTAAGTTATTTTATTTTTTATTTTTGTTTATAGCAGCTTTGTTCATAACTGCTAAAATTTGGAAGTAAACAAGATGGTTTTCAATAGGTGGAGGATAAACTGTGGTGCATCCATACAATGAAATATGATTTAGTGCTAAAAAGAAATAAGCTATCTAGCTTGGAAGTCAGCAAACTATAGTGTATCAGCTAAATCTGCCCCCCACCCCCGCCTGTTTTATAAAGCTCTAAGGACAGTCATAAAAAAAAAAAAAAGAAGAAATTAGGTGTGAACCTATAAAAATCACACGAAGGAAACTTAAATGGATATTGCTAAGTGCAAGAAGCCAATCTTTAAACTCTACATTCTGTATGACTCCAACTATATAACTTCTGAAAAAGGCAAAATATTGTCTCTCTTGATGTCCTGAAATCAATCCAGAGAATAATACCACTTGTCCTACTTTTAGTCATAAGCCCATCATTGAAACTGTCACAGGGGTCAGTAGAACAAGATATACGCTGGCCAAGTTTGAATACAGACCCACCACTGTGGCTTGGGAAGGGATAGGATTGGCATAGCTGGGTGCTCCATGCTGCAGCCTCCCCTGAGTCACCTATTGAGACCAAGAGCTCTATAAAAGGGGGGGAGGGGGACAAAAGGGAGTGGTGCTTTTATCAGGAGGAGGAGGAAAGCGTGCTAGGTAGAATAGCAGAACAATGGCTACCCTCTGTGTTACATATGTCTTTAAAAGTTCTCCTTTCATTGTTTTTTAAAAGAAAAGGATATTTATCCCTTAGCAGTTATAAAACGTGGTACTATTTCATTTTTTAAATATTTTATTGAAACTCAATTTGCCAATATATAGTATAAAACCCAATATTCATCACATCACATGCCCTTCTTAATGCCCATCACCCAGTTACCCCATCCTCCCCCCATTCCCTTCAGCAACCTTCAGTTTGTTTCCAAGAGTTTAGAGTCTCTCATGGTTTGTCTTCCTCTCTAATTTTTCCCCATTCAGTTTCCCCTCCTTCCCTTATGGTCCCTTTCACTATTTCTTATATTACACATATGAGTGAAACCATATGATAATTGTCTTTCTCCAATTGACTTATTGCACTCAGCAAAATACTCCCCAGTTCCATCCTCATTGAAGTAAATGGTGAATATTCATCCTTTCTGTTGGCTGAGAAATAGTCCATTGTATATATAGACTACTTCTTTATCCATCATCTTTCGACGGACACCGAGGCTCCTTCCACAGCTTGGCTATTGTGGATTTTGCTGCTGTGAACATTGGGGTACAGGTGTCCTGACTTTTTGCTACATCTGTATCTTTGGGGTAAATACCCAATAGCACATTGGCTTGGTCATAGGGTAGATCTATTTTTAATTTCTTGAGGAACTGCCACACTGTTTTCCAGAGTGGGTGTGCCAGCTTGCATTCTCACTCCCACCATCAGTGCAAGAGGGTTCCCTTTTCTCCACATCCTCCCTAACACTTGTTGTTGCCTGTCTTCTCATTTTAACCATTCTCACTGATGTAAGTGGTATCTCCTTGTGGTTTTGATCTGTATTTCCCTGATGGCAAGTGATGTGGAGCATTTTTTTTTGTTGTTGACCATGTCTAAGTCTTCTTTGGAGAAATGTCTGTTCATGTCTTTTGCCCATTTCATGACTAGATTGTTTTTTGGGTGTTGAGTTTGATAAGCTTCTTATAGATCTTGGATACTAGCCCTTTATCTGATATGTCATGTGCAAGTATCTTCTCCCATTCTGTAGGTTGTCTTTGAGTTTTGTTGACTGTTTCTTTGCTGTGCAAAAACTTTTTATCTTTATGAAGTCCCAATAGTTCACTTTTGCTTTTGTTTCCCTTGCTTTTAGAGACATGTCTTGCAAGAAGGTGCCGTGGCCAAGCTCAAAAAGGTTGTTGCCTGTATCCTCCTCTAAGATTTTGATAGATTATTGTCTCACATTTAGATCTTTGAACCATTTTCGGTTTACCTTTGTGTATGGTATAAGAGAATGGTCTAGTTTTATTCTTCTGCATGTGCATGTCCAATATTCCCAAATCCATTTCTTGATGAGACTGTCTTTTTTCTATTGTATATTATTTTCTACCTTGTCCAAGATGAGTTAATCATAGAGCTTAGGGTCCATTTCTGGGCTCTTTATTCTGTTCCATTGATCTATGTGTCTATTTTTGTGCCAATACCATACTGTCTTGATGGTCACAGCTTTGTAATACAGCTTGAAATCTGGCATTGTGATGCCTCCAGATTTGTTTTTTTTTTCCACATTCCTCTGGCTATTTAGGATCTTTTCTGGTTTCATACAAATCTGATGATTATTTGTTCTAACTCTGTGAAGGAAGTCCATGGTATTTTTATAGAGATTTCATTGAATGTGAAAATTGCCCATAGGCACTTTCACAATAAATATTCTTTCAATCCAGAAGTATGGAATGTTTTTCCATATCTTTGGGTCTTCCTGGATTTAATAAGTGTCCTTGGTCCTTAGAGTATAGATCCTTTATCTCTTTGGTTAGGTTTATTCCTAGGTATCTTCTGCTTTTGGGTGCAATTGTAGATGGGATTCATTCCTTAATTTCTCTTTCTTCAGTCTCATTGTTAGTGTATAGAAGAGTCGCCGATTTCTGGGCATTGATTTTGTGGCAATCCTGCCACATTGTTGAATTGCTGTATGAGTTCTAGCAATCTTGGTGTGGAGTCTTTTGGGTTTTCTATGTACAGTATCATGTCATCTGCGGAGGGAGAGTTTGACTTCTTGCCAATTTGAATGCCTTTTATTTCTTGTTGTTGTCTGATTGCTGAGGCTAGGACTTCTAGTACTATGTTGAATAGCAGTGGTGAGAGTGGACATCTCTGTCATGTTCTTGATCTTAAGAGACAAGCTCTCAGTTTTTCCTAAGATTTTATTTATTTGAGAGAGAGAGAGAGAGAGAGAATAAATGGAGGGGGCAGAGGAAGAAGCAGACTCTGTGGGGCATGAAGCCCAATGTGGGGCTTGATCGCAGGGCCCTGGGATCATGAACTGAGTAGAAGGCAGACATTTACCTGACTGAGCTACCCAAGTGCCCCCCAAAATTCCTTTTTAATAACTATTGGTAAGGACAGAAATATTGTCGGGTCACAGACTGCTTTATCTTCAGAGTCCTAAAATGAGTCTGACATGTAATACATACGCGATAAATATTAGTTAGATGAATAAATACGTTTAGAAGACAATTTTAGGTAGTATATAAATAGAAGAGTCAAAAAAATTTTGTTTATATTCATGTGTATCAGAAAACTGTACATATAACTACAGGATAAAGCTGTCGCTGTGGTTATCATTATATAAAATTTCTTTTTAAACTAAAGTGTTAAGCAGTATAAATTAAAGATGTTTATTAAATATAGCCTAGCCTGGATAGGAAATGTATTTGACAAATATTTGAAGTACCACATTGGGGAAACACAAGCTTATGGTAATGGAAGACACTCAATAGCAAGATCTCCATTATTTAGAAATTTCAAGAAGTTTGATAGTAGTGCAGCTAAGCAAGAATAAATCTCCCTTAATTGATTCACTCAAAGAAATAAAACTAACACAGATATTTTGTGCATAGCTAGAAAATGAACATGTTTTAAGTTTGTCCCTATTATTTAGACAGCAGACTAACTTTTCCAAATGTTAGAATAGTATTAGAACACAGGCCCTAACATATGTAGACCTCTGTAGAGTTCTGATGAACATTGGTTTTTCTTAGGAAAAAATGCAGATTTTTACGTAGAATAAAGTATCTAACTGTGTAAGACAATACATTTTGCCTAACAAGGAAGGATGTCCACATTCTTCACCCATGCACATTTCTATAAAATAATTTATGTGTAATAAAATAACTCTAATGGTTTGGAAAAAATAATTTTCAATGCTTATGTAACATAAAATGCTGTGACTTACTTCCTGAGAGATTCTGGCAGATTCCTTAGGTGAAAATAATATTTTTTGATGACTTACTTTTTCATTATTTTCCACATATCCAAAAGAAATATAGAACCACAACTGTTATCTGAGTCTACAAATCCTCCAAGCCTATTCAGTTACTGGCAGAGCAACTAGAGTAAATAATATATTCCTGTTTCATTTTATTATAATAAAAAACAGACTTGACAAACTTAGAAGAAAAAATGAGCTCACATGGATGCATTCTATGGACAGGAGACCGAAGAGAAAACATACTCACCGTGCTTATATTGTAACTAAGGAAATACAAAAATAAGCAGAGAAGACCAGGAGACAACTGGGTATGTCAGTTTACATTGGAGGCAGAAATTCAGGATCGTATTGAAATATTTGGGCAATTATTGGGGTAATTAAGCTTCTTAAACTGGCAAGATGATAGAAGAAGGAATATAGTGAGGAAAGAGGTTGAGGTCGAAACCCTACTGATCATTGATGTTAAGTCTGAGAAAAAGCAGTTGATGGAAAGAAGTAGTGAGAGGAAGGGAATCGCACAGACACTTACAGACCAGTAAGACTGAATCAACAGGACCAAATTCAGTAGTGCCTTTGGGAGCAAGCTCCAATTATCTCTGTGCAGTCATTAAACATTGTGAGATTGAGACAATGCATATTAATCATAGTGCACATAATAGATGCTCAGTACAGTTTTCATGTTATAGTCATTGTTACTACTTCACCACAACCATTCCTATTAAAAACAAAAGCTTTGGTAGGGAGTAAAAAAGGAGAGAAAGAGAAATTGGCTCCGGAATACAAGATCAGCATACCTTTGAAACTAGAAGGGAAATGTCAGTGTCCAGATTAAGATCACTCTAGAAGGATACACTGGGAGGTGGGTGTTTATGACGAATTGGTTGGGTATTCTCTTTGATGGAGAAAGGGAAATGCTCTTCTAAGAATGGAGGGGAGGAGGTAGAGATCATTGAAGCCTTGAGGAGAATAATGAAGCTACTAAAAATTTGAGAGGACAAAAAGAAAACATAGCTAATTCTAACTCCAGAAGGAAGGGTTTGAAAGCAGTTTTATAATATAGAGTATAGAAAACATAAACTGACAAAAGGAAAAATTATATGGTCAGGAGTCATTTTTGGTTTTCTTTTTCTTTCTTTCTTTTTTTCTTATCCTTTGGAATTCTAATTTAGCACTTAGTAAATGTCTTTATAAATTTGTTTCTCCTTCTAAAGATGAATTTCAGGATATGTGAGTCAGTAACTCATTTCTATCAAGTCTCTCAGTTAAGGGATTCAAGATACGCAATTGCAAAATAGAGAACTAAGGAATGACCACAGAGTGAATGTTCCTGTTCTGAAAACACAGCCCAGCTTTTATTCACACCAGTAATGTTATTTGTGTCACATAAAGTTAGTTGGGAATGTTGTCTGATCTTTTTCCATCACTCAGGAGGACCAAACTGGAGAAGAAAACCAAGCTGTGGACCAATGCCATGAAAGGTAAAATCCACTCCTCAACTTAATCTCCAAGTGGTATGTGTGTGCAGCGTAGCCTCAGACATGGAATGTTTCAGAGGAAGGGTCCTAGGGCTTAACTCCTGGGTGGGATTTCTGCCTCTTTCATTATTACATGCACTGTGATCACCACGGGCAATTAATTAGCCTCCCTGTGTCTGTTGGTACCACCCATACAGGGGCTGATAATGTTAACAGCCTCACGGGTATATTTGAACATGAACCTAGTTAACATTGACAGGTTTAGAACTGTGGCTGACACATGTCAATGCTCAGTAAATATCAGCAATTCTCTTGGATTCACTGTTGCATATTTTTCTTTTTGACCCATTTATTATTTTAATATATATAAAACATACATATATGGTTTTGACTAGAAATTTAATTTGAAGATGTAAATTAAGATGGTTGATCCTAACAGTTCTCATCAGAGGAAAATTTTCTTTTTATATTTTTGAATCTTTGTGTGATTTTGGATGCTAACCGAACTTATTATGGATATTCCACTTCTTCTAGTTTCAGACTGTTTTGTAAATTAATCTGATATATATCTTCTCATCTCAAGGAATTGCTGCAGAAATCAAGCAATATTATATGCGAGTGTTTAGGAAATTAAAATCCAATATATTCTGTGTCCCTTTCTGATATCTCCTTCTAACTCTGGGAAATGAACTAGGGGTGGTGGAAGGGGAGGAGGGCGGGGGGTGGGGGTGAATGGGTGACGGGCACGGAGGGGGACACTTGACGGGATGAGCACTGGGTGTTATTCTGTATGTTGGTAAATTGAACACCAATAAAAATTAATTTATAAAAAAAATAAAAAATAAAATCCAATATAAATGAAATTCTTATCACTATTGTTATGATCTTATATTGCTATACTTAACTACATGTTTTATTCTAATTACTGGCTTTGAGATTTTAATTTAAATTTGATTTAATTTCTATGTGAGAACTTGGGATTTTTTTCTTTATTTGATATCTTTATGTATATATAGTTTAACAAAAGGCCAATATACTTTTTAAAATATTAGACATACCAAAGTGGGAATAAATGAGTAAGTGATTTCCTGAAGGCTATACCAAGGGTTCATAGCTACCTGCTGGGAATGAACAGCCTGGAAATATTGGGGGAAGGTGAACTTCTGGTGAAACTGGTGGATTTTAACCTACAGAGAGACAAAATTATTAAAAAGTCCTCATATAATCTCCTCCAGGGTTCAAAAGAGAGAGCGATAGGAGTTATAACTTCACCTATTTAGATAATTTCTAAAGTATTCTAACTAGACCTGACAAAAGGAGAGTGAAATTATATGGAAATCACTGCAAACAATATTATAGTGTGAACTACAAAACTGAAGAAATCTTCTAATTAATTCAGTGACTCAGGCAAAAATATCTAAAAGAAAAAGAAAATTTATATGTAATAAAGTATAAGAAGAATTTTCAAGAAGAACCAAGATAAGTATCTCAGTTTATAATTTCTCTTTCCATTTCTGATCTTGAGAGTCCAATAAACTCAGTAGGATTTCTCATGATTTTATTCATTGGAATCTAAGATTCTGAGACAGTTGCTTAATCTCTCTGAGCATCACACTTCAGGGTTACCAGAGTCAATATAGAAAGAACATTCTGCACAGCACCAGGCACATATTTTCTATTCATAGAATGTTCTCTACCTCCAAGTCCTTCCTTTAAGCCTATTTCATAGGCCTTCACATAGGATAAATGGGATATCCCTTGAATGGAATAAAGATAGAATTAAAATAGCAATGTCCCAGAGAATAACTTCCAGTTCTTATAAATGGAAACCTATGTTTTTAATTGCCAGGGACCAAGTATTGAGTGCATCCATGGCTATAATATATGATTCATATGGTGGAAGAATGCTAGTCTAAATACCAGTGAGAAGCTACTAGATTTAGATGGGTTTTCAGTGGGAGGATTATAGTTTGAATTCATTGAAGTAAATGTAGCTCTTTTATAAAATCCTTAGAGGATATTTTTACATTGTATAGGATGATGATTAGAATAATACCTAATACTTCTAGTACATCTGTTTTCCCAGCATTGTGCTATATGGGTTACATATATTAGCTGAAATGATCTTCACAAAACCCCCCTCAGTCAACAATGTATTCTATGCTTATATTTCACTTGCTAGTACTCTAGCTGACTAGGAGTAAGTACTTAAGAAATGTTACACACATCAAAAGTGGTGGAGCTGGAATTAGAAGACAAATTTCCTGACTTCAAGCCTGTGTCCTTTTGCTGCAAATCATGAGTCCTCAGCCACAAATGATTGGTTCTAAGAACTCCTGAAGCTCAAAAATAGTCTCTATGGGACTTAAATTTTGAGACATCAGGTCATGGCATTCTATCAGAGAGAAGGTAGAGCACAGTTCCAACAAACAAAACATATATTTGAGGTTTGCAACTGCTTCAAAATCAATCAGACAATTGCTCAAAATCATTTTTGTTAAAACAGCAATTCCTATCTATTTGCAAAAACAGTTAGTTCATATCCACCAAGTATACAGAACTATGTAACAGAAATAGGATTTTTTAAAGGTATGATTTAAAATATTTATTTGGAATTAAATTATAATGATAATTTGGATGAGGAAAAATAGATTATTCTTTTATTTACAGTATATGTTCATTTGAAGTTTACCAGCTGTTTCAGGTAATTCTTTTCTTCATCAGTCAGCTTAACTTCCTGTTAAAAACCATAAGCAATTGTTATAGAAGTACAAGAGAAATCACTACTGAGTAACATTAAATGTATGCCATTTCAATAAAAATTACTTACCCCAGGGGTTACTTCAGTGGATTCCTTAGGGAGAGAAAACACAAATCATCTCTACTTGAATGACAGAACAGTTAATTGCTCTAACTAGTTATAGTAGAAGAGGTAGGGCTAATGATATAATTCAGAGCCAACTCATTGCTTTTGAGAAATATAGTCCTAATTACTGATGTAGGAATTAACTAGGAATCTATGTGCTAAGAGTTTTATTCTGAGAACACACAGTTGGTGTTAACCTACTAACACACTGCTAAAGGCATGCTTCCTTAAAGTCTCCCCTATGTCCCTGCAAACAATGAAGGAGTGTCCAGCATAGCAGATGGCCCAGTGAGCACCTGGTGAAGTAGGAGGTAAACGGAAGCCTACGTGTCCTTTCTGGAAGCAGCATGGGCTTGCAGTGTGAGACCCAGGCATGGGATGACAGTAATGATGCCTAGTATGATCCCCAGGGCTCTGATGAGGAAGACCTAGGGCTGGGCCACAGGCCACAAGACACCAGGCCGCAACCCATGCTTCACCACCTCCCAGCAACCTTCCCATTGTACTCACTCACCTAGCTTTTCCTGTCACAGGAGGTATTTCTTGTACTCCTCACCTACACAGTTTATATGACCCACTCCACTACTCGACCCTTAATTCATGTTGGGAGAGGAAAACTTGCTGAAAGCAATTTACAGGCTTTTTTTACATATGGGGATGTTTTTTAAAAAATTAAGTTTCTAAAGAGGCAGAGAGTAAAGATGGGCATTACCCAAGAATATGGAGTAGAACAGTTAGTGTTCACTAAGGGACGGTTAGTGAATAACCCTCACTAACTTTCAGTTGAGCATATTTATTACACAGTTTTTCTTTATTTTTGCAGTATATTTTTATGTGACTTTGTTAAAAAGTTAGCGACTTCTAGTCACCATTGATTAGCATGACAGTTGGAAAATGTGCTGTTCTAGATGGATCAGTTGTTTCCCTGACTTGAAAAGAAAGTGTCATTTTTAAAGTGAACTGTGAAAGGTGTCCTGAGAAATTAATACATTGAGTAAAACTGATCACAGTCTGAAGGACAAGAGTGGAATCTGCTGCATTGCCTTCTTTTGACTAGCAGTAGTAGGATAAAATTTGAGGTACCAACCTGATCATTAGTATGGCAGACAAAAATAAGAAATAATATAAGGAAAAAGAATTTGTCTCTCAAAGAATTGTAAAATCAATCTGATTTTAAAGCTGTGTAAAATATAGAAAACACAATTAGATATAAATAGAAATGTCTTGATTGAGAGAATTAAGAACAATTGTAGGAAATATAATCAAGAAGCCAAATGAAAATTGCATTTTAATGCATTTAAAATGATATTTTTATGGTTTGTTAAGAGAAGAAATTTGCAAGTATGCCACTTTTTCTCATTAATATTTTAAACTGCTGGTTTAAAATAGCAGTAGCAGTATAGAAATAAAAATACCTTACCATATCAACAACCTTCCTTGAGGTTTCCTTAAGAAAAGAAAGCAGAGTTAAACACATTTTCATTTCATTAATTTTGCAGAATTTTCTTTGGGATACCTCAAGAAAATCAATATTCCATAAAGGAAGAAGAAGAATGTATTTATTTCCATTGTTTGAATTGTATCTGAGTTCCTCGATCATGGAAATACACAATCAATGTTTTACGAGATTTTGAGCACCATTGGGGTCTGGTTTCCTTCTTTGTTTTATTGTATCATCAAGGTCTAGCATTATGTAAGGAACATAGTATTTAATCAATACATATTTCTTAACTAATTATACACAATTTAATTTACTTGCAATGTGAAGAAATATTTTGAAAGATACTGTGATACTGCAAAGTAGTTTTGCTGGGTATTTGTATATAGAAGTATTTATTCCCATCTGCATTTTGTATTTGGTATTTATGTAAAATTTCTAGGGGAGTAAATTTGAGGAAAAATATTTGGTCAGGTTTTGCTTAGGTAAACAAATATAATCACAATAAATGAAAAATCTAGGATTTTGTAAAAATCAAAACCACTAAAAGGTAACATCTCCTTTCCTCTAGGGAAACAAGGAATATAGTTGATCATCTGAATCCTGCATTTATTAAAGCAATGTAAATAACATATATTTTATAACCATTATGAAATTTAACTTTACAGTTTGATTTAAGAGTGGTGACTTACTTCCTGGGAGATGCTGGTAGATTACTCAGAAGAAGAAAGAAAGAAATGATATGTTATTTCTCATAAATGAAACACTTTATCATAAAGGAAACACAGAAGGCAAATCCTTAGGCAGTTTTCAGGGTGTCTTTAGGCATTTACCTTATGTGCCATTGCTAGGAAAATATTTAGAAATTCAAACTGAATGTATGAACTTGAGTCCTCATCCAGGTGGGATTTCTCTTTTTTTTTTTTTTATGATAGTCAGAGAGAGAGAGAGAGAGAGAGAGGCAGAGACACAGGCTGAGGGAGAAGCAGGCTCCATGCACCAGGAGCCCGACGTGGGATTCGATCCCGGGACTCCAGGATCGCGCCCTGGGCCAAAGGCAGGCGCCAAACCGCTGCGCCACCCAGGGATCCCCATCTGACTTGTTTTATAAAATTGAGAATGGGCACCATGACTCCCGGGGTCATAGTATTATTCAGTGACCTCTAGCAAAGACAATGGTCTTGGACATTTCTGTTGGGTCCAAGAGCACACAAATGATATCTTGCTCATTTTGAATATGTAGGGGTTAGTCTGCTGTCCTAAATGGTTCTGATCATTGTCACACTTTATTTTCATTTTCTGTAGTTCCCTAACTCGATGCATGCAAAAAAAAAAAAAAAAGAAAGAAATTTAGAATCAAGACAGTCTTTTACAGATCTTAATATCTGTTTCTGGATGCCATGCTGTTGTCTTCACAGGAAAGCCCCTCACCTCACTGGAGAAGTGGTACTCCTTGTCAAATATAAAATAGAAAATAAGTTTCAATTTTGTGGTCTAATGAATTGACCATCATGTGAAATATCTTTCCCTTTTTAGGAGGAATTTAGTCGAATTGGGCTTCCTCACCAAATCTTGTGGCTTCCTATAATAGTCATGTACAAATAACTGTACTTGAAAGAAATTATTGTTCTAATTTAATGTGTTTATTATACTTAGGAGCTACTTTAAGTGTTCACTTGTGATATTAAGGTTGCCACATCTTGTAATGTACACACTGTATGTGGAAATTCTACAATATTTTAACATCATTATGTGTTTCTCAAGTAAGGAAATAACATACTTAGGCTTAAATACTGAAAATAAAATATTGTTCAAGTGTTCTCTGTCAAAGAGAAACTTGAACATTAAACCATTTTCTTGACATAAATGACTGACATAAAATTCTAACCATGACAGAAGAGCTAGTATATGAGTCACCTGCTGGAGACTACAGCTAATTTTAGCTGAGCAGGATTGTTAAGAGCACTGACTGAAGCCACCTACAGAATAGAAAGATAAAGAAGAAGGTGGTTAAGACTAGTAAAGTCTAGTGGGAAAGAGTTGTTGTCCCATGTGTAAAATTGATCACTGTAAGTATCTTCTCTCCTTTCCTACATTGAATGTGCAGCATATGCACTTCCCTGCCTTAGCTTTACTGTTGAATAGGCTTTAATGATAAGCAGACACCAAAGTTGGCCAAGACACATATTTAAGATACAACAATAAATGAAGCAGCAAAGATTCTGAGCACGTTAGGTAACTGGTGTTCTTCTGAGAAGTCGATTTTAGGATTGGGGAGGGGTTGGTATAGTTTCTTACTCTTTTCGGCCTAAATGGTTAATTATATTTTGTCTTTAAAATGATCATTATGGGACACCTGGGTGGTTCAGCAGTTGAACATCTTCCTTCAGCTTGGGATGTGATCCCAGAGTTCTGGGATTGAGTCCCGCATCGTCCTCTGCATGGACCCTACTTCTCCTCCCTCTGATTGTCTCTCTCTATGTCTCTGATGAATAAATAAATAAAATCTTTAAAAAATGATCATTATGATAGTGTTGGCATATTATATGTGTATAGTTATTTTCATTTACAATAAAATCACTTAAGCTTCTTCCCCTATGTAAACAGGTAAATTCCTCATGATATTGACTTAAATGACTTCAATGATTTCCTTGATTTACCCAGAAAAAATGTCATTGAAAGTAGTTGACTTTCCTGTCCTGTTTGGACAAAGTCACTACTTTAATTAATAGCTCAGATCTATGTAATCTATAGTCTTTGCTTCCCATATCTGCCATCTTCTGGACACAGTAGATAAATTTTCAAAGATTTTCTATTTAGGTAAAAGAATGTTTTGACATTTGGGATGTTCCTTAGGCATGTGGCATCCAAACAAATAGCATAAAATCTTATCTCCCCTAATGGCAGCCATGGTATCTAGAGCCTCCATGGGCTACCTTGGAAAACCTTTCACATTCAAGAATTAAGAAGCACAGAAAAAGAGGTGATTTACCTAAATTCTCATAGCTTGTTCATGGCAGACCTGGGACTCACTTCCTGGACTTCTGACCCCTATTCTCATATTGTATAGAATTAAGTGCCTGCTCCCATGTTCAGTTTCCTGCTCTGCCACTTACTGCTTGTATTTGAAATGTCCCCTAAGCCAAAGATGATTTACAAAACAAAGTGGAGATATTAACTGGACTATTGACCAAAGATTTCCTTTCTTTAGTTTCAATTCCCCTTGTAAAATGGACATGAAACTCTCTACCTCTGCCTCTCAAAAACAGTTGTCAGATTCATGTAAAATGCCATAGAAATGAATACTTAGGACAGTTCAACTTATCCTGACTCAGAATTGGTGTTGATAGTGCTATATCTATAGTATTCTGACTATATGTTTTATGGCCTCATTTCTGACCTAAAAAATTACATTTAATTTTCTTTCATTTCTACATTTGAAGGGATTGAAATATTTTTTTCTTTTGTTAATTTTTTTTTATTTCACAAGAAAGTAAGAAACAAACAAAAATGTAGAACTCACCAGAACGGGAAAGAGATAGTAGTCATTTATCTATCTTCATTTGACTCCATGGGTTCCTAACTATGTGATGTTGATTATAACCCTGATGATATTGGGGAAGGTTCAACTCCTGGTAAAGCTGGTTGATTTTGCTCTGAAATGAAAGAACCGTATCAATATGTAACAACAGAATGGAATCTTTTCTATAGCCAGAACATAACTGGACAAAACCAAATGAATTTAAACTTTAATTGGAGGAATTTAAATGATGTCAATTTGGCCAAGCAATAGACATTTTTAATATAAAATTCACAATCAGAGTGTATACATTCATAGAGTGAACTTCAGAGTTAAAGATGTAGTCTAGCTGACTAAGGCTTCCAGGTGAAAATTACTGAATATAAAAAAATGAAAAGAATGTATAAGAGATGGAGTGGGGAAAAAAAAACACACCCTAGTTTGTCATTTCTTTTTCCATATCTTGATTAATCCTGGTATGGACCAGAATGAGAGACAACTCAGCTTCTCTTCCCATAGTCCTCAGCTGGTCCCTTGGCACTAAGAACATCACTTACACTTTAGACTTGAAGTAACCTTTGAGTAAATTGATATATGTAGAATGGTTTGCATTTTACATGTCACATAAGCTTAGCTGAATAAATTCTATTTTGATTTGGCAATGGACACTTGAAGATGAAGTCACTTAACACAGCATCTTAACTCTTACAAATGGTTAGTTCATATTGATGATTAGAAAATCAACTTGTTAAAGTCAGTGTAATATGTTTTTAGAATTGCATGTGGATAAGTGTTGGGTAGACACATGATTATGAATTATGATAAGAATGGAACAAAGAGAATGTTATTTGAAACATCCAGAAAGACTATTAGAGCATTTAGAATATTCTAAAAATAAATAATTTCATTTTAGAGATCTTGTTTTTAAATGTTCAATAAGTAGTAGTTCCTCTTATAATAGATTTGGAGCCTATCTTTCCTATGTGTATAAATTCAGTAATATTTGATATCTTTAATTCCTTTTTGTGTTTCAGGAATACCATTAAATACTTTACACATCATCTAATTACAGAAATGGGTTACCATATTTCTTACAAGTGGGATAATAGTAGTTGGGAGCTCTTAGTCTTAACATATCAGTTTTTTGTTACTTCAAAGAGGAGTTCAGTGAACAATTATGTGCTTTGGACTATAGTGGCATCTCAGATCATTTAAGCTTAAGAGCACTCTCCTTGAGGCTTGAAACTCTTCCAAATTTAATTGGATACTTTTTCTTTAAAAGGTCTATTGTTAAGATAATATCTACATATCACAGTAACAATGGTAGAAAAAGTAATTTTTAACATAAATCTGGTGTGAATTATCTCATTGAGAAGATACAATCAGTAATCATCTGGGAGAAAAAGTTGTATGACATATTCTTTCACCTAAAGTAATAAATTGTATGAGAAATTACCAGCTGTTTGAGGTAGACCTGTTCTTCCTTAGTCGGCTCAATTTTCTATTAGAAAATAAAGCACATATTAGACAAAGACAAGAAAAATCCTACCATTTAATGCCATTAAATTAAAGTTTTGCAGTAAAAGTGACTTACATCAGTGGGAACATCACCAGTTTCCTACAGTGACAAATAAAGAAATAGCTTTACTTAAATGGCATAGCACTGGTTGTCCCTAAAGCATTTCATAGAAAGTTAGGGGCAATAATTGAATAGAGTCGAAGCCACTAGCTTAAGAAATCAAGTATATATTATGAATTAAGTAAGTTAAAATATTTATCTTCAGAACTCTCTTATTTTATGTTAACATAGTAACATGACTAAAATTAACGTGCCTTATTTCAAGGGCATTACCAATCCTCAATTGACAATTTGTCATGCTGACAGTATATAGGCAGGAGACCAAAAATAGCAAAATAGACCAGGTGAGTTCTGTGGGATGCTAGCCCTGGTGACTCGTTGTGGAAATGACAGACAGGGCCCAAGACACTCAGTTTACATCTGGCTTAGGAGTAGAGAAAAGACAAGACAGGCTTCCCAGGGCATAGACCACGGAGAATCCAGGTGCTGCCCAAGGTACAAGGCTTGGGACCAGGATCCATGAAGATGCTCCCTGCTCTTTCAGAACACTCACTCTGTGGCTTTTCCCACCACAGGAGGTGTTCCCTGTGTGGAGACCTACATATTTCCTAACCCAAACCCTCACCTCAACTTCCATGAAAGATAGCGGCTCCCAAAGTGGAACATGATGAGTATCACCTACAGGCCTCACTGACATGCAGACTGCTTAGCTCTTATTCATACTTTCTGATTCAGTGGGTATGAGGCAGGGCCTATGAATTTGTATTTCTCATAATTTTCCAGGTGTTACTGATATAACTAATCGGATGACAACCCTGTGTGAACTTCAAATGATAAATAGGAGAGGATTTCCCAAATTGAGGCTATGGTGAAGGCAATTGGTGAGCTCCTGATTTGACACAGGCTTGATTTCAAATGCAATTTCCCATGGATTCATATACATATTTTCAGAAAAAAACAGGGTAGAGTAAGTAATGCGTCCTACAAGATTATCAGTTTCAGCCACTCAAAAATGATTCTGGGAATGCACATGTTTTCCCTTTTACATTCTTTGCATATTTAGATGTAGATTTACTACAAATTATCAAAGTACTGTGTAACACTTATGGAAAATAGCTACTTCTTGAAATAGTTCTTTGACTTTAAGCAGTATCAGGGCACTTGGGTGGCTCAGTCCGTTGATTGTCCAACTCCTGGCTTTGTCTCAGGTCATGATCTCATGGGTTATGTGGTTGTGATCCACGCTCAGCATGGAATCTGCTTGAAGATTCTCTCTCTCTGCCCCTTCTCCCACTTTCTACTCTCTCTCTCAATAAATAAATGAATCTTAAAAAAAAAAAAAAAAAAAAAAAAAAAAAAACAAATCTTACCTCAACAGATGAACTGCTAGAAGATTCCTGAGATGTTAAATAATAAGGTAATTATAAACATCTGGTACAAAAAAAAATGGAATCTTCACTATTATTATTATTCACTATTTTTATTTTTTGAATATCAATAGTTACTTTATATATTTTTAATTTTTAATGCTCCATATTAATTACCTACTTAGTCATTAGTATGAAGCATCAAAATATATTGAAATAAAACATTTAAATAGATTTTTATAACTAATTATTTCTAGTAACCTTGGTAAACCATTTGGAAGGACAAACATTATCTGCTATTTAAATAATAGTATCTTCTTCACGAGTATAAGGTAAAATTTATGGGGCTAAAATTAATACAGGCAGGGTGAAGTGATAACTTTATGCATTATAAAAATTATCTTCTGGTTTACTAAGAGAAAAACAATGTATAGACTACTGTTAACATTAAATATTAGGTATAAGTAATGCCAATTAATTTTAGTTCATAGGAAAAATAGTATCTCATAATTTCATCTATCTTCCTTATTCTTTCCTAAATAAAAAGAAATTGGGAATCTTAAAAAAACAAAAAAAAATTAGGGCAGCCCAGGTGGCTCAGTGGTTTAGCGCCGCCTTCAGCCCAGGGTGTGATCCTGGAGACCCCGGATTGAGTCCCACATCAGGCTCCCTGCATGGAGCCTGCTTCTCCCTCTGCCTGTCTCTGCCTCTCTTTCTGTCTCTGTATCTCTCATGAATAAATAAATAAAATCTTAAGAAAAAAAAAAGAAATGAGGCACATTATCCCCACATATTTTTTATAATATCTTTTCTGCTGACTAAACAGAGAAAAACCCACCTTCCATGGAGAGCAGCATAAAAATTTCAATTCATCTTTTTATAATTTTGTATGAAGTCGATAAAAATTTCTCAATTGGGAACAAATTTGCCAACAGTGGTAAATTGAAATATCAGCACCATGAGAGATAGATTTTATCTGTTGTATTCACTGTTGCATTCCAGAGCCTAGGATAGTGTCTGGGGCATATTTTTTTCTCATAAATATTTATTTGATGAATGAATGGACTAAATTTACAGAGGTGGTACATGGATAACTTTTAGAAATTACAATAATGAATATCAGTAGTTTTTATATGCTTCATGTGCTTTATTTTATTTTACTATGTATTTATTTTAACATATAACAAAAACTATATACAAATAATTAAAATTATAATATTGTAATAATTATGTAATTAATGGGCAGAGATTATAGAATTTCAATTAAATGCAAAGTTATTCAAAAATAAAAGAATAAATTTTGAGAAACTATAAAATATTAGTCTCACTCATTAAAATCACAAAAGGACTAGATCTCTGGGTCTCTACTCCTTGTGGGGAACTAACTGAGGAAGTGTTTACTGGATATATTGATTCATATATAAATAAATATTCGTTTGATAATTAGTCATCAAATTCAGGTAAGTGCATGTTTCTGTACTCCTTTTTCAAATATTCTGGATACTGAATACATCTGATATCTTTGGTAAATTTTAATTTCATTCAAGTAGTATTACACTACACATTGTGATCAGATTTAAAATCGAGATGTTATACTTATTAGGACTTAGAGCGAGAGCCCTCCTAAAAGCAAACAAAATCAAGATAATCTGAATCCTGATTCAAGAGGGACTCACTTTTCCATAATTTCTATATAAGCAGAAAGTGTGCTTATATAATAAAATGATGGTCAAGAAAGTCCAGAATAGGAAGTGGAAGGGAAAGTGATGGATCATATTTAAGAACTCCTGTAGAAGGCCAATAACCAGGGAGGAAATTGAAGCAGTCATCCAAAACCTCCCAAGACACAAAAGTCCAGTGCCAGATGGCTTCCCAGGGGAATCCTATCAAACATTTAAAGAAGAAACCATACCTATTCTACTAAAGCTGTTTGGAAAGATAGAAAGAGATGGAGTACTTCCAAACTCGTTCTATGAGACCAGCATCACCTTAATTCCAAAACCAGACAAAGACCCCACAAAAAGGAGAATTATAGACCAATATCCCTGATGAACACAGATGCAAACATTCTCAACAAGATACTAGCCAATAGGATCCAACAGCACATTCAGAAGATTATTCACCATGACCAAGTGGGATTTATCCCTGGGATGCAAGGCTGGTTCAACACTTGTAAAGCAAATCAATGTGATTGATCATATCAGCAAGAGAAAAAACAAGAACCATATGATCCTCTCAAAAGATGCAGAGAGGGATCCCTGGGTGGCGCAGCGGTTTAGCGCCTGCCTTTGGCCCAGGGCGCGATCCTGGAGACCCGGGATCGAATCCCACGTCAGGCTCCCGGTGCATGGAGCCTGCTTCTCCCTCTGCCTGTGTCTCTGCCTCTCTCTCTCTCACTGTGTGCCTATCATAAATAAATAAAAATTAAAAAAAAAAAAAAAACAAAAGATGCAGAGAAAGCATTTGACAAAATACAGCATCCATTCCTGATCAAAACTCTTCAGAGTATAGGGATAGAGGGAACATTCCTCAGCATCTTAAAGGCCATCTATGAAAAGCCCACAGCAAATACTATTCTCAATGGGGAAACACTGGGAGCCTTTCCCCTAAGCAAAAGAATGGGGACAATATGGGGATGTCCACTCTCACCACTTCTATTCAACATAGTACTAGAAGTCCTAGCCTCAGCAATCAGGCAACAAAAAGAAATAAAAGGCATTCAAATTGGCAAGGAAGCAGTCAAACTCTCCCTCTTTGCAGATGTCATGATACTGTACATAGTAAACCCAAAAGACTCCATCCCAAGATTGCTAGAACCCATACAGCAATTTGGCAGTGTGGCAGGATACAAAATCAATGCCCAGAAGTCAGTGGCATTTCTATACACTAACAATGAGACTGAAGAAAGAGAAATTAAGGAGTCAATCCCATTTACAATTGCACCCAAAAGCATAAGATACTTAGGAATAAACCTAACCAAAGAGGTAAAGGATCTATACCCTAAAAACTACAGAACACTTCTGAAAGAAATGGAGGAAGACACAAAGAGATGGAAAAATATCCCATGATCATGGTTTGGAAGAATTATTATTGTGAAAATGTCAATGTTACCCAGGGCAATTTACACATTTAATGCAATCCCTATCAAAATACCATGGACTTTCTTCAGAGAGTTGGAACAAATCATCTTAAGACTTGTGTGGAATGAGAAAGGACCCTGAATAGCCAGGGGAATATTAAAAAGGAAAACCATATCTGGGGGCATCACAATGCCAGATTTCAGGTTGTACTACAAAGCTGTGGTCATCAAGACAGTGTAGTACTGGCACAAAAACAGACACATAGATCAGTGGAACAGAATAGAGAATCCAGAAATGGGCCCTCAACTCTATGGTCAGCTACTATTCGACAAGGCAGGAGAGACTATCCACTGGAAAAAAGACAGTTTTTTTGATAAATGGTGCTGGGAAAATTGGACATCCACATGCAGAAGAATGAAACTAGACCATTTTCTGACACCACACACAAAGATAAACTCAAAATGGATGAATGATCTAAATGTGAGACAAGATTCCATCAAAATCCTAGAGGAGAACACAGGCAACACCCTTTTTGAATTTGGCCACAGCAACTTCTTGCAAGATACATCCATGAAGGCAAGAGAAACAAGAGCAAAAATGAATTATTGGGACTTCATCAAGATAAGAATCTTCTGCACAGCAAATAAGCAGTCAACAAACCTAAAAGACAACTTACAGAATGGGAGAAGATATTTGCAAAAGACATATAAAGGGCTAGTATCCAAGATGTATAAAGAACTTATTAAACTCAACAGTAAAGAAACAAACAATCCAATCATGAAATGGGCAAAAGACATGAACAGAAATTTCACAGAGGAAGACATAGACATAGCAAATAAGCACATGAGAAAATGCTCCGCATCACTTGCCATCAGAAAAATACAAATCAAAACCACGATGAGATACCACCTCTCACCAGTGAGAATGGGGAAAATTAACAAGACAGGAAACAAATGTTGGAGAGGATGTGGAGAAAGGGGAACCCTCTTGCACTGTTGCAACTGGTGACAGAGAAACGCCGGGACACCTGCACCCCGATGTTTATAGCAGCAATGTCCACAATAGCCAAACTGTGGAAGGAGCCTCGGTGTCCATCGAAAGATGAATGGATAAAGAAGATGTGGTCTACGTATACAAGGACTATTACTCAGCCATTAGAAATGACAAATACCCTCCTTTTGCTTTGACATGGGTGGACCTTGAGGGTATTATGCTGAATGAAATAAGTCAATTGGAGAAGGATAAACGTTATATAGTCTCATTCATTTGGGGAATATAAAAATTAGTGAAAGGGAATAAAGAAAAAGGTGAGAAAATGAATGAAAATATCAGTGAGGATGACAAAACATGAAAGACACGTAACTCTGGGGAATGAACAAGGGGTAGTGGAAGGGGAAGTGGGCAGGGGATTGGGGTTACTGGGTGATGGGCAATGAGGGGGGCACTTGGTGGGATGAGCACTGGGTGTTATGCTATATCTTGGCAAATTGAACTCCAATAAAAAAATTTAAAAAAAAAATACAGCAAATAGCACAGTGTCATTGGAGTTGAGGATATTTGGTGGAACTGAGATCATTGAAGCAAAATGGTCAAGTGATACAGAATTTGGGGACATTTTAAGGACTTTAAAAGGCTTTTACTCCATCATTCAGCTTCTGGCCAAGTTTGTATATCAGGGACTAGATTAATCCTCCTGCTTTAAATAACTGAAAAAAGAACTAAATATATGATACAATAGTTTTAAGAAATTTTAAACATGAAGGTAAAATATAATCCTTATGAAAAGGAGAAAGAGCCAGATAGGTCATGTGAATGTCGCAGCTTATTACCTGGAAATAATTTACAGACTGTAGCATAAAAATGTAGAGCCTTAATTGAATCTTGAATCCAACCAAAATTCTCAGGCATGGAGGAAAGATGAAAAATGTGACTCAAATTGAAGAGAAATCTCAATTGATATGAATAGAGCCATAAATGATGCAAATGATAGAATTAATAAATAAGCATATTAAAAATCTTATTGTAATGATATTATGTATGTTTAAGTAGAGGAAAGCATGAGCATATTTCAAACATATGATACCTGAGATGAAAGCTACACTGAATATTGTTAATAGCATGTTTAGAAGAAAAGACTAGGAAACTTGAAAATATATCAATAAAACTATCCAGAATAACATGGAAAAAGAAAGTAAACAACAACAAAAAAATTGCTTGAATGATCTGAGAGAAAACTGTGTGTGAATATATATGTAACTGTAGTAAAGAGGAAGAGGAAGGAATAATATGTCAATAAATCAATGGCTGAAATTTTTCTAAATATTAGGAATATTATGCACCACAGATCAAGAAGCTCAACCAAATGACAAGTGCAAGAGCATGAAAAAACTACATCAAACATCATAACCAAATTGCTTGCAAGTAGCCATAATGAAAACATCTAGAAGTAGCCAGAGTAGCAAAGATGAAAATGACAGTTGACTTGGTTTTGCAAAAAAAAAAAAAAAAAAAAAAAAATTCGAGTGAGAGGAGAGTGACAAAAATTTTTAAGTACTGAAAAAATATATGTCAAATAAATTCTATAACTAGTAAAAATATTCTTCTAAATGAAGACAAAATGACTCAGACTTACAAAGCTGAAAAATCAGTGACCAGTAGACTTGCTTTACAAGAACTATTAAAGGAAATCCTGGCAGGCAAAAGCAACAGCAGCTGAAAAATCTGTAACTAATAAAAGGAAGCACATTAGAAATGGTAGGAATGGGGTAAATATGAATCACCTTAATTACTTATATCTTAAAAATCTTTAAAAGGAAAATCACTTTAAAACAAAAATAACACATAAGATAGCAATACCAAAAAGGGTGGGAGAAAGAAAGGGAAGTCCATCTTTGTAAGGTTTCTTCAGGATAACTATTATTAAAAAAATAAAAATAATAACAAGTGTTCGTGAGGATATGGAACAAACAGAACCCTGGTGCCCTGGGGGAAAATAAATGTATGTTTTATTAGGGCCCCTGGATGGCTAGTCTGTAAATTATCAACTCTTGGTTTTGGCTCAGGTTATGATATCAGAGTTGTGAGATCGAGCCCCATGTTGGGCTCTTCCCTGGGCATGGAGCCTTCTTAGATTCTCTCCTTCTCCCTCTGCCCTTCCCTGCTCATGCTTTCTCTCTCTGAAAAAAAAATATATGAAAATTATATGGCTATAATGGAAAACAGTAGGGAGGTCAATCAAAAGTTAAAAATAGAACTGCCATATGATCCAGCAATACCACTAGGATTGACCTGAATTAATGTAACACAGTATGTTAATTATACAATTAGGTTTAATTATATTAAACAATTAAAAATAGAACTTTCATACTATTCAGTAATTTACTTTGGGTTTGTATCCAAAGAGCTCAAAAGACACCTGCACTCCTGTGTACATTGCAAGATGACTCACAGTAGCCAAGATACAGAAATAAAAGTGACTTGATGGATGAATACATCATGAAAATGGGGTATATACACACATTACAATATTATTCAGCTTTTTTTTAAAAAAAGGAAATCATGTCATTTGGGACAACAGAGGTAGACCCGAAGGATATTATGCTTGGTAAGATAAGCCAGACATAAAAAGACAAACATTGTGTGATCTCACTTATTTGGTGAATCTAAAATAGTCAAACTCAAAGAAGCATAGAATAGAATGCTTGCCCCAGGGGCTGGGTAATGGGCAAATGGGAGGGTGGTGGTCCCAAAATACCAACTTTGAGTCATGCATGATAAGTAGGTTCTGGAGACCTACTGCCAGCCTAATGTCTACAGCTAACAAACTGTACTTTCTACTTCAGATTTACTAAGGGCGTAGATCTTATGTTAGGTGTTCTTACCACACACATGCACACGAAATTGTAATAACAATAATAAATAAGGGGCAGGAGAAAATAGGGAGGTGATACATATGTCTCTGGTCTGGATGGTGGTGATGGTTTCTTGGGTGTGTACTTATCCCCAGACTTTTCGAGTAACATACATTAAATATGTATAGCTTTCCCATCTCAATATTAATCTCAGTAAAATGGTTTAAAATATGAAAAAGAAGTTTGTGTTGTTTTAAGCCTGCATGTTGTGGTAGCAACAGGAAACTAAATCAGACAGTGCGGGAGTATTATATATAGCCTGGACTTCACAATTCAGGGGGCCGCAATATTGATATTTTTTTCTCTAACAATTTACTAATTGTGTGATTTGGGGCATATAACTTCATTCTCACCAGTGTTTTGGATGTAATCATACCTATTCAGGAGGCTTGTGTATAGATTTAATAAAATTACTTCTAGGAAAACACTTTGTTCTCAAGCATAGAAAGTGTTAATAACTCTCACTGCCATTTTTTAAGCATTTGCTCTATGTCAGACTTTGTACTTATGTATGTTACTAATTCTTCCAAAATACCTCCAAACTGCCCTCACACAAGAGAATCCTGTTCTCAGAAAGAGAGAGAACCAGAATTAAAACATTAGAAAAATATGTACCTGTAAGGAGATCTACTTGAGTGCGAGGCTACTGATCAGACTCTTCAAGGCTGGTACTTGAAAGTAGCCTTTTTTACAGAAAACTACAGTGCAGAGTCATTCTCACTGCCTTACTTACTACAAATGGCGTATTGAGATATACGTATTCGGAACTGCATTGTGCCTGAACTACTTTATGAATAAAACACACGCCACTCAGTATTCTACCGACTTCTTTATCTCCAGTTCTCTCCTCAGCTTTGAGCTTTAGTATCCTTCTTGTGTTCCTTTCCAATGTCTTTGGTCCCACCATGGTTCCCTCTGTGGTGGGCAAGCCTCTGGGGATTAGGGATTTGCCTTGAGTTCTGGCTGCTTTTCTCCAGAAGAGAAGCCTTGTCTCCGTGAATTTTGGTGGATAAAACATTCTATCTCATAAAAATTGGAATTCAGCATAATTTGTAAATTTTTAGCTGTTGATATTTACAAACATTTTACAGCTGAGATTTTCCTTACATTCGCTTGCTAAAAATGCATCCGTTTTCCTTATGAGTATGATTAAAATTAAATGCAAGATTTTGATTAGTATTCTAGTGATTTCACGCAAGTTGCATGAATTGGAATGTCTCCTAGTAGAGAATATTTCAAAGTTAAAATGAGATTGCTTAGATGATTTTCATGCCCCTTAAATAACCACCCAACTATGCCATAAACTACTCTATAATCACTGCCCCAGAAGATTATGAAATAGCACTGCAGGTCTTTCCTTTAGAAATTTAGAAATTTGGGCATCTGGGTGGCTCAGTGGTTGAGCATCTGCCTTTGGCTCAGGTTGTGATCCTGGGGTCCTGGGATGGAGTCCCCCATCAGGTTTCCCCATAAGGAGTCTGTGTCTCCCTCTGCCTATGCCTCTGCCTCTCTCTGTGTGTCTCCATGAGTAAATAAATAAAATCTTTTTAAAAAAGAAATTTAGAAATTTGCATAGTGCAGAATATTATGAGCATTGCTTCATAATGTGGCCTTATCTAGAAATATGGGTCACTGCAGATATAATTGGTTATAATGAGTTCATACTGGAGTCAAGAGGGCACTAATTCATCTGACTGGTATCTTCATGAGAAGAGGGACACATAGAGGGAGAGGATTGCTTGGAAACAAGAGAGGCAGAGATTGAAATAATGCATTTATAAACCAGCGAATTCCAGGATTGCCAACAAATGCCAGAAACTAAGAAGAAGCAAAGAAAGATGGAGTTGTCAGAAAGAGCAAAGCTCTTCCAAAAGAACTAAAAGATCATAAGTTTTTCTTGTTTTTACCACCAGTTTTTGTAATCTGTTATGGGCACCCAAGGAAACATATACAATGAGAGAACCAGTAAATGCTTGATGAATCAATTTATTATATGTGAGTATTTTTTTATAGTGCTATGAATACAGAGAACAAAATAGGGGAAAAATCAAACAGTTCAGAGACTACCATTACTACTATTTTTAAAATATTTATCATTAATCTCAGTGTGTGTTGCCGCTATGACACTATTTGATTGGATTTCTTTTTTGTTTCTGAAAAGCTAAAAATTATTGATAAGTCAAATCACTTTTAAATTCCAATATAATATATAATATGATAAAAATAAAACTGTACTTTTTTAAATTATACTTTAAAACATGATTTTATAAGTACTTTGGGCATATGTATTATATTGGGGCTAATGTTACTAGATGTTTAAAGGATTTTTGAATAGGAAGAATCATCATGAGTAAGAGAGCAAGTAGGACTTTCCATGAAGCCTGTGTAGAAAGAGAAAACATTCTTTTTATTAAATGTGAGCTACAAAAAATAATAAATAAATAAATAAATAAATAAATAAATATGAGCTACAGATCGAGTTATTTGTTAATACCCTTATACTTTCTTGTTTTTGAGTTGTATCTAAGATATATTCCTCTTGAGACTGACCAAGTGTTCACAGATACCCGTTTATTACCCTTTGCTTAGTCCAGGTTAAATGTTCATCAAGTTTCTCTCCTTCCTACAGGCTCTGAGCTCTGCTTTCTCCCAAGTCTGAACAAGCACTAAAGATGGAGTGTGCCCTTTATCAATTGATCCAGAGAATTGGCTAAACCATAGTAGACACTTCATATCAGATCATACTGGTCCTTTCCCGCTGCTTGCCCAAGTTCCCCTCAAAAGTTTCTGTTATTCTTTGATTAATTCTCTTTAGCATATGAAAGAAAAGCCTTTTCTGTTGGATTTTGAGAAACTTGCAGATTTCTGAGATTTAAGTATTCCTCCCATCCAATAGATTTTGTCCTGGATAAAATCTCTGCTTATCTAAGTTTGGATTTGTTTTCATTTCACATGACAAAGAAACCCTGACCAAAAACAGTGCCATGGTTAAAATTATTCACAGTAAAAAGCTTCACCAGAATTATTCTACAGAACTTGCACAATCAGACTCTACAGTAGAGAAATTTACTATAATCTCTATTCTTTTTTTTTTTCCTCAAGCTCTTATGTCTTATCCTAAATTATTTTGGTAGTTTCTCAATGGCCTTCTTCAGTGTCTATTTAGATCCCTCTTACTTCAGTTGCCATAGACCTGTTGGTATGATAGGCCTAAGTAACCATCCACTTGCATCACCTTTTTTATGGTTGCTTTTTTTTTTTTTTTGGTTGCTTGTTTTTATATCCATCTTTAAAATTAGATAATAATCTGTGGAGTGCAGGGACTCTGGCTGTTATTTATATCTCTCATGACTGCAGTAAGTACTTCACAGAGTTAAAAAAATGTTGAACAAATATTGAAAAATTGGTTGAATGAACTTCTACCATCTTTTTTTCTCCCTTTGTCATTTCTCACTTGAGTTCAGTGCTTTAGTTATGCATTTTAGCTCACTTGGCTTTTCAATTTGAATGCTATTCTTTTTTTAAACTTAACATAGCCAAATTGTCTTTAACGTCTCTTACTGAAACCAAGAAAAACACACACAGCAAAATGGCCTGAAGGGAAAAAACAAAAACCAAGAAACTGATGGGCAACAGCAGAGCACTATCAATTTCTGAAAGGCATATCACTAAGCACTTTTACTTCCTAATCCAATTCCAACAACTTGTATCCATTTCTTTTTTGTATCCTTCCCTGCTGTAGTCTTTCATCAACCCATCATCAAATTTAGTTGATTGCCTTTTTTTACTCTCTTTCTCATATTTCACCAGTCTATCACCGACTTATTTCTGATCAACCACACTCCTGCTTGATTATAACCTACTCATTTACCCCATATTTCTCTCCCAACCAATATTTTTAGAATACCCTTCCTTGATCAAATATTATTTGCTATTACCTAGTGCTTAGGGAGTCAAGTTCAGATTCTTTGTCCTGTCATTAATGGCAACAGAGAATTCAATTGAATTGAATTCTCCATGTGCATTTAAAAATAATTGAAATGCTTTGGAACTATTTCAACTCTGAATTGCAGGACAGTCTTATTTTTTTTCAAAAATATTGCTTTGTTTTATAGTGAAATATTGAACCTTTCATAGAAATTTGAACATTTGATATTTTTTTGATTTGTATTATTTTATTTAAATTCAATTAGCCAACATATAGTACATCATTCATTTCAGATGTAGTATTCAATATTATTTTAGATAAAAATTGTCATTCAAAAGAAACTTGCTAATATTTCCTTTCCTCCTTGTTGGTTTTATTTTTTTTTTTTCTTTTTTTTTTTTTTTTTTTTATAAATTAATTTTTATTGGTGTTCAATTTACCAACATACAGAATAACACCCAGTGCTCATCCCGTCAAGTGTCCCCCTCCGTGCCCGTCACCCATTCACCCCCACCCCCCGCCCTCCTCCCCTTCCACCACCCCTAGTTCATTTCCCAGAGTTAGAAGTCTTTATGTTCTGTGTCCCTTTCTGATATCTCCCACACATTCCTTGTTGGTTTTATTTAGAGCAGTGGTCCCCATTCTAATTGCTCATCAGAATCCCCAAGGCAAAGTTTCAAACTTTATTGTGTTATGAATCATATGAATCCTCTCTGATCTTAGTAAGATGGATATTCTGATTCAGTAGGTCTGGGTGTGGTTTCAGATTCTACATTTCTGACACTTTCCCAGATGGTGTTTTAGCAGCTACTCCAAAGTTTATGTTTTAGAAGGAAATATTTTAAAAAATATCTAGGCACAGATTTAGTAGCAAGGCTGCCTGTAGTAACATCTATATACAATTCTAATCAAAGCCGTTTATGTATTTTATCTTTTAACAGTCTCATCAATTCTATAAATTGGTTAAGTGTCATTATATTCCTGGTTTATCCATGGGAAAATGAAGTTATAAAAGATTAGGAAGGACTTAAGGTAATAATACTGTAGTTGTCGGGATGAGGATACAAACACAATTGTTCCCATCCCCAGTCCCAGCCCTTTTACCATATCAGGACAGAAGTTTTCTTTTGCAAACAGAGAAAATCTACCCTTGAGGAGAGCTACACCAGGGTCCATTTCCTAAACTGAGGCTGCTTTTGATTTGATGCCTTGCTTTTGTTTTTTATTATTCAGACTCTCCCTATGGATGCTTCTGGAGTATAAAATTTCACTAGACCCAGCTTACCTCTGTAATCCTGTTGTGGATTCCTGTGTAGCATTATAAGGTTATTTATCATCATAATATCTCTGAAATTTTGGATATTGCTGATAATAAAAATTTTCAGAGCGTCCTCTCTGCATACAAAGGAAAGGGACAATGGTACAGAAATGAGACAAAGACAGTGCAAATATTTCACAATAATTTCAATAAAAAACTGGGTCGTTCAAGTTGGAAGGAACTCATATATCATCTAGATTTTTTTTCCTCAAACTTTTGGTTAGGTTTTCATTTTTTTATAAGAAAAATATTTAGAAGAAGATAGAAATGACGCAGCATTCACATTTTTACTGCTTGCTGATCATTTTGTTGTTTTATAATACCAGCCACTCACAAAAGTTTGATGTATTCTTTATAATATTGTAACCTTCTTTATTATATTATAACCTTGAAGCTCCAACTTTGACTGTCCTAGAATAGCCCAGGAAGGAGGTGATTTAAGAATTCCATGTCAGATGGAACTGCTACTTCTCACTCTTGATTTCTAGTGAACTTGTTGTCTCTCAGAACTCCCATATTCTTTAATATTCACCTTTTTCAGTCCAAATATCATCCATCTTTGCTCTTGAATCTTACTTGGTGCCAATTTAAATGCATCTATTTATTATGTTAGTAAGAATTTTTGAAAGCTTATCACATTGAGATGACATGTCAAAATAATATTACATATCAAGGATATATTTCATTAAAAATGTTAAATAAATGAAATTTATTATCTTATTTAACATGGTTAATTTAACTTAACCTAATGGATTCAACAGTCTTCAAAAAAATCAGAAGGTGGAAACTTATCACCTTCTGTGTGTTTTTATCAGCCTCTATTCTTCAAATATGCATATATTACATTTAATAGAATTAGAATTTCAAGTATTCGTAAGGCCAAAGCAATTATTCGTCAGAGATACCTAAGTTCTAATTTCTTCAGGATTATGAGTTTCCATTTAAATAGACCAATACACAAGATTTTTCAGTCTTTTATCAGTTCATCATAAAAATAAATAAAATCAATATGTATTTTATTATTCATTATATAAATCTGTCACAGAGATATGTTCTCCAATATATCCAGAGAGTTGATTCTCCTTCTAGAATAATACTCAGAGACAAAAATATAAAATATCTTTGTATTATACCACATTATCAGGAAAATACTTACATGATGATATTTTCTATGCCGACCATATTTCTGTTAAAATAGAGAACAGATTAAAATTTTTAAATATGCTTTCTTAATCAAGTCTTCTAGTGAATGAAAATATGCCTTACCTCGTCAGATGAATCAGCTCCCTTGCAAAAAAAAAAAAAAAGAAAAAGAAAGAAAGAAAAGAAAAAGGTAGTGAGCATCTTCATTTTATAACTCCAAATTGAGTGTAGAAATACATTAGTTGCCATATTTATGATTAAACAAAATGGAAGCAAGTCTTAATAACTTTGAACCTTAGTAAGTGAAGAGTATGTTTTTTATAATTAAACTTGCTGCATTTTAATATCAATTCACTCTGGCACATATTATTTTGTGTGTGTGAAAGTGAGGAAATGTATCATGTATGAACTGGAATGAAATTCAAACGCTAAGTTTTAGCATTCTTCAAAACAAATATATTATTTTATATGGATATGGTTTAAATTGCTCAAAAGCTATTCACATTCAAATATTTATGTGTTAATAGAGTCTGGTATTATGCTTTTCTCTGCTTTAGATTTTTATTTTTCCCACTTCTATCTTTTTATTAAAAATAATGTGATAAACTGTAAACTAGTATTTTTTTAAAATCCACTAGAACTTATTGGATTAGTTGAAGTAGTACCATATATCTTGATGAATTTCTCAGTAACTGTGCAGTAAGAATACCAAAGTGAAAGAGACTACTAATGTTAACTGAGTAAGAAAGAAATAATGGGCAGGAGGTGAAAGAGGAAGAAACAGTTTCAGAGACATCATATTTTATCTGGTGACACACAGGTAAGTGACAATACAGGCAGGAGCTCCTGACATTTGATTTGTCTACACCTTGTAATATTTTAGTGTCTTTTATAATATAATATTTAAGTGCCTCTCAATCTCACATCTTTATGGAGCTCTTCTAAAAATTTTGTTTTTACATTAAACTAATTACAATAGTGTGTGTGTACCCAGGATTTATTCTAAACCCCTAATGAACTTATTTAGGTTAATTCAATGAAAATATCTATTTAAAATTAAAATAGATAAAGCCATGTTCAGGAAAATGCAAACAATGACCAAAGCACAAAGAAATAAGGAGACTCCTTGGAGAACTACTGAGAATATATTGTTCAAAATTTCCGGATATACTTACAATCATGGCAATCATGAGGGCCATGACAAAGGCAAAGACAAAGATCTTCATATTTAGCTGATTCCTGGGAAAGCATATGTGAAAATCAGTAGCATATTCACTCCTGCATTTGCAAGTCAAACATTTATTGACTAACTATTCTCCAAAGCCTTGGGAGACACACTGGAAACACAAAGACAGTGGAAGCACATTGCCTGACATGAGGGAACTTAGAGATTGGCAGGGGACATTGCTAAATCAAGATAGGTGCCATGAATTGGAAATAGGAACGTGCTATAGAAACACCCAAAAGGGACATCTTGAAGAGACCAAGAGGATGAGGACATTAAAATAAAGCAAAAGCTAAAGTTGTGCTAAGCTATATAGAAGAAAGGAGAGGTGTTGGGAGCCAGCTGAAGAACACAAAGGAAGGAGAGGGTAGCATGCTAGAAGGGACATCATTCAGCATATAAGGAGGACAATGATGGAATCAAGCCAAGCCCTCAGATTGTTGTGAGATTATGGTGGCCACAGAATGGCATGAGTGTAAAGAAATGTTTAGAAGACAGAATGACAAGCAACAGGGACTGGTTTCTTAACAGAGTGAGTGAAAAGGAACCAGGTTCCAGGCTGAGAAGGGTGTAGATGGTGTGACCCTGGTATTGGAAAATGAATGATACTTGGCAGAGAAACATCAAATTGAAAAGAATTTTCAGGGACAGTATCTGTAGATACTTTGACAATTTGAATCAGTAAAAGCGATTTAGTTTCTAAATTATCTTCTTCAATCAAATTAACATACTCTAGGACGCTTTAACATTTATCTGTAAATCTCTCCATGCAAGTGAACCCAATTTTATTGCTGTTGAACAAGAAATAAAGCAGTTTATTCATTTCTGAATTGAAGACATATAAAAAAGCATTTTCAAACTTTAAGGTAAATAATAAATAAAGTTTTTTTTAAGCCACCAGTTTTGATAGAGCATTACAGTAACAACCTATGTGTATAGATAGAAGAGATTGTTCTGCTAAATAAATTTTTAAAAAAATTTTTAAAAGATTTTATTTATTTATTCATGAGAGACACACACACACACACACACAGAGAGAGAGAGAGAGAGAGAGAGAGAGAGGCGGAGACACAGGCAGAATGGAGAAGCAGGCTCCATGCAGGGAGCCCAATGCGGGACTCGATCCCGGGACTCCAGGATCATGCCCTGGGCCAAATGCAGGTGCTAAACCACTGAGCAACCCAGGGATCCCCTGCAAAATAAAATTTTAACATATGAAGTAGAACTCAGAGCTGATGGCATTTTCCTTGTTCTTATCTGCTTATTGTGCCTCAATGGCTGAAACTGAGGACTGTGGCTTTTGACAAATTATGAAGATTAAATATTTCTTGGTGAACTTTTTCTATCATCTACTAGTTAAACCAAATATTAAGTCATATTATGATACAAAAATAGTATGGAACTTTCAGTGTTGTTTATACCTGGCATATTATTGAAAGTAGAGGATTGAGAGAAATTCACAGTAAGTGGTCTCCTATAGATAAATTGATGATTGATTTAGGGCTTTGAAAAAATATTTCCCAAAGAACATAATAATTAAGTTTGGAAAAAGTAAAAACTTTTTTTCAGCCAATTTACAATAAAATGATAATGTGTCATAAACGTGAATTATCAAAACAAAATAATCTGCTATGCAGTGTTAATCATGAGGAAAAAAATCAGAGACTATTTTTAAGGATGAAAAGGATAATGAAAAGTTTACAAAAAATGAATTAGTGCTGGAAATAAAGTAATTTTTAAAAAGACTGCTTAATTTTTTAAAATTTAACATAGAGTGCTGTATTAGTTTCAGGTATACAACATGGTGTTTTGCAATTCTGTACATTATGGGTGCTTATCATGATAAGTGTATTCTTCATTCCCTTCACCTATTTCACTCATCCCCCCAACCATCTCCCCTCTGGGAACCATCAATTTGTTCTCTGCAATTAAGAGTTTGTTTTTAAATTTTTAAAATAATACACACATTTGCAGAGAGCTTACACTATTCAAGAGATCATTTTCTTATAAAATTTAAACTCCAATTTTAAGTTAAAGGTAAAAGTAATTCTTAACAAAGTTGATGTCACATATTTAGTCAAGGAAATAAAAAGGCTTTTAGAAAATCGCACCAGCAGAGATGATGGAGCACATCTTCTCCATTTTGCACATCATTCTCTTTGTACAACGATCGCTGTCAATTCAGAGGCACTGAAATCCTGAACTCACTTTCAAAACCCGACCATCAGGTAACTACTTCTTAAAATTCTTTCTTTATGAGATATTTTCAATAAGCAATTTACATTTTATAAATGGTTTTCAACTTATTCTAACACACAAAAGATTAGAATCAGACCATATTGGATTATACATGAATATATTACCTTTTTTCCAAGATCAGAATCAAAAATCAAAGAACTCAAAATTCTGAAGCCTTCGAAGAATGATGTGCTTTCCTGAGGACTGATGTATTTAAATGCACTGAAGTCCTCCATTTGTTTTTCTAAATCATGTCAAATATGAGATCATATTATAGAACTGAAAGTAATGCCCAAAATCTGTCCCCACAGAAACCAAGATAAACTTAACATGGTGATTTTACAATAGAAGATTGTAAAGCAGATGACCAGGAAACAAATGGACCCATTAAATTTTAATCCCAGTGTTAGTCTAGGCATATGTGACTAAGACAAAGGGAAATGTATGGTAGAGTAAACCAAGCATAAAAATGAATTGAAATGGTAAAAATGTTTCATTAAAACACCAATCACCCTATTTCAATAAATGCTTGTTCAAGATGGAACAACTCTATGCCAAAAATGATACCATCTTATTGAAAGTTTATCTGTGTTTAATAAGTGGCCATACTGGTATAATAAAATTGGAGTCATCATTTATTTCAAGTGTTTCCCACAAACTATTAAAATGTATTTTTATTCTATTGGCTATGGGATATTTTATGTCTTAAATGCATGTTGGCCAAAATTCTGTAATCTTTTGTGTATTGTATGATAAAACAATTATTTTCATGTCAAATGACCTTAGAAGCTCAGCACTATAGCTCACATAGTAGCTGAGGCATATGTTTTGGAATTTACTTTACTTCCTTTGATTCTTTAGAGGCTCTTGTTCCTCAGTGGAAGCCACGTGCTCATATGATTACCCTAGAAGGAAAAACTTGTGTTCACTAATTCCTAGTCAAAATTTATAAAAATTCACCTCTTTGCTACTAGTTGGCTAATTTAATGTACTGAATTTCAGAAAATCATTAAAGTTTAGTTAAATTTTATGTGCTATAGTCCATTGTTACTTGAAAGATGATATGTGGAACTGTAAAAATCAGGATCATCTAAAAGGGTGTCGAAAATGCAAATTTTAGGCCCTTTTTCCAGACTCACTGCATCAGAATCTCATATGTGCACTAGGAATCTCATCTTAACAGTATCTCCAGGTGATTATGTATGTCCATAAAGTTTGAAAACCCACACAATAGACTAATAAATGTATTATTTTTCTGTAGACCTGATCCCATAAATAAAACTTAAGATTTAATTTTTAACACCTGTTTTAAGAAAATATTATTTATATTTAAGGTGGATTTTCTATGCTAGATTTTAATAACTCCATTAGAAATTATTGTTATTCTCTGGGAAGTATACAAAGTATAAAAGTTTTATTAAGGCCAAAAAAAAACATTAAAATCACATTCAGTTAGATTTTTGTTATATTTTTCATTATTTCTAAGCCTCATAGATATAAAGTCTCTTCTCATTTGCAAAAAATATCCAATGTCTAGTATATTCTCAATGGAAAAAGATATATAGGATATAGCAAACATAGAACATCTGATTTTTTAAAATAAGCCCTGTTTATTCATATTGGAATTGTTGAGGACTCCCTTTCTTCCTTTTTTTTCCCTCAATCCCTCCATTTCTCATTTACTTTCTTCTTTCACTTATGTATTTATGGATTCATTTAAGCAATGCTACTAGGCACTATTCTAATAGAACTATGAGATTCGTAGCCTCATGAACAAAAAGTGATCTAATGATCCAAAGGTGCTACCAAACAACACCAGCAACAAAAACAAACTGCCAGGTAATGAAAATAAATGTATGTTAATATATACATCTAAATACACATGTTTAGGAGGGCCTGGGTGGCTCAGTCAGTTAAGCATCAGACTCGGTTTTGGCTCAGGTCATGATTTCAGGGTGGTGGGATCAAGCCCCGGCTCAGGCTCCACACTCAGTGTGGAGTCTTCTTGTCCCTCTCCCTCTGCTCCTCCTCCCACTCACACTCTCTCTAAAATAAATAAAATCTTTAAAATAAATAAATAAGTAAACAAGCACATTTAAAACCTACAATTAGGGGGGTGTCTGGGCAGCTTAGTTGGTTGAGTGCCTGACTCTTGATCTCAGCTCAAGTCTTATTCTCAAGGTCATGGATTCAAAGCTTATGTTGGGCTCCACTTTGCACATGCATCCTACTTTTGTTAATTTGTTAATAAATTTGTTAATTTAATAAAATAAACAAAACTTACAATTAAAACCTATCTTAGATGTAGATACTAAAATGTAGGCATTATTCCACCCATTACTTTCTGCTTCAACATGATAGGAAGCATGGGGCTTATGTGTGACAGTGAGAAACAAAAAGGTGGACTCTAAGTATAGGAATAGCCTCTTTGTGTTAGTTATATTGCTATCCTTCAGGGACAATAGGTCATTTTAGAATATTGATGAACCAGAACATGTCCTGGCATCTTATAGTTAAGTAAAACAGGTATCATTTCCCACTATAACCAACCATACTATTTGAAAATGCCAGGGTTTACATTTACAAGGGAAATATCAATAAAGAGCTATTGCTATATCACAAGTGTGGCATTAAATTGGTGGCATAAGGATGCAACCTGTGAATTGGTATTTATGGTAGTATTTTTGCTGGATTTTCTTCCTCCTTCTCTTCCTTTTCCTCTTATTGTTCTTCTCCTCCTCCTTCATCTCTCTTGCAATAAAAACATGGTTTACAGACATAACCCACAATGTTTATCTATTTAAATAAAAATTTTTTTATATTCTTGTGTGAATTACTAAAATAAAAAATTCTGTAACTAACAAATATAGAACAATACATGACTGCCTACTAGATAACATTGAACCTCTGGGGCACTGGGAAAGCAAAATGACAATCTCCCATTCCTGCTCTTAGGGGTTCACTTTATGTTTTGAATGTTTGTTCACTCCCAAATTCATATGTTGAAGCCCTACTTCTGAATATGTTGTATTAGGAAGTAGGGCCCTTGGGAAGTAATTAGGTTTAAATGCGTTCATGACGGTTAAGCCCTCATGTTGGGATTAGCACTCTTATAAGAAGAACAAGTGAGCTCAGAGCTTCTTCTGTTCACCATGTGAGGATATCTGCCAGCCAGGAAGAGGGTCTGCATCAAAAACCCTCTCATGGTGATACCCTGTTGTTGAACTTTCCAGGTTCCACCCACTTTATGGTATTTTGTTATAGCAACCTTAGCTGACTGAGACATCTGATAATTTATGAAACAGACAAGGTAAAAGATGACTGCTGATGGAAAAGTACAGGAAAGTGTCTAATAAGGTATTCTAATTTGGGAAGAAAAGGGCTAGAGTGGAGCTGAAGATTTAGGAATAATCTGATTATTGATTACAATGAAAACTATGAAAATTGAAGAGCTCATATAAGAAAAAGTGAGTGATAGCTCACTGGTCATTTGGAAACAGATATAAAATCTTTTAACTAAAATTACAAAGTATAAATGAAATTTACCAGCTGGTTTAGGTAGTGCTTTGGTCAGCTCAATCTTCTGTTAAGAGAAAAAAAAAAGCACATGCTACAAAAACACATAATATATAATATTGAATTAATTTTATCAAAAGAAAAATAATTATCTCAGTGACTATATCTTCAAATTCCTTAGGAAAAGAAGATAAGGAATAACTTTACTTCATTAGGATATCAGTATTTCCAACAAAATCCTTTTCAAAATACTTGTGTCAATGATCAGCAACCATTCCTACTGAGATATAAAGGACTAACTTACTCAATAGAAGTATTTTCTAAAATTTAAATATATAAAAATCTTCATCATCTGAGCCCTTACTCTGGATAGAGAAAATGACACTAAACTTTGCTTTAAAGTCAGAATAAATTCTGAATTGTTTATACAATGTTTAATAGTCACAGGGGGCAGGTAGGTGACATAAATAAGCAAGAGGAGGTGTGGAGCATCTGAAATGCATCTCCTTTCCAAGGTGACAACTGCTAGCCATCTATGGCCACAGACTATCAGATTAAGGTCTCCCAATTAGAGTGAAGGTAAAGTATGGTCATTAATTTCTATACAGGAAGCCCTTAGACACAGAGCAGAGGCTTTGGGCCTGTCCTGAGACACCCTTTCCAATGGTGCTCAGCCATTTTTCCTCCAGGTGTTTGTGTAAGTGGCCTAACTACAAACCCACTCCTTCATTCAATAGTAAGAAAGTGTCCCAGTGAAGACAATTGCCATTGATTGGCACAAACTCAGAGTTTAGACACCTATTGCCAAAGACCAAAGAATAAAACAAACGTGGAACATGAAATACTGAGAATATAGCTCCAATAGCCAATTTCAGCCCTCTAATCAACTCTCATTCTGTGTACATGGTTTAAATAGCTTCTGCATTACCTTCCCCTCATTGAAAGTTTGGTTTAGCTAAAAATTAGCAGCATGGCACCACACAACAGGAAATAAGTCCTCTCCATTTATTGGTTCATTGACTTTGACGAAGTATTACCTCAGTATATGAGCTTCTACAAGGTTCCTTAAAGAATTATTTTTTTTAAATTAAAATCAGACGCTAGGGATATTGAAATCTTAGCATTATTTGTTTAAACATCGTGGGTACTTGAAATTTCTCTCATGTTAGGAACATAATCACTAGTGTTAAAAGTAAAAATAAAGTGAATTAATATTTTTAGCTCAGAAAATCAACATAATTTGTCTTTTAGTTCTAGATTATTAATTGCATTTAGAAAGGAAAGAAGAAATAATAAATACCTTATCTTTAGTGAAAGAACTGTAACTGAAGGAATACAGGACAATTGAGAAGGAATGTATTTGGCAGGAAGGGGCTGGGCGTAATTCCAATTCTAAGGTAATTTAAAAACAAACAGCTTAAAACAATACTATAAATATTAGAAATAGATGTTAAGAATATAAATATATACATATAATATATTTATATTATATAAGATATATAATTATACATTATAGTATATTTTATTGTCTATTATATAAATATTATATATTATATATAAAATATATATGATATAAATGTAGACTTCTAAAATATTTTGACAAACAGAAATGCCTTATATCATCTATCCTTTTTTGGAGTTCACTTAAAAAAACACCAAAGAAAAATTAGACCTACTATTCCTATAGTATTTTTATAGAGTGCATCTTTTTATCATAAAGAGAAAAACTAATTCATTAAAAAAATAACTTCATTACTACTTGAAATGGAACAGAATGAAATGCCCTCAACTCTATGATCAATGAGTCTTTGACAAAGCAGGAAAGACTATCCAGTGGAAAAAAAGACAGTCTCTTCAATAAATAGTATTGGAAAAACTAGACAGCCACATGCAGAAGAATAAAACTAGAGCATTCTTTTACACCATACTCAAAGATAAACTGAAAATAGTTGAAAGATCTAAATGTGAGACAAGAATCCATCAAAATCTTAGAGGAGAATACAGGCAACAACCTTTTTGAACTTGGTCACAGCAACTTCTTGCAAGATATGTCTCTAAAAACAAGGGAAACAAAAAAAATGAACTATTGGGACTTCATAAAGATACAAAAGTCTTTGCACAGTAAAGGAAACAGTCAACAAAACTAAGACAACCTACAGAATGGAAGAAGATACTTGCAAATGACATATCATATAAAGGGCTAGTATCCAAGATCTAGAACTTATTAAACTCAACAGCAAAGAAACAAACAATCCAGTCATGAAATGGCCAGAAAACATGAACAGACATTTCTCCAAAGAAGACTTACACATGGTCAACAAAAAAATGCTCCATATCACTTGCCATCAGGGAAATACAAATCAAAACTACAAGGAGATACCACTTTACACCAATGTGAATGGTTAAAATTAACAAGACAGAGAACAGCAGGATATGGAGAAAGGGGAACCCTCTTGCACTGTTGGTGGGAATGAGAATGCAAGCTGGCACAACCACTCTGGAAAACAGTGTGGGGTTTCCTCAAGAAGTTAAAACTAGAGCTACCCTTTGACCCAGCTAATGTGCTATTGGGTATTTACCCCAAAGATACAGATATAGTGAAAAGCCGGGGCACCTGCACCCCAATGTTCACAGAAGCAATGTCCACAATAGCCAAGCTATGGAAGGAGCTCAGTGTCCTTCAACAGATGAATGGATAAAGAAGAAATGGTATATTTTTATACAATGGAATATTACTCAGCCATCAGAAAGGATGAATACCCACCATTTACTTCTATGTGGAGGGAACTGGAGGGTATTTTGCTGAGTGAAATAAATCACTTGGAGAAAGACAATTATCATATGGCTTTGCTCATATGTGTAATATAAGAAATAGTAAAAGGGACCATAAGGGACGGAGGGGAAACTGAATGGGGAAAAATTAGAGAGGAAGACAAACCATGAGAGACTCTGAACTCTGGGAAACAAACTGAGGGTTGCTGAAGCATAAGTGGGGGGTGAAGAGGGGTGGGGTAACTGGGTGATGGGCAGTAAGAAGGGCACATGATGTGATGAACACTGAGTGCTATAGTATATGTTGGCAAATTGAATTTAACTAAAAAAAAAAGAAATAGGAAAAAATAACTTCATTACTACTTGTAATGGCAGAAATTTTGTCAGTTTGTGCACTTATAATGTCTGGCATGTAGTTTAGGCTCTATAAATATTTCTTACATGAACAAATAAATTTTACAAGATGGTTTTAGGCAACACACAAATAAATGGATTTTTTAATTTATATTAATGTGTATTAGAAAAATATTCATATAAGTACATAGTAAACCTGTGACTCAGGTTATGATTATATAAAGTTCCTATTTAAAAAAACTATTTAAATAGTGTTGTTTAAAATATTGAAATATATCCTAGATAAAAAATGCATACAGCAAACATTTGAAATGCCATGTTGGGGTAACAGAAGCTTACAATAATGCAGCACACTCGATAACAAGGTCTCTATTGCTTTAGAGAATTTGAGAAGTTAAATAATTAGTGGAGCTATGGAGGAATAAACCTGTTCATTTAATTATTCAAAAAATTAAACCAAAAGGAGTGGGTTTTTGTTTTGTTTTGTTTTGTTTTCATAGCTAAAAAATGTACTTGTTTTAAGATTACCCCTATTGTTTAGATGCCAGACTGTACTATAAAAGAAAAAAACTTAATTTTCAACTAGTATGTATTCAAACATATTATGCACTTTTTATATACAATAATTTATGTAAATACATACATTGGTACTATTGCTAAAAATAAGTATACCATTTTAGTTCTTCCCAATTGTTTTTTTTTTTTTTGGATATTTTTTATTGGAGTTCGATTTGCCAACATATAGCATAACACCCAGTGGTAATCCCATCAGGTGCCCCCCTCAGTGCCTGTCACCCAGTCACCCTATCCCTCCGCCCACCTCCCCTTCCACTACCCCTTGTTCGTTTCCCAGAGTTAGGAACCTCTAAGGTTCTGTCGCCTTCACTGATATTTCCCACTCATTTTCTCTCCTTTCCCCTATGATCACTTTCACTATTTTTATATTCCCCATATGAATGAAACCATATAATGATGTCCTTCTCCGATTGACTTACTTCACTCAGCATCATACCCTCCAGGTCCATCCACACTGAAGCAAATGGGGGTATTTGTCATTTCTAATGGCTGAATAATATTCTATTGTATACATAAACCACATCTTCTTTATCCATTCATCTTTCGATGGACACCAAGGCTCCTTCCACAGTTTGGCTACTGTGGACATTGTTGCTATAAATATTGGGGTGCAGGTGTCCTGCCTTTCCACTGCATCTGTATCTTTGGGGTAAATCCCCAGTAGTGCAATTGCTGGGTCGTAGGGCAGGCCTATTTTTAACCCTTTGAGGAACCTCCTCAGTTTTCCAGAGTGACTGCACCAGTTCACATTCCCACCAATAGTGCAAAAGGGTTCCCCTTTCTCCACATCCTCTCCAACATTTGTTGTTTCCTGTCTTGTTAATTTTCACCTTTCTCACTGGTGTGAGGTGGGATCTCAGTGTGGTTTTGATTTGTGTTTCCCTGATGGCCACTGATGCGGAGCATTTTCTCATGTGCTTGTTGGCCATGTCTCTGTCTTCCTTTGTGAGATTTCTGTTCATGTCTTCTGGCCATTTCATGACTGGATTATTTCTTGGGTGTTGGGTTTAAAAAGTTCTTTATAGATCTTAGATACTAGCCCTTTATCTGATACGTCATTTGCAAATACCTTCTCACATTCTGTAGGTTGTCTTTTAGGTTTACTGACTGTTTCTTTTGCTGTGCAGACCTTTTTATCTTGGTTAAGTCACAATAGTTCATTGTTGCTTTTGTTTCTCTTGCCTTCATAGATGTATCTTGCAAGAAGTTGCAGTGGCCAAGTTCAAAAAGGGTGTTGCCTGTGTTCTTCTCTGCGATTTTGATGGATTCTTGTCTCACATTGAGATCTTTTTGAGTTTATCTTTGTGTATGGTGAAAGAGAGTGGTCTAGTTTCATTCTTCTGCATGTGGATGTCCAATTTTCCCAGCAACATTTATTGAAGAGGCTGCCTTTCTTCCAGTGGATAGTCTTTCCTCCTTTATCGAATATTAGTTGACCATAAAGTTCAGGGTCCACTTCTGGGTTCTCTATTCTGTTCCATTGATCCATGTGTCTGTTTTTGTGCCAGTACCACACTGTCCTGATGACCACAGCTTTGTAGTACAACCTGAAATCTGGCATTGTGATGCTTCCAGCTCTGGTTTTCTTTTTCAATATTCCCCTGGCTATTTGGGGTCTTTTCTGATTCCACACACATCTTTAGATGAATTGTTCCAACTCTCTGAAGAAAGTCCATGGTATTTTGATAGGGTTTGCATTAAACGTGTACATTGCCCTGGGCAACAATGTCATTTTCACTATATTAATTCTTCCAATCCATGAGCATGGAAATTTTTCCATCTCTTTGTGTCTTCCTCCATTTCTTTCAGAAGTGTTCTGTAGTTTTTAGGGTATAGATCCTTTACTCTTTGGTTAGGTTTATTCCTAGGTATCTTATGCTTTTGGGTACAATTGTAAATGGGATTGACTCCTTAATTGCTCTTTCTTCAGCCTCGAACTCCAATGAAAAATATATATATATAAAAACAAAAAAGAGATAATGATGTCTGAACAGTTGAATATTAACAATAAAAAGCCACTGTATTATAAAAAAATGAGAATGATATTTTTAATTCATGTTATGATGATATGAGTTAAGGTGTTGTACCTCATGGAATGTGGAGTAAATGTCCTTCTGAAAAGAAAAGAAAGATAAGTCAGTTCATTGGTTTAACTCTTGATTTAAGAACAAACTATCAGAGACAGAAATGCCAGGATAGTGTTCTTCAGTATAAAATAAAATAGTAGGTAGGAAAACACAAAATTGAGACAAAAAGTACAGAATTGTGAAAAACAAGTGAAGTTAGTGGACATTTAACAACCTTTTTTTTTTATGAAAGTCACAGAGAGAGAGAGAGAGAGGCAGAGACACAGGCAGAGGGAGAAGCAGGCTCCATGCACCGGGAGCCCGACGTGGGATTCGATTCCGGGTCTCCAGGATCGCGCCCTAGGCCAAAGGCAGGCGCCAAACCGCTGCACCACCCAGGGATCCCCATTTAACAACCTTTTGAAGAAGTTTTGCTGTGACAGAGTGGCTCTTGTGTGGCCAAGAGGTACTTTCTAGCCTTTGATCCTTCCACATAGGTCTATGGTTGGTAAAACAATGAAACAATCACACTTTCATACTCAAATACAAAAATCAACACTCATTCTGAGTGACTGAGAAAGTCAGTTCTGTTTACTGGAATAAGATACATTTCATCAAATCAAAAATTATCAGAATAATGAAAGCAAGTTTTACCTGTCTGGGAAGAAATGTCCATATTCCCGACCCACTTATGTTTCTGCAAAATATATTTAGTACAATAATGCTGAAACTACAAACAAATGAACAAACAAAAAAACAACTACTCTAAATTCTTATGTAATTTAAATATGTTATGACTTACTTCCTAGAAGATATTAGCAGATTCCTCAGGGAAAAAAATTTGTATGATTTATTTTCTTATTATTTTTCCATATATCCAAAAGAAACACAGAACCACGATCATTTTCCGGAAACTCCAGGTACAACATTTTGCCTATTTCATGTAAATATGAACATACTATAAAGTCAATGTTTTTAATAGCATAAAGTCAATTTTTTTCTATGTATCTAATGAGTAAGGGACAGGAGGGGCTACATAGGAAGAGATAGATAGGGAGCTATGTGATCAAGCTCATGGAAATCTAAAAAATGCTGGGGTGTAAGGAAACCAGAGAAAAAGCAACAACCCAGACCACCCTGCCCTAGGTGTGGGCAGGGAGGCTGTCTTCTTTATGACAGTCATCTGTGACCAACAAAAAATAACCAGACCCTAAAAAGAAGTAGGCCAATTAAGATGTTATCATCAGTCCTTACTTAAACCAAGATGTCACAAAAATAATAAGACCACATGCTCCCTGGTCAATTCTAAATAAAAGATTGTCAGTGGAGGCACATGTTTGGAACCCTATTGGGACTCCTCTCAGTCCTGGGATTTTTTTCTGTATCCTTGCTTAATAAACTCCTATTGCTTTGCTCACTCTCCCTTGTCCACAAGAGTCATTCTTCGACTCTGTGAAACAAGAACCAAACTCTTCTGCTTCACTAACTTGTTATATTCTGGAGAGCTGACTCATTTTCTTCTCAGGCTGAGCTAGAGTTGGAGTAACTACAAATTTTTTGCAAAAATCAACAGGATCTATGGGAGGAAATTTTTTTTCCCTCAAATTGCTTTCCTCTATTTTAGAGACAATGCATTTAAGCACAAAAATGAGACAAATCCTCCAGTGATACTGGGATTAACTCTTTAATGAAACCAGAAAGGAGTATTTTATACTTCATCTCTGTTTACAAGGTATATTTAACATGAAGGCTTGAGTGAAAAGATCACTACTATTAAATGACCTCCAAAAAATGAAAGGGGAAGATTTTGAGGATTCTGACAATGCACAAACTGCTCTGGTACATTTAGAAGCATGTGTTGTTGGCAAACCTCTCCAAATTTGCCATAGTCTATGACAATTGAGCATTGAATCTCACAGAATGTAGTATCTGTTACTTAGTTCCAGAATATTGTATTGCTAATGAAGCTCCTTATTTCAGTAGAGGTGAGGACCTCTATGTCCATCCAGATAGGAAAAAATAAAAAGAAAAAAATTTAATTTTTTGGGTTTATTCATAAAGCCAAATTGAATCTCTGGGCTTTATTTTGTTTTGTTTTTGTTTAATGGGAAAGACCTTCACTATATTTTACCAAGGGAAACATTAATTGATGAGAGTTCATTTGCAAAATTGTCTACTAAATATAAATATTCAAAATTCTGTATTTGGAGTAAATTATATTCTCCTTAATACATTTCTTATTTTTTCCAATTGTTTGGGCACTTGGGATTTTAATAAAGTCTATTAACTTGTCACATATTTTAAATAGAAAAGGGCATGTGTGAACTACTTTAGATAATACTAACTTCTTCAGTAGAAAAACGTGTTTCATCTAGTTTTTCTATTTACATTCCAGTTAATAACATGGAACACATATCTCCTCTTACACAAAGTCAAAATTGAAAGCTGAAATAATTTTCTTGGTGTGAATACTTGATATATAAATCCAACACTAAGTTCTTAGAAAATCATGGCAAAAATAGTTTTTACTTCCATTATCTTATACCTGTTAGTGGCTTCATTTTATTCTAGCTGAGTAAAAAATGTCATGAACATAAATGATAGAAGCCAATACTGGAATGAAAAGAAAGAAGAGAATAGTTATAGCATAACAGAGGGGAGAAAAGAGTAAACCAACAGATTGATGTGATAATTACTAATACTTTCTATTTTATTTTATTTTTTAATTATTTTTTAAAGATTTTATTTATTTATTCATGAGAGACACACACACACACACACACACAGAGAGAGAGAGAGAGAGAGTGGAAGAGACACAGGCAGAGGGAGAAGCAAGCTCTATGCAGGGAACCTGATGTGGGACTTGATCCCAAGACTCCAGGATCACGCCCTGGGCCAAAGGCAGGTGCTAAACTACTGAGCCACCCAGGGATCCCCTTTCTTTTTTTAAAGAAAATCTCTACACCCATTTTGGGGTTCAAACTCATGAATGTAAAATCAAGAATTGGATGCTCTACTAACTGAGCCAGTCAGGCACCTGAATACTTTAGGAATAATGTATTTTTCAAAAGAGGTATGTACATTGGTTTTTAGACATAATATTATTATAGTGTATAGTGTATTATAGTGTATAGTGTATAATATTATTATACACTTAATAGTCTACAAAATAGTGTAAATATAACTTTTATATGCACTGGGAAACCAAACAAGTCATTTGGTTCTCATTATTGCAATATTTGCTTTATTGTGTTGGTCTGGAACTGAACCTGCATTATCTCCAAGCTATGCCTGTAATTAGGAATTTCCTTTTTATTAATGAAATAAATGGTGTTTAAAAAAATTAAGTGTTATTGTTTTGATGAGAATTAGTTATTGTATGTATGTGTTGAATTACTAAATTGTACACCTGAAATCAATATTATACTATTTGTTAATGAACTGGAATTTAAATAAAAACTTTAAACAAACAAACAAATAAATAATAAAAAGAAGAAATAAAAGGAAAAGAAATATTCTTAAAATGTTGATTTAAAAAATAAAACAAAAGATTTACTAATCTCTGAGCATCTGCCATTCTTCTAGACATTGTACTAAACATGTTATGTGTATTATCTGAACAAGTATTATAAGGTAGATTTTCCCACTGTTTTACAGATGAATTACAGAATTACAGAAATTACTTAATTTCTAAAATCTTCATTTTGAATGCCCCACCATCAAAAAGCAAGATCTTGAAACATAATAATAAAACAAAATCAATACAATATAATCCCAGTTTCTATTTGTCAATTCTGTTAAAAAAAAACTGGTAAAAAATAGTACATAAGAGTACTGTGCTAATTAGAAAAAAAATATTACAAATACCGTATTTTAATATCTTTAAAAATATTGTTTGTATTTTTCTGCTAAGTAATATTATTTGGCTTTATAGACATTTTTCACAGGTAAAAGTAGGAGAGAAAAGATGTATGAAAATATACCTTATTTTCTAAAAGGAAGACAAAAAATCCAGGCAGTGGATAATGTCAATACTGTTTAAACCTTGTTTCTCCATAATATGGTAGTTGTGTGGTTTAAAATACCAGTAACTCATTTAGATTCTAAGAATTACTATGATCACCTATTATTTTCCTGCCCAATTTTTGTACCCACATATTCTAAGGAGTGCTTTATATGGTATGATTCAGAACGTGATAATAGGAAATGAAGATGCTAGTATGTGTATTGATTATTAACATTCTGTTTTTATATAGGCTTACCTCTGCCATGAGCTAGTTCTGTCCTTCAAGGAAGTTCTTAATTCTCTCTTGGCCTCAATTTCTTATATGTGTAAATTTAGGTGACTATAGGCAAAAAGAATTTCCCAGATGTATTTTCTAATTTTCTCTGAACATGTATCTGAAAAACATTTGGATATGTAATAAAATTGCATCCCTATAAAAATGAATGTGCTTCATTATTTGCATGAATGAAGAACTGAAACTTGGTAGCCATCTACCAATTATAAACACGTATCTGCCTGAATGATAAGCCACATAATATAATAGGACTCCTATCCACTACTTACTAGCACTGTAGATTGAAAAAATAATCTTGGTCTTCAATTTTTATGCCTTTAAGATGATGACAATATATATGTAATGTGTGTACATGTTATTGCAGTTCAGCAATAATGTTTGTAACAGAAAATATCATGTAGATGAAAGATGCTAAATTAGAAAATAAAAATTCAAGGAACTGTAGAGGCCAGGTAAGTGATTTAAATTAGTAAAATACAACTAGATCCAAAAGCTATAAAGAACTCATCAAATTCAATACCCCTAAACCAAATAATCTAGTTAAGAAAGGGGCAAAAGGCAGGAATAGACACTTTTTTGAAGAAGACATCCAGATGACTAACAGATACATGAAAAGATGCTCAACATTACTCATCATCAGGGAAAAAAAATCAAAGCCACAATGATGTACCACCTCATATCTATCGAAATGGCTAAAATTAACAATACAGGAAACAACAGATGTTGGGGAGGATGTGGAGAAAGGGGAACCCTTCCACACTGCTGATGGGAATGTAAACTGGTGTAGCAACTCTGGAGAAAAGTATGGAGGTTCCTCAAAATGTTAAAAATAGAACTACCCTATAATCCAGGAATTGCACTACTAGATATTTACCCAAAGGATACAAAAGTACTGGTTTGAGGGGGTACATGATCCCAATGTTTATAGCAGCATTGTCGACAACAGCTAAACTATGGAGACAGTCCAAATGTCCACAGACTGTCCACACAGTCCAGATGACCACAGTCCAATGTCCATATATATAAAGGAATATTACTCAGCCTCCAGAAAGCATGAAATATTGCCATTTGCAATGATGTGGAGGGAGCTAGAGTGTATTACACTAAGTGAAATAAGTCAATCAGAGAAAGACAATCACCATATAATTTCACTGATGTGTAGATTTAAGAAACAAAACAGATGAACATATGGGAATAGGAGAAGAAAAAGAAGAGGGAAACAAATCATGAGAGACTCTTAAGGGGTTAAGAACTCTAGATTGAGAAAACAGCAAACAGAAAGGTCTTGGGTGGTAGTTCACCTACAGAGCTCAAGGAATAGCAAAGTGGCCAGCAGAACAAGAGCAGGAAGTACGTGGAGCATAGAGAACAGGACTTAGAGTAGCATCAGAGGGCCTGATGAAGTTTTGTTTTGTTTTGTCTTGTTTTGTTTTGTTTTGTTTTTTGGTAATTTTAATGATTTTGGATTTTAACCTCGGAATGACAGGAAATCAATGGAAAAATGTATGGTAATACAGTGAAATACTATGAATTGCACTTAAGAATATCACCCTGTCTTGCCCTTTAAAAATAGCCTGAAGGGGAAAAAAATCAGTGCGACAAGCTGGAAGGCTATTCTTATATTTCAAGCAAGATATAATAGTGGTAGCAATGAAGGTAGCAAAAGCGTCAGATTCTGGATATCATTTGAAAATAGAGCCTAAGTGGGTACCTAGTACGTTAAGCACCTGACTGTTGGTTTTAGCTTAGGTCATGATCTCAGTCAGGAAGGAGATCCAGACCTGTGTCAGGCTAGGCATTCAGCACAGAGTCTGCTTGACTTTCTCTCTCCCTGTGCCTCTGCCCCTCCTTGCTCTCTAAAATAAATAAGTAAATCTTTAAATCTTTAAATATTTATTTATTTTGAGAGTGTGTGTGTGTGAGAGAGAGATAGAGCACACACAAGCAGGGGAAGGGGTAGAGGGCGAAGTGGACTCCCCACTAAGCGTGGCACCCAATGAACCAACTGAGCCACCCAGGCACCCGATAAGTAAATCTTTAAGAAACAAAAAAAGTAAAGGAAAATAGAGCCAAAAGGATCTGCTAATGGATAAAATGTGGGTGTAAAAAAAAGAGAAAGAAATCAAAGAGGACTAGTAGTTTTTGGCCTCAGCAATGACCGAAAGACAGTTTTTTATTTTGTTCAAATAATTTAATGGAAATAATTAAAATATTCCTTATAAATAAATAAATAATGCTATCTATTATTACCTAATAATTTGTTAGAGTTAACCAATTTTATGTTATATTGGTCATAAACCTAGATCATTATACAAATCCATGCTATTTGTTGTTTTATTTTCCTTCCCCCCATCCCCAACTGTGTTTTGGAAGTTATTAAACAGTTTCTCAAATATTACTTAGGAGAAAGGTTTTAGGATCAGCTCTATCTCTAAATAAATGTAGTATCTGAGCAAATAATGCAAATTCTCAGGTCCCAAAATTCCTTCTCTGTAAATTACATTTAAAACATTATATGAATGATATTTAGAATCTCTTCCAGTTCTTACTTTCTGAACATTTTTTGGTCCCTTTATTGTACTCTTTATACTGTTTTGTTTGTTTCAGTTTATCTATTTTCTTTCTTCAGGATATTATTCACATGGTTTTAGTTATTTATCTTTGTGCCTCACCCAAAACTCATGCTTGCATATTTCAGATTCAGTAGTCAATATAGGAAAGTACTTTGGCTGAACAAATTATGTTTATGACAAATAGTCCTAGAACATCTTGCATCTTGCTTTTGTTTTGTTTTGTTTAAGTTGCCCGATGTGGGGCTTGACCTCATAACCCTGAGATCAAGAATCGCACACTCTATGGATTGAGCCCACCAGGCACTCCACATCTTGCTTTGACTGTATCTTGCTCTTCACCCAGGGTTGTCACATAAAATTTCAATGGATGAAATTCTCATTTTACTTTATATAATTGGCAACTGTTAAGTTATGCACTAGAAAACCTTACGTTGCCCACATGATACTTTGCTCCTTACCTGTCATTGTGTTCTAATGCTTACCAGCTAGTGGTACCAGGTATGATCTTAAATCTCTGGTTTTTCCATTTTTTCTTGGACAAGCCTCTTTCTTTAGTGTATTTTTAGTGATTTCCTTGATCACTTGCCTACTTTTCTGGCCCAACTGAGTCCATAACTATACTAACTACTGTAACTCAAAATTGGTGAAGGAGTTTTACAAGGAAATGCTGTATTTATTGCACAATACAGACAGCATATTGCTGAGAAGACACAAAGGCAATATTGAGTGGGTATGGCATGCTTGCTTTTTTATTCCTTTCTTAGTAATTACACTCTTTTGCCAGTGGCCTTGGCAAACTGAGGGCTAATACATAAGAGCACCCTGGGCAGCCAAGGTCTTTTCTACTTGGACATATGGTTTTAGGGTCATTTCATCATTTATTTTCATAGCTTCTTCCTGGTTTAATATGAAAATAGTCTTAGAATGAATATTAGTTAAATAATTCAAATACACAGTAAATATTGATTTAAGTTTTCTAAGCAATATAAAACATAAGCAATAATCGGGAGTGTTCTCATCCCTCCTACATGTAGCATGATATGAATGCAAGTTACATAATCATTATGCTAATACCCTTCTTGTTTACTTGTAAAGGGCATCTATCTGTGCTTAAGGCCTGAATATATCTACCATCAGTAATGAGAAAAAAAGAACATTGTAAAAAGAAGTAGCTTTATACACAATTAGACAATTACATTATGAACATCAACCACTAAGGAGGTAAAGAAATTTGAGGACTTCTTTTCTAAGTAGGTACATATTAAGTGCTTTTGAGGTTTGCCGCAGACTCTATATTGTAGCACTTCTGGCAAATCCTGCTCCTCTCTGCGCTTCTGTTTCCTGTCTTCCTTCCATCTTCTGCTCTTTCACAAGCATTAGCTGATAAACTTTGACTTACTGCAAAAGATATGAACCCAAACCTGAGCAATCCCGTATTAATAAAAGTGTACAGCTAGCATTCGTTCTCTAGAAGTAGGTACTCTCTTACTGTTATCTCCAACCTAAAACCCTTCAACAAATCCCCATTGTCTACAGAATAGATAATAGGTAATACCTAGGTGATATTAGATATCAAATTGTTTTCTTTACCCACGTAGATGTATGGCAAGATGGTTGCAGTATAATATCAATAGGTCAAGAGAATTGTTTGGGTGAAGGGGGGGGTTGATTGTGTTTGGGCTGAAATGACTAACCATCAAGTATTGGTTGAGCTAGGAAGCAGAGAGGCCAGTAGTTGAGTAGTAATAAACCAAAACACTAAAAAGGGTTTGAATGAATGTATTACTGATATGGATACTTTGTCCATTTTAAAAATGAACAATGAAAATTAAATTTTCACATTAACCAGAATTTTCTTCTTTTTTAAATATCCCAAACCCATAACCGCTTACCTCACTGTCTGTTGAGAACCACATCCTAAAATTGAGATCAACCACATCTTAAAATTAAAATTAACCACATCTAAAAATTAAAATCATTTAATTTGAAATTCTGTGCCCTATATTTCAAAGTATGTATTATATTGACTTCTTTTCCACTTCTTCTGTGTCAGGAAAACTGGTGCATTTTGTGCAGGCCTAATTCTTTTGGCTGTGGCCCCAAATCTATCAGAATTTGCTTCATCAATTTATTCCCACACCTTTGGTGTGTTTCAGCTTTCTCACCATTGATCTCTTTATTTTGAACCACAAATCTTGATCCTAAAACTACCTTCCTGTGTTTCTGGTTGTCCCTATTGTTTTAGATACCATTCCACAGGTGTCTTTACTTCCTCTTCTAAAATCTCAGAAGAGTAGTGTTGCTTTGAATCCCTCCCACATTACTTGTTTTTTAACCACTTGCAGTGCATCCCAGTGGTTTCAATGATAATGACTCTGTGTCCAAAAACCTCCTCCTTGTTTCCACCTTAGTTCCACCTGTGTGGTATTTTCTTCTTAATTCCACTTGTTTCTTCTAGCTATTTCCTCCCATGGCTTCCATGATTTTCAGTCTCTTCTCCTCGATACTTTGTATTTCTCCTATTTGCTTTTGTTCTACCAGCCCCTGAATAACAGGGGGCGCTTGAGTTCTAGTCTTAGACAGTTTCTTTTCTCACTTGCACACTTTCCCTAGGGAAGTTCATTTATTCCTTTGGAAAAACATTTCTATAACGTACTTATGACTACTCTAAGCATCACATTTAAGCGGCAAAGCCTTCTGGATACCTTCAAACTTACCGTATACAAGATTTAATCCTTTCTAATTTCAGCCTGGCTTCTTATCTTGGTTTACAACATGATTAACTTTTCAAAACCCAGGCATATGTTATTCATTCATTTCCCTGATTTCTTGCATTTCTCATATTTTAATGACATATTTGTCTTCTCAGTGCTTAAGATGCCCAGTACCATCTTTCTAGTTGATGTCATCATAATGTCTGTCTTCAACTACTATAGTATGTTACTAACATGTCACTATAATAACTCCTTTACTAGGCTACCCTAAGATAGTGTCATAAAGTCATAAAATTCAAGAAATTTCACAATCCCTCCTTATTTCAAATCTCTAGTATCTTTCCTTATTTCCAGTGAACTATGTCACCCTGCATAATTGAAATTCAAAGGCATTATGATCTGACTCCATCAAACCCTTGCAATAGTAGTTTTATACTCTCTGCCTTCTACATATCCTGAAGCACAAATCCCACCAAATGTGGTATTTTTCTCTTCAATTCCTATCTTTCCTTCAGCCAAAATACTTTATTCACATTTTATCATTTCTTAAAATACTACTTATTCTTTTCAGGTCTAACTAAAAGCACAGCTCTTTAATAACCAATTCCCCTGCCCACACTCAGCACCAATGCCCCACTCCTCCAATTCAAGCATAATTAAATCCTACACATTTAAGCACAAATGCTACATTAAGAACAAGTTTTATAACAGTTTATAAAAGGAGTTAAAACATGGACACTGCATATGATCAAACAGAAATACATGTAGTCAGACAGATCTAGTTTTAAGTGGTATCTTTGCAATTAATGAAAATATGATTTGAGCAAGTTACTCAATCTCTTGTCTCAATTTCTTCAACCAAAATATGGAGAGGACAACTACCTCATGATATTTTTGTAAAGATTATACAAGATAATGTCTGTAAAACACATAGTGCCTGGAATAGGGGTGTAGTAAGCATAAAAATAAAGGTTATTATGCCTGAATTAGAAAAAGATAATATGGGATCCCTGGGTGGCGCAGCGGTTTGGCGCCTGCCTTTGGCCCAGGGCGCGATCCTGGAGACCCGGGATCGAATCCCACGTCGGGCTCCCGGTGCATGGAGCCTGCTTCTTCCTCTGCCTGTGTCTCTGCCTCTCTCTCTTAAGAAAAAAAAAAAAAAAAAAAGAAAAAAGAAAAAGATAATATTTATCAGGTTAATAAGTCTGCATGACATTTTATAAAATTTTTGTTACAGATTTACCAAGAATTTTAACTATACCAGCTATCCAGATAGATTCCTTTCATGAGATGTTTCATTACAGAGGAAGATTTATTCCTCTTGTGTACAGAATGTTGAAGTGAGAAATTTATTCTTCCCAAATCAAGTAGTCCTGGGAGCTTAGCAATTAGCCTTACATGACTAAACTATCATCATGGACTTGTTATCTTGTTATTTTCTCCACTGCAGCATGAAACACCAACAACTGCTTAGGTTGGCGTGAAGTTGTGGCCTCTGGTGAAGTCCCTCGTATGTCTGATATTCATATAGAAATCCCCTCACAGTTAATATCTTGAGGAGCCACCAAGGGCTGTAGAGACTTAACTGCATCCACAATAAGTTGTGGATTGGGCCAGAGCCTCAATGTCTTCCAGTTATTAGACAATTACATTTCCTGGACAGATTTCCTTTATTGGCTTGTGATTTGCTTTCTTGTTAAAATGCTCCTCAGAATTTCTGGGGACAGATAATAGGCAGAAATCATATTCTAATCATGTGGACCTCTTGGAATTGAAGCTCACCGTTGATTTTATCTCAAACCGCAAAATTAGCATACCACCAAATACAGTATATAAACCACCACAAAAGCAGACAGACCATCATCCACTTAGCTTCCCCTTCACTTTCTGTACTCCACCTTGGAGAAAAGGTAAGAATTTCATATATAAATTTTATGTATTCTCTCTTCACTTTTATTTCAAGTAGGCTGAATTATATGAAGAAAATAATTGCTTAAAATAGGATCTTTGAAATAAGAGTATTTAAAATAGCACTGACACTATTTTCAACACCTGGGTTAAAAAAATAGGAAGATCTAAGAAGATTTGATAAAAATTATGACTGCAAATGTTTTATGAGTCTAAAAAATGTAGTAATAATGATAACTATTTTTAATACAAAGCCAATGAATAAGCTATATTAAAAAATCTACTTCTTGAATTAATAAATCTTCCAAGTTGGTTAAACATACTAAAGCAATAAAAGAAAATATACTTAAATTATTGGATTGGGATATGAATAATTAATGGGAAACTTTTATTCAAAAGTAGTTTTAGAGGTAGCATATTGAGTCAAGAAACTGCAGAACTTGTTTGGGGATGTGCACTAGAAATGTTTATAAATATTTTTACAGAAGTATGTATTCAAATTTATTTAGTGTATCCAACCTCCCCCTTTATCATTTGGTTTATAATAGCTCAAAATATTGTTAAAATAGACATAAAATACAGAATTAAGTTAAAAGGAAAATGTTTTACTTTGGAAAAAAATTCTAGATGATACAGAGATGGCTTGAAGCTAAAGCAAAAGAAAGAGAAGATTTGAAAGAAAGAGTACTATAGAATACATTGGTAAAAAATGAGGTTCTGGCTAAAAAATTAATATATAAAATGTTAATTAGAAAATATAGAAAATGAAATGAGATTCTTCCTACACGTTATGATCTCTAATAGAATACTATATTCTTTTTTGGGGGTCCTGACAATGAGAAATTATTTGGAAACTTCTGAAGCTCTTAAGCAAAGTAAAATTAAAGTTTATATAGTACCCATGAGAAAGATATAGAAAAGAAAATCTTTTCCTGAAGTAAGAATAATTTTCAGACTTCAAATATTGGAAGGGATATTTCGCAGATGAATTAGGGACTTTTTTCATGAGACATTTTTAGTTTAGAAATTTGTTTAAATATCTGAGATTGAAGATTGTATGCCAAATGATATTAGTGGTACAAACATTATTTTGTATAAGCAATTACAGAAATGCAACAAAATCAAGCATTTAGTACATTTTGGTTAGAAACTTTAACATATATATCATGTTATACTACAAGAAGAGGTTGTTTGGAGTGGGAATTGGGCAAGGGGACCTGACACTTTGGTAAATCATCAAGAAATCAGAAAAAAAAAAATACAGTGTACGATCTCTAAAGTTATGTGCGCAAAAGAGAGGAGGCATTATTATATGGAAATGATTAAACAAATATTCATGGAAACCATTAGTTTAGTAAAAAGAAAAAAAAATAAAAGAAAATATAATCTGCATATACATTTTCTTTGATCAGTTACCTCCTGATAGAACTGAGGCTTTACCAAGGCTGAGACATTTGTTTGCTGCTATCAACCCAGTACCTAGAATAGTGTCTGGCAATAAAAGATGTTAAATAAATATTTTTGAACAAATGAATCAATTAGTAAATATTTCTGTAAATATTTATAACTTTTTTTCTGTCCTTCCAAAAACCCAACTATAGTGCTGTGAATGAGATGAGAAAGAGTGAGGTAGGGTAGTGGTAATGGATGAAAAAATCTGAATGGTATGAAAATGACATGTAAGAGTAAAGAGCCATAGTAGATTTTGACCTTGACCATATGATAAAACATCTATTAGTATTTTTTCCTAAAATACAGTTTTTTTTATTACATATTATCTTTAGTTTCTTTAAAAGGAAAGTAATCCTAGATAAATTAAGAAAATAGCTTGAGCAAGGTATTACCATTCTTTCATTTTCTCATTGACAGGACTTGATAACCATGAAGGTTTTCATCCTTGCCTGCCTTGTGGCTCTTGCTCTTGCAACAGAGGTAAGCAAATGTCTAATTAGGATAGAATGGAGTATCTACCCATGTGGAGAGAAGAATATCCTCAACATATTTAAAGTACAAATAAAGCAGAATTTCAACAGATTTATTTTGACTTCCTGGAAAATGATTTGCATGACACATTATTTTGACAGTGTGCAATAGGAGCACAGATTTGGGTCAAATGGTATACAGTGGTATATACTGTGCTACCAGTCCCAAAAAGAAAAGCAAATGGACAGATAAGCAAACAGACGAAACAAAAATAAATGGATATAAACATGACAATAATAATATTGCACAAATATGATTGCAGGCATGTGCAACCTAGATAAATATATCTTATTCCAGTAATAAAATATATGTATCTTTACCTTATGGCCCTGGGCCCAATTCTACCCGTGTTTGTCCAAAGACATTTAGAGAGAGGATGGAGTATCACACGATAATCATAATCATAAATATATTTGTAATAATAATAAACTGTTTAAAACAAATTATAATAACTTTTTTCTATTAGCCATTAGAAACGTTTATTCACATAAGAAGAAAATATATCGATAAAGTTACTAAATATAAAAGACATAAAAATAACTACCTTTCAAGTCTTTCGATATAGCATTTTTTATTTCTCAAGTTTGTGAAACACATAGCTCTGCATATAGAAGATAAAAATCATATAGGGAAAATGTTTAAGAATGAGTTAGCCTTGGAAACTAAAATGGTATTTTTTTTCTGTTACAGAAGGAAGAACTCACTCTATCCAATGAGGTAGGATATTTTTATTCACAAAAAATTTTCAACCATAAAATATTAACATTCTTCAATGATCTAGGAAAAGCTGGTTGTTGATAGATTTGTTTTTTCTTTACAGACTGTGGAAAGCCTTTCAAGCAGTGAGGTAAGAAAATGTTTTCAGAGGCAATTCCCCAGTTTGAGAAGAGTAAAATGCTGTGCTATCTTTCTATTGTGTTACATTAGGACAATTACTTCAATGCAGCTCTGTTTGACATAAGTTTTGATGTAAATTTCCATTGTATATGTTTTGTTTCCATTGCATATGCATAAAGATAGAATAAATATCTGGTGAATTCACTATTTTAGCACTTTCTAAATTGTCTCACTACTTGAAATTGTCATCGTGACCCCCTCTTTTTTTTTTTTAATGAACTGTACAGTCCTGTTCTCTGTCTTGGGCTGTTTTTACCCTGGCCTCATTTCCCTATTCTGATATTTATTGGGCACTGTCTGTGGGTCAGACATTGAATAGGAGCTGTGGTACAAAGGGAAAAGAGGGATGCCCAGAGTAAAGAGCTTGCAATATAATACGTGAGCAGACATGCAAATAGACACCTTTTATAATTACAATAGTCACTTTAGTAAATAAGAGATGGTGAGAGGTAGTATAGTCTTAATCTGCCTGGGAGAATAAGGTAGGTATTTACCTTGGCACCACTCTTTATGGATATGTTATTACCTGTTAGTTAAATAGTATGTCAGTATACTTTGCCTCTCTACAAGGTTATCAGCCCCTAAGAGAGGTATTTATTTCTTATAATTAATTTGAAGTGTAAACACAGTAAGTAAACTAAGAATGATTAAAAGAATTAAAAGATAAAATTCATATCATCAACAAATATTATTCTTTAGAATCAGATAGAATATAAGTAATCATTTGTTGACCTAGGAAGACAGCATGGTGATAGAAATTAACATCTATTAAATACCTCTTTTTGTTACTGTGTTCACTATTTTCTTATAAAACTGCATTCGTTTTTCTTTTATATGGTAAGTTTATGCAGAACAGTGCAACATATAAGTTTCAGCAATTATCCTGAGTTTAGAATATCATCAAAGAGTCCACATTAACCTATTACATGCCTTCATTTCTTGACTTATATTGATAAATAAGAAGCATTCATAAAACTAAACCTAATTTTATTTTTATTTTTCTTAAGGAATCTATTACACACATCAACAAGGTAACATCTTTGTATTTAAATGTACTTATTTTCAAAACTTCCTACGTTTAATTTTTATAGGTGGTAACATTTCTTTACATGTGATTTGGTTTTTAGCAGAAACTTGAGAATTTTAAACACGAGGAGCAACAGCAAAGAGAGGTAATTTATGCTTGAGAATTATATTTCTAACATTATTATGAAATATAATACATACAAAATATGTATGTATTCACTCTAAAGAATGATAATAAAACAAATGCCACTGAGGAAATTAAGTTTTGACAAAGTCAAAATATTTTTAAGACAAGGATGCTTGGGTGGCTCAGCCATTGAACATCTCCCTTAGCTCAGGGCATGATCCTGGGGTCCTGGGATCAAGTCCCGCATTGAGCTCCCTGCGGGAACCCTGCTTAGTATCTCTTCTTCTGCCTATGTCTCTGCCTCTCTCTCTGTCCCTCATGAAAAAATAAATAAAATATTTTAAAAATATATATTGAAGACATAAGTGCAATTGTTTGACAATATCACAGTTATTAAGTAGTAGAGCTTGCTTAAAATTAAGGATTTTCTTAGACAACATAAAATTCTTCATTTAATCAAATTACATTTGTGGTAACATATTTATCTAATTGTAATATTTCAACTTCCCTATTTTATCAGTGAAGTATTTTTTTGGAACTTATGCCCAATATTTCCTAAATCAAAATGAATTTACAAACTGATGACTCTCAAAAGACCTTCTACCAAGGGAAGTAGGGCTAGAAGGTGGCTGGTGTTAAGTCCTTGAATTAAGCTGTAAATTAAGAGTTAATTTTCATTAAAACAACAGCAGCAGCAACAAATAAACCTTGGAGTTCTCCTTTAACTCTTTTTAAATAGATCTTTATTATATGAACACAATTTGGTCCATTATCAAAACATTATGTTGAAAAGTTTATGCCTATGAAGACCAAAGTGGACAGCTACCACTATCTAGGCAATTCAGAAAAAGGTGAAACGAGTCTTGAAATCTCCAAACATTGATTTCAGTTTGGTCTGTAGATTCACCTATGAAGGGAGTGAGTTAATGAGAAATTCCTCAATGAGCATTTTACTCATTAGTCTTCACCTGACTGAAAATAATTTCTCAACCAAGATCAGAAAAAGATGTTCTTTCTCTCTTTTCATTCAATTATGATTGTTCAAAAGAGAGGAGGTTAATTCCTCACAAATGACTGTTATAGAGGAAGCATAGACTCAAAGATTCTTTTCCTTTTTTCCAGGATGAACGCCAGAATAAAATCCACCCCCTTTTCCAGCAACAGCCTCTAGTCTCTCCTTATGCTGATCCCATCCACTATGCTATCCTTCCACAGAACATCCTGCCTCTTGCTCAGCCTGCTGTGGTGGTGCCTTTCCTTCAGCCTGAAATAATGGAAGTCCCCAAAGTTAAGGAAAACATCTTTCCTAGGCACAAAGTAATGCCCTTTCTTAAATCTCCAGTGACACCCTTTTTGGACAGCCAAATCCTGAATGTGGCTGATCTTGAAAATATGCATTTTCCTCTGCCTCTATCTCTGCCTCTGCCTCTGCTCCAGCCTCTGATGCACCAGATCCCTCAGCCTCTTCCTCAGACTCCTATGCTTACTCCTCAGTCACTGCTGTCTATCCCACAGCCCAAAGTATTGCCTTTTCCTCAGCAAGTGGTGCCCTACCTCCAGAGAGATATGCCCCTACAAGCCTTTCTGCCATACCAGGAACCTACCCACCAGGCCCAACCTGTGACTCAACCACTTGCCCCACTTGTCAACTCTGCTCTTGTAAGTCCAAACTTATTAATTCTGCTGTCTCACTTATGACATGAATATGGTGATAGAGGAAGTGAGAGCTATAGAATGAAAGAGTAAATGAAAAACGAATGGGTCGTTTAGATCAGTGATTATCAATATTAGCAACATAATAGAAAAACCTGTAGAACTTTTTCTTTCCAAAATCCCAATATCTAGCCTACCCACAAAGATTCTGATATAATTGTTCTGATTTTCTATGTAGAAGTTACTATTGGGGGGATCCCTGGGTGGCGCAGCGGATTGGCGCCTGCCTTTGGCCCAGTGCGCGATCCTGGAGACCCGGGATCGAGTCCCACATCGTGCTCCCGGTGCATGGAGCCTGCTTCTCCCTCTGCCTGTGTCTCTGCCTCTCTCCCTCTCTCTGTGACTATCATAAATAAATAAAAATTAAAAAAAATTAAAAAAAAAGAAGTTACTATTGGGAAAATTCACTTCAGGAGATTCTGATTGATCTATTAAAAATCTAGATAAAGAGGATTAAAGCTTATTAAAGCTAGAATTAAATTTTATAGTCTGATTGGGCTTGGAATAAAGGTTTATTATTTTCTACATTTTTGAAATTTTTCTTGTGCTTATCTATTCTGCAAATGCTTTATTTCACATCTTACTTTTGACATATGTACATAAGTTGGTAAGCAATTGAGATAATTATTTCATTATTCAAAGAATTCTTAAGGAAAATGTCTTTGTGTTAATGTCTGTGTGCCAAAATGTGAATTGTATATTTATTTATTTTTATTTTTGTTTTTTTGAATTCTTAAGGTTTAAAAGAATTCCAAAGTTAATGTCCCCTCCTCACTTTTGGTAAGTTTTGAGAATTTGAAGATTAGATTGATCATTTTTATAGATATCTTTTCACATTTCATTCTCCTGGATAAGTCCAAGATAGTGACAAGTTTTATCAATATACCAACTTGTTTATTAATGATTAAAGTGTCATGGAGGTCTCAATGGTTGACTATTATCTGTTGACCTGAAATTATGTATCAAATTTTAATGATGTGCTGCTGACAGATTTGACTGGTCTGCATTCAAATGCTTATATTCTGATGCTTGATTATCATCATTTTTAGGAAAAACAAAATAATTTCTCCTACTTTTATATGAATATATTTGAGATTTTTAAAAAGATCACTTTCATTCTCATTTTGATTTAGGCCTCATATCTTCCATTGTTTTTTATCTCATTTAAAATTTACATATGGGATGCCTGGGTGGCTCAGTGGTTGAGCATCTGCCTTCAGCTTAGGGCTTGATCCTGAGGTCCTGAGATCAAGTCCTGCATTGGGCTCCCTGCAGAAATCCTGCATCTCCCTCTGCCTCTGCCTCCCTCTCTGTCTCTCATGAATAAATAAATAAAATCTAAAAATTTACATATTATCCTTTAATTCATGAGTCAAAATAAAATTAATTATTCCAGGTATGAGATTTAAAAAGAGGAGAGGAAATAGCTTTAGGATTCATAAAAACCTGTCTGTGATCATGATGGACTAGACATTTTACATTTTACTAAAAACTATCAGTTAAGCTGATATTTAATAAAACAGGAATTTTTATATTCTTTTAAGGTTGGTTTAAACATTTTGCATTTCTAACAAATTTTGCTTTGTAAATCAATCACACCAAAATTACAAATGAGGAGGATGAATAGATTTATCATATAACACAACAAATTCTATTTTTTTAACATAACTAATTTCTTTATGTGCTTTATATTCTACAGAATTGACTGTGACTGGAAACGTGGCATCTTTTCACTTGGCATCATGTTACCAAAAATTAATAATTTTTAAATGAACCTACATGGAAAGAAATGAAAATTTGTTCTTTTATTTATTTTATGTATCATCTGGCATTCATCTTAATCTGAATTTGGCTCATAAACTCTACATTTTCCAAACTTTAATTCAATTATACCATAGAAATTTAATTTTGAGTTGGAAATACCCGTAAGCATGGGAAAAATATGTATAGTTTTTGCAATCATGTTTGTTGTTATTTAAATATCTATTTCCTAACCAGTCATTTCAATAAATTAATCCTTTAGGCATATTTAAGTTTTTCTGTCGTTATTTTAATTTTTCAAACCTAAATTAGCCTTAAGATTATTGGTGTTAAAAATAGCCATGGAAGAATTGAAATTGAATAGAATGCTTTGAATTGAATGGTAAAGAATATCAAAAAGTGGAAGAAAATATAGGGTGATCATACACAGTGTTTGCTCTAGAAAGTCTTAGTTTACACCCATTGCCCAGTACGCCTGTGCCTTTCACTTTCAAACATACCACCATTGGATGTTAAATTTCATGGTTACTGTAGAAAAAAAAAAAAGCATCTAATGTGAAAGCTGATTCACAGCTCAGCAACGTGGTAGCTAAGTGGTGTTGTGAAAGTTACTCAGTCCTTCAGAGCTTTAATTTCCACATCTATAAAATAGGCAATTCAAGGGTTTCATTGAAGTTTTAAGATGATATTTCATTGCACAGTTACAGGATAATTGCTCCCTATTGCTCCACATTATTGACTTCACTTACACCAGAGCAATAAGAGACAGTGTCACAATCAGAATGAACTAGATTATGTGGTTTTAGCTGGTAATGCCCAAGAGATAAGACTTATATGAGGGTCTGATATCCAATTTCTCTGATCTCAGAATAATTGTTTCCTTGTGATGAATTATCCCTCTACCAGTTTCACCTGTACATTCAATCTCATCCCCTTGAGTTTACACAGTGACTCATTCTTAGCAATTATTCCATCTTTCTTGCCATCCCCCAGAATTTCCTCACCTAAGAATCAAGTGTAAGTCAAACTTATAATATCTTTCATTTTTAGAGAGTATTCCATCTTGTGACAGTACACCTCCAAACCCCTCCCAGTCCTTTAGGCTATCTTATGGCAACTGTTACAAAATAACTATCCAAAAAAAAAAAAAAAACCCAACTATCCATACTAAATATATTATGCTTTCATTAACCTGCTTCCATCAAGGTTATACCCTATGGAAATCACTTTTTTTCCAAGGTTACCAACAACTTTTATCTTGCTAATCTGTGTTCATTTTACCCAACCTCTCAGAACTTTTTGGTAGAGATGATCACCCCCTTTTTTTGCAAATATCATACTTCTCTTCATTTTAAGTCTTAAACCTACTAAAACCCTTGGCTTCTCTTTGAACACACGAGCCATTTCTTTGCAGTCTCCTTTCTGGTATTCTTTTTTCCAACCTTTAAGTGTTGGAGTACCCTAAGGGTTTAGCCTTACTCTGACTGGCAGTGTTTAGTCCCATGTTGTTAAGTCCATTTGTGGGTTGAAAGCTTTCAAATATATATCTCCAAACTCATTCTTTCCTGACACCAAATTCACATACTCAACTTGCCTTCTAGGCCTCCACGTCCAAGTACCTAATTAATATCCCAAATCTGGCATGGCCAAACCTAATTCTTCATTTGATCCGTCTCTAACTTGCTCAAATTTAATTGGGCATATTTCAGTAAGAGAAAAAAGTGATGCAATAGTACAGAGGCAATAGGGCTTTACTTGTATAAGGACTTCACCAAAGGCCTTTTCTTAGTGGCCAATAAACATGTGAAAAGGTACTCAACATCATTAATCCTCAGGAAAATGCAAATTAAAGCTACCATACAATATCATGACACATCACCAGAATGATTAAAATGAAAAAAAAAATTGGCCATACTGAGTGCTGGCAAAAACAAACAATAAGAAGGCTAAGCAATGCTAATGTAAATATAAACCGGAACAAACCCCTTGGAAACTCCGTCAGTCTTTGTCAGAGATAAACATTGGCATATTTTGTGACTAGAGGTTTTAGTCTTTGGTATACAGCTGACAGAAATAACATATTCTGTGCACTAAAAATAAGTACTTAAGCTCCTGGCAGCATTATTTTTAATATCCAAAATTAAAATCAACGCTAATGTGAATCAACAGTATTTTGTGTAAGTAAATTGTAATATACAATAGAGTGGAATGTTATACTGTAATTAATATGAATGAGTTATACCACAGATGCACAACATGGATGAATTTTATATAAATAAAATCGAATGATGGTAGCCAGAGACACATTCAATACAAGATAGTACAACCCCATAAATATTATATATTAGAATCTATGAAAAATTAATTTATAGTACAGTAAGTCAGACTAGTCGTTATCTGAGGGGTGGAGGGAACATGAAGTGATGAAGTGGTGCTTTTAGATTCTAGTGATCTTCTTTCCCTTAACCTGTATGATGGGTACTTTGTGATAATACATTTTGATGTGTGTGCTTTTCTATTGCCTGTTTGTTGCTTTCAAAATTTAAGTGTATATTACATGTAAAATCATGTATTCCTTCATTAGTGTCTTCCTACCTTCTGTTTCCCTGAAAGTGGAGCTTCCTCAATGTATAAATAATCACCTCTCTGCCTCTGGACTTAAATATAATTCCATACTAGGCCAATGGGCCTCATTTCCTCAGAAGCCATGGAGTGGCTGCATCATGCTACTGTAAAATGTATGATTTTATCCCCTAATGGGGTGAAATTTGAAAAATGGAAAAGAAGAGGGGGAGGAGCAAGATGGCGGAAGAGCAGGGTCCCCAAATCACCTGTCCCCACCAAATTACCTAGATAACCTTCAAACCATCCTGAAAATCTACGAATTCGGCCTGAGATGTAAAGAGAGACCAGCTGGAATGCTACAGTGAGGAGAGTCCGCACTTCTATCAAGGTAGGAAGACGGGGAAAAAGAAATAAAGGAACAAAAGGCCTCCGAGGGGGAGGGGCCCCGGAGGAGCCGGGCTGAGGCCGGGGCGAGTGTCCCAGGACAGGAGAGCCCCGTCCCGGAGGAGCAGGAGCTGCACCAACCTTCCCGGGCGGGCGGAAAGGGGCTCGCAGGGAGGTGGAACAGGACCCAGGAGGGCGGGGATGCCCTCGGGCTCCCGGGGACACTAACAGACACCTGCGCCCCGGGAGAGTGCGCCGAGCTCCCTAAGGGCTGCAGCGCGCACGGCGGGACCCGGAGCAGCTCGGAGGGGCTCGGGAGCGGCTCCGCGGAGGGGGCTGCGGGGAGGGAGCGCGAATCCAACAGCGCAGGCCCCGGAGCACAGGGCGCCGGGACACAGCCCAGGATCCGGCCTCCCCCGGGACAGGCAGAGGCCGGGAGGGCCCAGGACAGCGAGGACGCTCCTGCCCCGAGCTGAGCAGATCAGCGGCCCCGCCCCGGAGCCTCCAGGCCCTGCGGACGGAGAGCCGAGAGCCCCGAGCCCCGTAGTTCCTGCGGAGGCTGAATCCAGGCTTCCAGAGTTGCCATAGCAACTGCGGCTGATCCTCCTGGGGCCTCACGGGGTAAACAACCCCCGCTGAGCCCGGCAGCAGGCAGGGGCAGAGCAGCTCCCCCAAGTGCTAACACCTGAGAATCAGCACAGCAGGCCCCTCCCCCAGAAGACCAGCTGGACGGACCAGTGATACTCCCCCGTGTTCCAATACAACTTGTTTTTGGCCACTCCGCACTGAGCAAAATGACTAGAAGGAAAACCTCACCTCAAAAGAAAGAATCAGAAACAGCCCTCTCTCCCACAGAGTTACAAAATCTGGATTACACTTCAATGTCAGAAAGCCAATTCAGAAGCACTATTCTACAGCTACTGGTGGCTCTAGAAAAAAGCATTAAGGACTCACGAGACTTCATGACTGCAGAATTTAGATCCAATCAGGCAGAAATTAAAAATCAATTGAATGAGATGCAATCCAAACTAGAAGTCCTAACGACGAGGGTTAACGAGGTGGAAGAAAGAGTGAGTGACATAGAAGACAAGTTAATGGCAAAGAGGGAAACTGAGGAAAAAAGAGACAATCAATTAAGGGACCATGAAGACAGATTAAGGGAAATAAATGACAACCTAAGGAAGAAAAACCTACCCTTAATTGGGGTTCCCGAGGGCGCCGAAAGGGACAGAGCGCCAGAATATGTATTTGAACAAATCCTAGCTGAAAACTTTCCCAATCTGGGAAGGGAAACAGGCATTCAGATCCAGGAAATAGAGAGATCCCCCCTAAAATCAATAAAAACCGTTCAACACCTCGACATCTAATAGTGAAGCTTGCAAATTCCAAAGATAAAGAGAAGATCCTTAAAGCAGCAAGAGACAAGAAGTCCCTGACTTTCATGGGGAGGAATATTAGGGTAACAGCAGACCTCTCCACAGAGACGTGGCAGGCCAGAAAGGGCTGGCAGGATATATTCAGGGTCCTAAATGAGAAGAACATGCAACCAAGAATACTTTATTCAGCAAGGCTCTCATTCAAAATGGAAGGAGAGATAAAGAGCTTCCAAGACAGGCAGGAACTGAAAGAATATGTGACCTCCAAACCAGCTCTGCAAGAAATTTTAAGGGGGACTCTTAAAATTCCCCTTTAAGAAGAAGTTCAGTGGAACAATCCACAAAAACAAGGACTAAATAGATATCATGATGACACTAAACTCATATCTGTCAATAGTAACTCTGAACGTGAATGGGCTTAATGACCCCATCAAAAGGCGCAGGGTTTCAGACTGGATAAAAAAGCAGGACCCATCTATTTGCTGTCTACAAGAGACTCATTTTAGACAGAAGGACACCTACAACCTGAAAATGAAAGGTTGGAGAACCATTTACCATTCAAATGGTTCTCAAAATATACCCTAAAAACTATAGAACACTTCTGAAAGAAATTGAGGAAGACACAAAGAGATGGAAAAATATTCCATGCTCATGGATTGGCAGAATTAATATTGTGAAAATGTCAATGCTACCCAGGGCAATTTACACGTATAATGCAATCCCTATCAAAATACCATGGACTTTCTTCAGAGACTTAGAACAAATTATTTTAAGATTTGTGTGGAATCAGAAAAGACCCCAAACAGCCAGGGGAATTTTAAAAAAGAAAACCATATCTGGGGGCATCACAATGCCAGATTTCAGGTTGTACTACAAAGCTGTGTTCATCAAGACAGTGTGGTACTGGCACAAAAACAGACACATAGATCAATGGAACAGAATAGAGAACCCAGAAGTGGACCCTGAACTTTATGGTCAACTAATATACGATAAAGGAGGAAAGACGATCCACTGGAAGAAAGACAGTCTCTTCAATAAATGGTGCTGGGAAAATTGGACATCCACATGCAGAAGAATGAAACTGGACCACTCTCTTGCACCATACACAAAGATAAACTCAAAATAGATGAAAGATCTAAATGTGAGACAAGATCCCATCAAAATCCCAGAGGAGAACTCAGGCAACACCCTTTTGAACTTGGCCACAGTAACCGGAGAAGGACAAACAGTGTATGTTCTCATTCATTTGGGGAATATGAATAATAATGAAAGGGAATATAAGGGAAGGGAGAAGAAATGTGTGAGAAATATCAGAAAGGGAGACAGAACATAAAGACTTCTAACTCTGGGAAAAGAACTAGGGGTGGTGGAGGGGGAGGAGGGCGGGGGGTGGGGGTGAATGGGTGCCGGGCACTGAGGGGTACACTTGACGGGATGAGCACTGGGTGTTATTCTGTATGTTGGTAAATTGAACACCAATAAAAATTAATTTATAAAAAAAATAAAAATGGAAAAGAAGAGATGGGAGAGAACTTGCAAATTAATTCCTGCTTTATATTTTTTTCTGTATGTTCTTCAGAGGTGCAGTACTTCCGTGCAGCCTCTGTTAATTACATGCAATCATCTTAAGTTTCTTATTGCTGAAAGGATTCAGAAGACCAAGCAGTTTATAGGGTGATAAAAACAGCTTTATGACAGGCAAAAAACACAGGACAGCAACAGCAGGCGAAGGATACACAGTACAAAAGTTGCTAAGATCTCAGGAGCAACTTATTTGTCCTCCCACTGCTTGGTAGCACAGGATATACTTTATCTCCAGCTCTTAAACTTGTTTAAGAACAAGTCGACTCTAGTCTTGCACCACAGTTTAGTCTGCAGGAAACATGACTATTTTATTCCATCGATCATTATGCATTCATTAAATTGATGACTTTATTTTTTCTTTAAAGATTATTTACTTGAGAGAGGGAAAGAGCAAAGGAAAAGGCAGAGAGAGGATCTTCAAGTAGACTCTTCACTGAGTGCAGAGCCTGACATGGGACTTGATCTCACAATCTATGAGATCATGACCTAAGTGGAAACCAAGAGTTGAAAGCTCAACAGACTGAGCCACCCAGGTGCCCTTTGATGACCTTATTTCTATAGAACTCATGACACCAGAAAAATCAGTATCCTTGAGGGCTTGGGAAACGGCATAATGACAGAAATTGGTAGATGAATTTTATGAAGACACAGGGGCCTGTACTCTCCATTAACTTCCTGCAGGTCCAGTACTCTGAGTATGTTGACACATCTTCCCTAGATAAAAAAACAACTTGTTTCAGCATGTACTTCTTAACCCCGAGAAAAGGGAGAAGACCCAGTCTCTAAATGGCTTTCTTTTCATTTTCAAGGCAAAAAATTTATGTTTGGGTGTTACGTGTATATAATATATATTATAGGTAGGATTCAGAGCAGTTTATGGCTTAGGCCATGGTACAGAAGGCCTTCTCTCTTGTATGTTATCACTTGGTAAATACAGTGGTTCTTAAAGGGTCATGGCATGTTGGGTTAGTTGGGAATCTGGAGTATACCCCCAAAAGTATATCTCACGTGGAGCTTTTAGGATAATAGAGCAAGTAACAATTGTCATTTTGAGAAAGAGCTCTTCAATGGGCTCTGGAGGCTACTGAACAGCCCAACTTAGCTAATAGGTGACTGTGTACTTAGGTAACTCTTTAAATGATTATGACTAACCTTCCTACCTATAAATTCAGCTATAATCAGGCAGGTTGGTCCCAAATAGGTCCTAATGGTGTAAATAAGTTGTATAACTAGGTCTTTCGAATTCCCAGTATACCCACAAATGCCACACTGCTATCCTCTCTGCAGCCACACTCATGGGAAATATTCTACAAACAACTGACTTGGACCATGTTTATAATTTGCCAGCATCAGTCAGAAGTGACATTTTAATGTTCACTAAAATGTGATTGAAAGTATCATAAAATTTAGTGAAAACAAAATGCTATATATTCTTTTTTTTTTTAAAGCATGAACATTTATATTTAATTTACATTTTGACAATTTGCACATAAATAACAATGTAAACCAGTACGTAAACATAAGATAGTTTGTTGTTTTAGCAAAGTAAAAAGCCAATAACTTTGGTCAGTTTTAACTTTGATTAGAGGAAAAAAAATAAAACCACTGTTGATTGTGGGCTCAATATTCACATGTAAGAGGCCTACGAGGGAAAGTCAAATGGTGAAGAGAATCAAGACGTCTCAAGCCGTGCAGGTCTTGGTAAAAATACCCACAAATAAGAAAGCATAAAAGGGGAAAGAAGAGAACAAATGAGCAGAACTGAGAGTATTTGGTGTCGATGTCAGTGTGTGATGCTTTGGTTTACCTACAATTAAGGACGGTGTTTGTCAAGCACTGATCCATAAAAAAAAAATTAAATTGTCAGTTTTGCAACTTGTAGGAACAGATCAGTAAGGCTCTGAGGTTTCCCTGGATTATCCTAAGTTTGTTCTTTGCTGCAGGTTGACATTAGTGGCCATCAATAGAAGGCTGACTATATAAACCAGGCTGATTAGTGATGCATCAGTTATTTAGGAAGGAAGGAGAGGTAGAGAAAAGTTAACCGTGGTAAAGGGAGTAATGGGACTTTACTTCCGTGACTTGGGTGTGACCACATAATCATAATGTGGCAAAACAAAAATCAAGCCATCTCCGACTGCCCTTACTGGTGAAAGATGATGAATCTCTCGCTCTCCCTGGTTGTTACACAGTCCCCACCTTTGCACCAAGGTTTTGGGGTCTCTTACAATAATAGCAAAGGGGTGCCCAAGCTCACCAATGTGATTGTGAGGTCAAGTGTTAAGCAAAGCCTCAGAAAGGATGGTTTTTTCCTTTTTTGCCCTTAGGAAAAAGTAGGTTCTTTTACATGGTTTGGCTCACAATTTAAGTGGTTATAAATATATTATATATACACATGGTATAGTGGTATAAATAGATTTATAAATATACATCACTCTTCGCTACACCTTGAATGCTGACTTGTCATCTTTGGGCTTAGCAGAGGAAAAGACAGACGGCACACATTCTATCTTTCGGGAGCACACTTGGTTTCTCCTCTAGAGTAGCGAATCATTAGATAAGACATCACTTCCTGCACTACTGGACACACTCAATGAGGTAATTGTTGTTGAACAGCTTTGCAATGCCCTTTCATCTTTAATTAAATTAACCATAAAATGTAAAAACACAAATACTGAGGAAAATCTGGGTTTTACAGAAAAAAAATACAATTGATGTGTTGGGGATGGGAATGTGCATTGCCTGCTTTTACCCTAAGACAACAAGAATACCCGTTTCTCGTTTTTTTTTGTTTTGTTTTGTTTTGTTTTTAAAGAGTGGCCTGAGCCTATCTACCTCAAATCCTTCCTGGTAGAGCACCATGTTTGTGCAATTTTGACATAACAACAACAAAAAATCCCAATAACAAAACAACACCCAGACTCAAGCCCCCAAACCTCACACATACAAAACCACCTGTGCTTTGGGAAAATTTTGCGGTGGTTTTAAACATGGCATTTTTGTCTTATTCACATTGTCAGATAATACATTGAGATGGAAAGGTCACGTGACCACGCCGAATGGTCACATGCTTTGGGATGGGGTGACCCTGCTTTTTTGGAGAGGAAGACGGGTTGGCGAAGCCTTCCTGTCTCCTTTCTGATAAATCCTTGGCAAGGGGGAAAAGACTCGGAACTATCTACAGAAACACACAAGATTCCCTTTCTTAATTCTTCTACTGAAGTTATTATTGGGTAACTGCACACATTCCCCCCATTACACAATGCTGTTCAAATGACAGATCTTATGAGTTAACACATCAACTGTCTAACTTTGGCAATACCAAACCTCATTTTCAAACCATTATTACAGAGGGAGGTCAACCGAAGTAATGTATTTGTTTACTAAATTGCAGGTACTTAAACAGATGTGCAGAAATTATCTACAAAGAATGGCCACAAGACAAAACTATAACATTTATAACTCAAATTACAAGGAATTTTTCCAGTCATTGTAAACTTTTTTAATTATTGCTTTTTGAACGATAAATTGTATAATAAATTACGAAGGATTATCATTGAAAAAGTAATTATGGCTAGGCAATAGTCTTAGCAATGGGAAGGCTATGCAAACATATCCACACAAATATTCAAAATACACAGGTTCAAATATATAGATTGGGGTGTAAATAAGTATATATAATATGTATATATATTGTCTTTTTCTCATTTATGCCCTGAGATTTCAGTAACTTTGGAGTTCCTGACAGCAGATGGTTTCCCCTCACCTCTCTGGAATTAAAAAATGCTATATATTCTTAAAAGGATTATGTAAACAGGTGAATAGGAATAAAGACAGAAAATGTGGACTGTGCCTTAAAATTGTAATTTATTGAAAAGAAAAGGAAAAAATCTCAGTCACTGCACACAATTACATGGAATGATGACACAGAAGAAGCAATTCAAAGAGTTTTGAACAAAATTTCCGTAATAGAAACTTAGTAAAGACTTCAATACCCTCTGATTCAGTGGCCTTCATATGTCATGACAATAAACTGTTAGGAAATTTTGGTTTTAAGGAAAATAATGATATTCTGTTTAATACACAGTAAAGACCTCAAAAATTTGGGATTATCTTTTTCTAAAATAATAGTCTAAATGTTTGGATAAGATGGTTTTACATGGAAGACAGGAAAATTTTAGAGAATGGAATTTTCAGTCACATCTGTAAATAGAAAAACAAATATGTGGTTAGGTTTACTACATATTTTGAGTTGAAGAGACACTTTTATGATATGCACATTTTAACTGTCATTTTCTCTTCATTTTAAGATAAAATTCACAATGTTATTTGTGCTTTCCTGTTGCTAATAAATATATCCATTTCTCTTGATTTTTAAGTTTTGAAAAGAATTTATTAGTAGATAGTATTTTCCTTTGCAGTAATATAAAATATATGGCAGGCTATTAGAAGATAAAATTTTCATGTGGGTCAGAATTTATCATTTACTTTAGTTTGATCTGTTGAAAAAGAAGTTTCCACCATTGAGAAAGGAAACACAATTAAAAGCTCCAATATGGTGGATGACGGTAATTTTAAAAAATCTGTTGATATTACAGTCTATTTGCCTGTTGAGAGATGATCATTTGGTTTCACTATGTCACTTGCTAAGGATTTCTACTGCAGTGATTTCTACTGGATACAACTGTTGGGTTCACCTGAGTCTTAAGGTCACATCTTCATAGAAAATTAGTAACATCCACACTTCTATATTTGTATAGGCATTTCAATATTATAAATTATATTAGTTAAAATTAGATATTTTTAAGTTGCTGTTTAAATATAGTATGACTAGGAAACAAAAAAATTGTAAATTTCTAAGCTAATGTAATTATTTAAGTGCTACTGTGTTCACAAGTAGCTACACTTCAACAAAAAGAAAAAAAATATATAGCCTACAATCATCTTTGTACTTTGCCTTCAAATGTAAATAAAATTAATGGTTAGACAGAAAATTTCCAAACTTACCAACAGCCATAATTGTGGAGTTCCTGAGAATTCTTAATTTTTCTGAAAGAACAAAAATTTTTAAAATTATTTGATCAAAATAGTCAGCAATAAAATTTTATTAGCTCAAAAAAATGACTGCTACTTATTTCCTGTGTCTATTATCCCAGAACTATACTTTGCAAAGATGACTATATTTAATCACCTTTAGAGATATGAAAAATAAGCATTGTTTTATTATTTTAAGTAAGCAAAAAGTTGGAACTTGAATTTAGGACTACTGGATACCAAAACCTGTGCTCTATTCTTATGTATATCATGGGTATAACCAAAAGAAAGGCATTTAAAGATTAATAGAAGTGCAAGGAGAAGAAAACTGAATTCTAAAATGGAACTCTTCATATTCTTTTTTGGAGAAAAGCTTATTTTCCCACCTCGTCAAGAATGAATTTCACTCATAGAATAGATAGCACTGCTCCACCTATTCTATTGGATTAACGTTAGCCATAGATGCCACAGAAGGTATTATCAATTTTCCGATTCAGAATGAGGCACTAAACACTGCTTTGCCATGTTGATTCTACATCTGTTTCTGTGGTACATTCTGTAAGTGATTTTGTTTTATGTCTTTTGGAGGAACATCAATATGCAGTAATTTAAATGAACTTACCACCACTGGGGCACAACATCAGCATTTTCAGTGTTCTCAGAGGCAATGGGTTTAGTGATGTCCAAGGATGGTGGATAAGCAATATATTGCATGATTTGTGCAGGAAAATACCAAGCAGCATAGGGATAAGCATCAAGTTGGTAGAATTGTTGGAAAGGCTAGAAGGAAAGACCATTGAAAAGCAACAGGGTATGAATAATTGCTGTTTTGAATCTCTGAAAATGAACTGTTTCATTAATTTCTGACATGGCTATTAGCAATACAAGAGATGATTACTCTGTGAAATCTCTGGAAAGAAAAAGAGTCAGAGTTACTTTTGAAGGTTGAATGAAGCTTCAAAATCAGAAGAAGCAACCTATTTGAAATACTTTTCATGTTAGAGACTTGGGCAGTGACACTGATTTTGCCAATCATATTACCTGGAGTCAATTTCTTCTAAAACACGTGAAACATTTTCAGCAACCTTTATAAGATTCACTAAATGGCAAGTAATGGTTGGAGAGCTCCATAACTAGTATGGAATTGACCTGCTTGTTCACAGGAATCAGAACCGTTATGGCAGCACATAGTACATAGTACCTACTTCTTGCCTTAAAAATGAAATCAGAATCCCTAGGAACACTGTGGAATCAATGGAATTTAGGGCAGGGGAAAAACTGGCATCTGTTATGTATTACTGACAATTTCATTTCATAGATGAGGAAACAAGATCAGAGAGTATTTTTACAGAGATGTTCAGTATCTCTCCAGATGGTTTCTTTAAAACAAAAGTATGTCTACCAGTTTGAGAGTTCAAGATTCCTAATAGAAACTGAGTTTTAGAAACAGATTATGAGCATAAAGATATAAAATTAAGAAATAAGTTAAAAGAGAAATTAATGTACCAAGGAGATTAACACTCTAATGCTTATGACTATAATACAGTGCTCTCACATCAACTAAAACAGACTAGAACAGATCCCATCCAAAGAATAGTGACAAGTAATTCTAATCTCTCAGATCAATGAATATAAATTATTGTGGAAATTGGGAGTGAAAAGTAACCATTGGAGAAGAAAACAATCACTTCCAAAGTGTGAGGCTATTTAAAAACAAACACATTTAAACTTTGCAGGATATTATTACTGTGCAATTTATTAAGCAAAATATTACCAATTGGAGGAGGTTGTTTTCATTCACTCTGCGAAGTTGTTGCTGTATAATAGTGAATAAAGCACATTTTGAGTTACTTATACATCTGGTACAATACATTCATTTTACAAAAAAATGAAATTTTAAAAAATTCACGGCCATGAATATAGCATCATCCATGAAATTTAGGAGAAACTGTATTCTATGTCAGAATTATGAAAAAGTTTCAAAACACTTCTTATTTTGCAACTTTAGAAAAAAAATTCAAACTATAGTTTGGAAAAATAAAGAATTTGTACAGTTCACATACTGAGGGAAAATAACCTACCAATTTTCTGTGTACATATTTTCTCTTCATGGCTATTTATTAATCATTTATTTAAATTTGATCTTTGGTAATTTTTTAAATATTATCAAATATGATTAGCAGAACAATTTTTCTTTTGGGATATATTTGTTAAAAAAAGAGAAGCACATATTATAAAAACATAACACATGAAGAAAATATTAAGATATTTTAGATTTAATAAATAATCTTACCTGGTCATGGATAGCTCCCTAAGGAAGAGAAAACATTTTGTTTTAGTCTACTGATTTTATTTATGTATGAATAATGAACATTTCCTAGGTGCTTTCATATATTTGGGGATGACTATGCTTAGCACTCAGGACTCAACCATGAAATACAATGAACACTTTTGCAAGACCAATATAATAATAATACTTGCTTATAGGCTTATAGCTTAGTCATATCATAGCTAAAATAATAAAATATATTATTCTGGTAATTTCTTAGATCAGTAAGGAAAAATTCAGTGGGGTACTGATATATTTAAATTTATTGGACTTTATTTTAAACACAAACAACTTGGACACTGATATCAGAGTAACAATTGGGGTCCAAATTAAGTTAATTATTGACTTTTCCTACATTGGTAACAGAAGAAAATGAAAAATGTCATTTTGCTAAATTAGGACAGGGCTTTTTCCCTAAAGTCCTAATTAAGTTGATTTATGTAACTAAAATAAGGGTTTTTTTCTCCTCCCAAGTGAATGACTTTATAATAACCAAAAAGATTAAAACTAAATGGTTGTGCTGATTTATGTTTTTAGTCTATCCATACACTGATCATAAAAAGAGCTTATGGTACTGTAGTTCAAATGCACTTCTTGATAAAAGACCTTCGTAATGTCAGAAGTTCATGAGCACAGTAAACTTTATAGAGACTGAGAGGGACCCCTGGGTGGCTCAAGAGTTGAGCATCTGCCTCGGCTCAGCTAGTGTCCAGGAGTCCTGGTATTGAGTCCTGCGTCAGGCTCCCCAGTAGAGAGCCTGTTTCTCCCTCTGCCTATGTCTCTGCCTCTCTCTCTCATGTCGCTCATAAATAAATTTAAAAAATCTATAGAGACTGAGAAATAAGGACAGGAGGAGAAGGAATGAACATTTTATTGGACTTGCTACAAGCCCCACTCAGGGCTAGCTGAGTAGGAGATTGTTAATTCAGTATTCAAATAACACCGGGAAGCAAGAATAACTATATTTCCATTTCACATACATAAGGAAACAAGTCCAGAGACAAGTTCAACTTGACCATTCTTTCTTACAGAGCTTGACAGAAACGTTTTGAAAGTTTAGGACTCCTGGTTCCTCCTATTTCCTTAAATGGAAAGTTTATTTGACACATCTGTGCTTTCATGAGCAGGAATGTTTATAGAATTCTCAACCAGGGCTGGACGTGGGAAAAGTCCTAAATATATGATAAAGTCCTAAATATAATGCATCATCAGAGAGACTGTAAGAGGTTTTGATGTGGAATTTAGGCAAAGTAAATTTTTCCATGGTTAGTAATTATGGATATGATAGTATTAATCCAGGCATAAACAGAGAGAAATGGCTCTGATAGTAAATATATAGATAATCATATGAATAGTCTTTCAGTTGTTAACTACCAAGGCTAGAGTGATTTCTTGAGAAAGTTGAATACACCTTTCAAAGTGAATCCAACTTAAAATTTAATGTATTTTAGTTCTGCAGAATATGATTTTGTATTATAAATAAAATATTACTACCTGCAGTTGGTTGTATTGGCTCAGTCTACGAAGCTGTTCCTATTCAAAAGAAAAAACATTCTCAGTTGCTTGGGTTCCATTCAGTACAATCCCATGAAGCTAGAATTCTACAATGTTTTTCCCAGAAGTAAAGAATGAGGAACTATTAATTGTACTTTAGTGTTAATTCTATCACAAATAATTTGGACTAAGTCAATTATTTTTTAAGACATTACAAAAGCTACTTTCTGAACTTATTTTTAACTTGAAATACAGATATAAGTGAGTATTCAGGCAATTTTACTTATAAAGTATCTTGTGTCAGAATTACTAAGAAAATTAGAAATGATTTTTGCTTTCTGATCAAAGATTTAAAGTTGGTCAAATGAAATCAAAATATTAGATGAACTGAGGGAAAAAACGTTGATGTTTCTGGTGTTGGCCACATTTATTGATCATTTACTTTATGCATGGATTTTTTAAACTGCTCTCACATCATTTAATATTTATTATTATTGGTCATTTTAGAATTTAGATTAAGAATTATAGCAGATAAGTAAACTGTCTGGGATGCCTGCATGGCTCAGTGGTTGAGCATCTGCCTTTGGCTCAGGCCATGATCCCGGGATCCTGGGAATCGAGTCCCACATGGGGCTCCCTCCCTGTGGGGAACCTGCTTCTCCCTCTGCCTATGTCTCTGCATATCTCTCTGTGTCTCTCATGAATAAATAAATAAAATCTTTATTTTTAAAAAGATTTTATTTATTTATTCATTCATTCATACATTCATTCATTCATTCAAGACACAGAGAGAGAGAGGCAGAGACATAGGCAGAGGGAGAAGCAGGCTCCATGCAGGGAGCCTGATGTGGGACTCGATCTCAGAACTCCAGGATCACACCTGAGCCGAAGCCAGATGCTGAACTGCTGAGCCACCCAGGTGTCCCAATAAATAAAATCTTAAAAAAAAAAAAGTAAACTGTCTAACATCACACACTGGTAAAAGGTAAAACTTAGGGGCAAATTCAAGTCTGGTCAAATCTATAGACTGTCATTTAAATACTAGTCTATTCAGATCTAAAGCAGACTATGTAATACAAATATTCAGCTGAAAATATGATTTAAATACCTGAAATAAAAAAGTTGTTAGTGTTACTTTCAGAGAGGGATCAGTCAATAACTAGAGTCCATCAGACAACTCATTATGGATTAGATTTTAGCAGGTAATGAGATGGAGAAATAATTTACCAATATAACATTCGTATTCCTTGGTACATTTGCCTTTGATAAACTTTTAATGAAATTTTACCAGATAGCGTTGATAGAGTATGTCTTCTCTTGGAATCTGCCTCTGCTAAAAAACAAACAAACAAACAAACAAACAAACAAACAAAACATATACATATATGTTGTTTAAGTAAATTGTAACATATCTTAGGATACTAGTATTTTTTAAATTTAATATATCTCACCTCAGTATTATTGGGAACAACTTCCTTCAAAAAAAAAAAACAGAAAGAAGCACACTTTTAATTTTGTGACTTATTAATTTATATTTAAGGTAAGAATACTATTAACTAGACACTATTACTAAATAACTGGTTAACTGATTTTTAGCCACAAAATAATGCATTACTGAGACAAAATAAATAATTTGATATAACATGTTATATCCAGATTTCCTTTTCCCTTCTTCCTGCTGTCACCAGGCAGATTATTCAGAATGTTGAAGGTGGTTATAAAATATTCACCTTTATTGAATTTACAGAAACCCCACATAACTGGATTGGTTTTATTTTATAATTTGCATGCAGGTCTCCCAAAGTTAATAAAAGGACTTCATCACCTTCTATGCCTGCTACTGTTTTTCTTTAGGCTAACAAGGGACAAGGAATTTGTGATTAATTAACCTAAAATTGGTTGATTTTTACACAGGATATAACATGTTTACATTATTTAGAAGCACAGTCATTATTATACTTTTTAATGACAAGATTGAGTTCTACTAAAATCTGTTAAGGGCAAGATAACTAAGAAAAAAAAAACATGTTTGGACACCACAGATGGCCAGATAATGATTGTCCAAAAACAATTCTGTAATTTTGTCTCTGATAAATAGTTCTTTTCTTACTTCTGTTGGGTTGATACTCACATGTGATAGAATTTTGAAAGAAAGCCACATACGTAGCACCTTGTGCAATGAGACCTTATAAAATATGTAACCTTCATGGTACAATAAGCTTTCATAATGTTTCTTAAGTAATTGGGATATTGAATTAACATCAAAATCATTTACCTCGCTTGATGAACTGCTGCTGGATTGCCTTTGCTAAGAAAAAGAAAACCAATGTTACTGACCATGAGACTTTTAGAATTGGAAGGAAACAAGTTCTACACTTTCATACTGGATTGGTAAGTCTTGGTTTCAGGTTTGAAAAAAGTGATGTGAAAAGCTTAGGGCCAATGTAATGCATTTTTTTGGATTGTCAATTTTATTTAAAATAGATGGTGGGAAGAGGATAATAACTTACCCAATATTTTAAAATGTTTTTATTAAAATAAACACAGATATATGATGGAGTAGGATGCAAAATACATATGGATTTTTGTGATAAAAAATGAAACTTGGGGAAAAAGCGCTATTGAGCAGAGCTACTCAGAGTTCTGGGTTCAGTGTTTATTCTCATCTACCTTTGGAACTACTTTGATGTGAATAAACTGGAAACATTAAAATACTACAACCAATTTCAGTATTGAGCTAAAATGACATTAGCTCTAAAAGCATCTACCCTTTGGAATATGCAGTTTTCCTTCTAAGCCATGTGTGTTATAATTTATATATGGATATAATTTTTGTTCCCAAATACAATTTTAAAAGATTGATTTTAATACTCAAATGACTGTTCATCTCTTGGGAGAGTCGATTAACCATATATTATGGACTAACAGATGTTTTTTCCCTATTTTTAGATTGGGTAGCATAGCCCATCGATCCCAGGTGATTGCTGTAATAGATTTTTTCTGCCCAAGGACTACCCTCAACATTGAATGAGCTCATACTCTGGAAGGCAGAGGCAAGCTTTTGTTGGAACCTCATGGTTCATTTTTGAACATCCATGCACATTTTGCTTTTTACTCTTATTTTAATAAATAAGCAATGTTTTCATTGATTAGCATTCAAGTGCCATATTCCCTCTTTCAATTTTAACTTTATCCAGCATGGCATTGTACATTTTTGGATATAATAGGACTGTTTGAGAAATTAAATCTCAATCACTTTGAGAAAATAGTTTTGCTAAGATAAAGCATACAGAATACACTACATATGATATGTAAGTGTGGTGTTTATTGAAATAAAGGTGTCTTACCTCAGGGTCTTCCATGACCTGTACCTTAGGAAAAGAGAAGTAATTTTATGTTTCATGATAAATATTCAAATGTAACATAATAGTTACTAAATAAAATAGCCAAGAAATTAGAAAATTGAGGCAATAGCCAAGTGATCAGAAAAACAAAAAACACCTGTGTCATCTCTTAATACCAAATCTATTAAAAACCTAGTAGACAATCCAGATTTTAAAAATCATGTTTAAATAAACTGAATAATCAACTGTGACTACGTAAAACATTCTTGGAGCAGATATATTCCTTTATGTAATGTCCCAAATGAGGCATTTCTTCAGCTTTAGCAACAAGTGCAAACAATTGGCCAGCACATAGCTGTATTCATACATGCACACATTCCTTCCTTCCTTCATCCATCCATCCATCCATCCATCCTAATGTTTTGTCTCCTCGTAGCTATAAAGTAATGGCAATAAAGTCAGTATTCTTTATAATTCTCAGTAGAATTCATTAGTTATTTTGAATTTCTGACTGAAATGTTCAAGTAAACTATAAATGCCATGGAAAAATTAAATTTTTTCTGAATTAAAACAGTTTTCCTACTTCAAGACTACATTTTTTTTGCCACACTATTTTAAGAAAATTTTTGATACCTTGATTCCTTCATTCTGTTTTTCTCTCAGAAGTTCACTCTATTGAAGCTAAAAAAGTATTGCTTATAAGCAATACTTTATAAAATCTATTTTTGAAAGGATAAACTTTTAAAATCATTTAAATATCATTGGTGTTCCTAACCCTGCTCAGTTCACTGAAGTATTCCTTAGGGATAGAAAAGAAAAGAACAATGTTGTGAACAGGGACATAAATGAATGAACATCTATAAGAAAATGTACCTTGCATGGTGATGCTGTAAGTTAAAAAATAAATGTTTTTATGAATGTACTAATATTTCTTGCTATATCACTTCCAACATTAGTTTCTCTTTGCTAAGTGTCCTTTGCTTAAGCTGTATGAAAATATTCACTTAAAATAATTTTTAAAAATTGTCCCACTACATTTTACTGTTATCTTTCATCTTGTTTTAGTTATAGTTCTGAGTTCTCTTGATCTCGTTTCTGTCTGGTTCAATAAGCCGAGCATCTATTTCCATAAAAAGGCAATAAATGCACAGCACAACACTTGCTTCTCTACAGTATATTTTGTGGAGATCTTCTTACCTCTCTTAGTTCTCTTGGTGTAGGCTAGAAAGAAAGAGAGAGAAGGAAGAAAAGTTACATTAAAAATCACTCAAGCAAAGTTGGGCTGCCTATCAAACTTAAAATAGTGGTCTTCAGCAATTGCACTGCTGGGGATTTACCCTAAAGATACAGATGCAGTGAAACGCCAAAACACCTGCACCCGATGTTTCTAGCAGCAATGTCCACAATAGCCAAACTGTGGAAGGAGCCTCGGTGTCCATGGAAAGATGATGGATAAAGAAGATGTGGTCTATGTATACAATGGAATATTCCTCAGCCATCAGAAATGACAAATACCCACCATTTGCTTCAACGTGGATGGAACTGGAGGGTATTATGCTGAGTGAAGTAAGTCAGTCGGAGAAGGACAAACATTATATGGTCTCATTCATTTGGGGAATATAAAAAAATAGTGAAAGGGATTAAAGGAGAAAGGAGAGAAAATGAGTGGGAAATATCAGTGAGGATGACAGAAATGAGAGGCTCTTAACTCTGGGAAAAGAACAAGGGGTGGTGGAAGGGGTGGTGGAAGGGGTTTTGGGGTGACTGGATGATGGGCACTGAGGGGGGCACTTGACAGGATGAGCACTGGGTGATATGCTTTATGTTGGCAAATCGAACTCCAATAAAAAAATACAAAAAATAGTGGTCTTGAAGTAAAATTTCTATTTGTGTTTTTTATTTGGCAATTAAGTCACAAAACTATACAAAATACAACACATAAAGGGATATCATTTTAGAGATAAAAAATGTTCCATCGTTATGTTTTTGGAAGTTGTGTGTTCTACCTAGGTTATGCAAAAAAAAACCATGAGTGTTTTGCAAAGAAGCAAATGCATAAGGTACAAACTAAAACAGCTCTTTAATATTTGAATATCTGGTTTTAATATTCTTTGTGGGTGCCTGGGTGACTGAACGAAAGGAAGATTTGATCAAGCCAAGTGAAAAATCATTTATAAACTAAAATTAAAGTAAATTTCCCAGAAAAATGCTTGTCTTTAAGAAGGATAAAAAGATAATACTCACCAGAGCAAATCTGAGAAACTGTCTTTCTCTGAGAACTTCCTGTCAAATTAAATTGTGAGTGATAAAAAATGAAAGATACCAAAAAAGGAGCATGTTTGTCCATTTGAACACGTTATCAATTTTAATTAGATAAAGTAACATATTTCTTATGGTAGAAGAAAAGGTAAATAGTTCTAGTTTTATGATCTAATTTTTAAAACTAAAGAGACATTCTATTTGGTTCCTTTTTTTACGAGGCCTAGAGATTTAGTAAGTCTATGCTTAAAATCTTAAAGGAGGAATTGAATGAAGATTTAATCAAAAGAGAGATTTGAGTGAGTAATCCAAGTAACTGAGTACTTGGACACATATGAAGATAAATAAAATTGGAGTGAAAAAGACATTCATTATCATTCACAGCTAACAGAAAAGTTTGGGGACTGGGGTGGGGGTCGGGGTGGAGCAAAACCTTACCTCTCTGCTATCTAGCTCATTCTGCAAAGAATATAAAATAAATAAATAAATAAATAAATAAATAAAAAGGGTATTAGTTCAATCAGTGGACAGAGTGGAGAATTAATGGCTCATGCAGAAATGTGTGGTAGAGGTATCTAATTCAAGATCCAGTGTGTAAAATGAAACCAAATCATCAATCACATGTTAAAGTACAAGTAGAAGAGAAAGAAGCAAGAATACATTAAAATAAATCATGTTAACATATTCTGTTTATTTCTCTTGAATATTAAGGTTTTTATTTACTATAAACATTATGTAAGTCCATGTGCCCTCTTCTCTAAGAAAGTTTGTGAAAACAAATAAAAACTTGTGGGCACTTGAACTGAAGATATTGTAACTCAGTGAATGTGAAACTGTTTTATAGAGAAGAGAAGAACAGGCCTAGAATCTACCAATACATTATCACTTAAATTCCATAGTTAGAGTTCTTAGAACATAGAATAGAATACTCACTTGAGTGAGTTCTGGGTGTCTAAGAGGAAGTTTCTGTGAAAAACAAAAGAGAATTGTAAAACAAAGCAAAACAAAAAAAGCAATTAGAATGCAATAATAATAATAATGTCACAATATACATACACTATGAATTTAAACATGGCTATTTAAGAAAGGTTCATATTTTAATAGCAAAATTTATCTGAAACCAAGTTTCCCTGGTTTGTTTATTTGGTAAGGAATACTGAGACCTGTTATATGTCTACAAATTTGCTAATTCTGTAATGGATCCAGGGAAAGAGTCTAAGTCTATTCTTTGATCTTATTTATTGTGTTGTGCAATATCTTGTTTTTTTCTTTTTGTGCTTTTCATTTTTTAAATTTTTTTTATTGAATAGTGCTTATATTTCAAGCCAGACATTTTATTTAGAGTTGAGGCTTGTGAAGCATTATCATAGTTTTAATATCAAGACTTTAATTAGAGATCTTCCCATGCTTTAAGATTATTATTCTCCATATTTTATGTTTGATAAGATATCAGGTCATTTCTAACAAGAATCTACAACCTTCTAAATTCTTTGCTGTACTCACAGGCCTGGCAAGAGCAACAGCCACAAGGCAGGTAAGGATGAGAAACTTCATGATTGTCAACGCCTATGTAAGAGAAATAAAAAGAAGTTAGATCTTATACAAAATGAAAAAGGAATCCTTGATTTTCCAGCAAAGGAAATTTTACGCTAAAATAAGTTCATTTGAGAAGTGGTATTTTAATTAACATGATTTTTAAAATTTTGCTATTCAATATATATTTAGTTTATGATTCTAGTTATCTTGCTCAGTGCTTGCTTTAAGAAATATCAATTTCTTACCAATAATTTTATCTACTAACATTCTAAAACAAAACATTTGATTCTTGAATATGGTAATATGGTTTTGTCAGAGAAATAGAGAATAATCAATATTTAAATATAATTTTAAAAAAACCCAAGCTTTCCCATCTAGAGCATCAGATTTGCAAAATGGATAATAAATGAAAATCCCCTAAGAGCTAGTATTTAATTTTATCTGAAAATTTTGGAAAATGTCTTCCTCCTTTAAACCTATTTCAGAGCATCTTGCTCTTTCAGAATCTTCATAAGAAATGATATCAGTGCATTATGTAGAAACTATTAACCTCTATCAATTTTTTTAAAAGAATCTTCATATTTAGCTACACTGATAATATCCATGACTTGGCTGTATGAAGATGACTGGATAGAATCATATGATTCAGGTGCCTTGTTGTGTTTGATTTCCGGAGTTCCATCAAATTGCAGTAATCTATAATTGCTGATATTTATATGCGGTAGAAAAATAGTTTACAGATAATTTTTTTAAGATCATATGTGCAATTTGTTTATGCCTTAGTCAACAAGCTAATACTGACATTTTTATGTATACTGAGCAGTATATATAAAATGTAATATCTAAACATACTAGTAAAGAAAGTATATTTATAAACCCAAAATGAATTTACTATCTTTATCCATTTGTATCCTTCCAAATATTCAAATTTAACCATCTTTACAAAAGTTGTCTTTTATATCTATCTTTGACATAACCTTTATATAATTAATTTTATTAACAAAATGCTATGAAATAAAACTGGTCTTGAAATATTCTACCCGAAATAGTCTTTGTTACAGTAATTAAAAAGACCAGAAAGTATTTTGCCTAACAAGTTTCTATTGAATTGGGCGAAATAATTCAAAATACTTCACCATAGTTTCTACTGAAATTATGTATCTACTTTTTCAATATACAAGGTTTTAGTTACTGTCACTAAAAAATAATTTGGCCTTTACAAAACTATATTAATTTCTCACCTAAAGATCTGATATGAATGGTGTCAAAATTTGCAAATGCATTTTTAAGCTACCAGTATATCATAAGAAGGTATCAATATTTGCAAACACACAGAAAAGTTTCAGATGCATCTTAATGAAGAGTGAAAGAGATTAGACAATGTGAGATCAAAGTAGTTTTGCTAAATGTAAAGACAATACCTTGAACCCAAGACTGGAAAGAAGCAACCTTGGTTGATGATCAAGGTGATGGCAGATGTCTTTGCTCCACAGCTATTTAAATCTAGTGATTAGTAAAATGCTAATTTTGTGGTTTCAGTTCAACCAATAGGTTAATTTAAATTCTAAGAATTCTCCTAGAAATAGGAAATTAATTTTCAGTCCAAATTCTCTCTCTATAAATTCTGAGGAATGTTTCCAACAAAGGAGTGATTCATGCTATAATAGATCATACAGATTATATAGGAAATGGAATAGCATTATTCAGAATTAAATTACAAAAATTTCAAGATTTATGGTTATGATAGGAACATGATTTTATATTAAATGCATAATTAGAAAGACTAATATATCAATAAAATTCTCTTTTTTTATCTTTTGAAAAATCCAATGCCTATAAAGAAAATTCTTGGGACAAATTAGGGTCTTTAAAATTTTTCAATTTTTACCAACATACTAGATCATGAGAAAAATTCATTATTTATTTTGTCTCTTAAAACTCAATTTATCATATATTATTTTTTTTAATTATTCACTTTATGGGGTAACTTACATTGTATGTGCTCAGATCTTTTTATCCAAAAAAGAAATAAAATTATCCTATAAATTTTGGTTGCATTTTAAGTACATCACATAATGTTTTGTTTGCCTTGTTTGTGGAGTATTAGTTGGGATAGCATTCATTAATTTAGTTATTAGATTGTTTAATTAAAAGCAATAATTATTTTTTTAAAAAGCAATAATTATTCAAGAATTAAATTTTAAGTGTTGCAAAAAAAAAAACCCATACCTCTGATTTGTCCATCTTTTAAAATAAATAAAAGGAAAAAAATATAAAAGTCCCTATATCTAATCACTAATTCTATTCCTAGAATGAACTGGCATCATACATTTTACAAAAAATATCATATGCTAAAGAAAATATCCATACATAAATTTTAAAAGTTATTAATGTTAACTATATGTGCATTTTTACCAGAAAGGAATCATCCCGTATATTTTAATTTTTTTAAATAAAGCTATAATGATGTTTACAGCCTATTCACAATCATAACAGGAACATTATTCTGAGTTAAAAGAAATACCAGAGTGGTTTAGGCTCTCTACAACAGGAATCAGAAGAGACTGTGGTTTTCCATATTGAAGTTCTTATATCTTATATCTTCCTTGCTGACTACATCCTATCAACTTTAACAACTTACTAGTGTTTCCTATTTATAGGCATACCTTGGAGATATAACAGGTCGGGGTCCTGATCATTGTGATAAAGTGAATATTGTAATAAATTGAGTCAAATAAATTTTTGGTTTTCCAATCCATGTAGAAGCTATGTTTACACTATGCTGTTGCCTGTTAAGTGTGCAATAGCATTATGTCTACCAACCAATGTACATACCTTAATTTAAAAAATACTTACTTACTAAAAAATACTAACCATCATCGATCAGCGAGTCATCATCCTTTGGCTGGTGAAGAGTTTTGCCTCGATATTGATGGCTGCTAACAGATCAAGGTGGTGGTTGCAAAGATAGGAGGGTCTGTAGCAGTCTCTTAAAATAACACAGTGAAACTTGCCACATCAATTGACTTTTCCTTTCAGATATGATTTTTCTGTTGTGTGCAATGCTGTTTGATGGCATTTTACCCACAGTAGCACTTCTTTCAAATTTGGAATCTATCCTCTCAATCCCTGTTGCTGCTTTATAAGCTAAGTTTATTAATATTCTAAGCACACTGTTGTCATTTCAACAATCTCACAGTATCTTCACTGTGAGCAGATCCCATTTCAGGAAACCACTCTCTTTGCTCATCCATTGGAAGCAATTCTTTGTATAAATTTTATCACAAGATTGCAGTAATTCAAATAGAATAATAATGAAAAAGCTTGAATTATTGTGAGAATTACCAAAATGTGACATAGAAACACAAAGCGAACAAAAGCTGTTAGAAAAATGGTGCTGATAGACACTGCACTCAGGATTACCACAAACCTTCAATTTGTAAAATATGCAATATCTGCAAAATGCAATAAAATGAAGTATGCCTGTACGCTGATTCATTCAAGGGGCTGAGAACAAGCATCCTCAGCTGCATTATAATGCCTTATTTTTGTCTTTTCTCAGTGGTGTATCCGGAATGACTGAATTATTTATGCCTTACTCAGAATCACACTGTAGCAAAATGTACTGTAATTTATAAAAAGCTATCATATCTTCATTTGTTCATTTATTTTTATTTGCTTATTTATTCATGGAGTTGAAGAAACTGGACAAGGTACTAGGGACATAAAGCTGAGCAAAACAAAATCACTGGCCTAGTACTATGGTGGTAATTAACACACAAAAAGCAAATAATATAATTTTTGAGAGCCCCAAAATAGAGATTTGAACAGAACCTCCAGAGTACCCATGGACAGTTCAGTCTGGGGGCCATACTTTTTGGAGACATTTGATAATAATAAGGCTTGTCATCAAAAGGAAACAATCAGACTTTTAGAAGTGTCTAATCTGCATAATAAGAGCAGCCATCTCTCAATGAATTTGTGTGTCTACCATGGGATTTCTCATGAACTCAAAATTGAAATTTTTCTATCTATAATCTGCGTGGATAAGGACTAATTTCCACTTTGTCTGAATTAGGTATTGAAGATAGTTGATTGGGCTATAATTTTTAATAAACATTCTTATCATTGTAAAATATAACTGTTTACTAAATTTTGAGAAAACATGGTTTCATGAGTTCATTGTAGATTTGTACAATGCCAAATCCTATGAAATTTTAGCCTAAATTCACTTATCTTTATTGATATTTTTCATTTGCTTTATCAGTTAAATTTGATCTATTCCAGCCAGTAAAGCAAAGCTTAGATTTGAAATACATATTTGGTCCATTTATAGTCCAATTGGCTTTTGCCCCATGAGTAAAGGAAAAATGAGATTATTACCTGAATATCAATTTTCTGTTGTAACAGAGTCATAAGTAAGATGAACATGTAATTAACCATTCAACAATGAATATTCTTAATAATGAAATGGTCTGCTCTTAGTAATTACAGTAGAAAAACAACATAAGCTAGGACTATTTCAGGCACACCATGGCATGGCCACTCTAATGATACACCACAATTGGTTTTGAAAATCTAGGAATCCCTCAACAAATGAAAGTGGAAATAGGTTAGTTAAGGGACAACTAAATAGAAGGCTTTTTTGCTTTTTAGTTTTTTGGTATTGGAAAAATAATTTCTTCCTTGAATTCATATTTGTTAGTAAAACTAGCACAAAAATGAAAAGAAGTATCATAGCAATAGACATAGATTTTGCAAACTTACTAAGTGGTAAATTTACTATGTGAGATTGTTGCTACATGTTCTGGTCCAGACTCACACTTCCTTTGGTGGACTTACTTTGTATGAGACAATCAATAATTCAGAACATAAAGTTTCAAAATTAGTTTGTCATGATTCTCTCATTTGGCTTTATGGCTGGTGAGTCTTCTAGGAAAGTGTCCTTTAGTTATGTGATAAACAGCTAACCTTCCAGAAGGAAATCTACTGGGAAATGTGAAAGATAACTTTGTTTTTCTCCAGAAACCCACATGTCATTTGGAACCTACCAGAGGATTAACAATAGATGCTTAGTAACTACTCTCAGGTACTGTATGAACAGAACCTTGGTACCCAGAAATCAAATAGAGTTCTTTTCAGGAAGTTATTGGTTAGTATGAATATATGACATCACTGGAAATATGGAACATGTTTACTTTTGCGTTTGTATTTTTTAAAAGCTTCTTTTTAATTCTTCAGCGGCTTCTCAATAGATCTCTGGAGATCTAAAATAAAACACATAATCTGAGTAAGGTGGCTGAGTAAGTAGTGGTTGCAAGGTAGGGCTTTGGAGTCATATTGTAAGTTTAAATCTTGGCACTCATTAACCTGCTGTTATCTTGAATAAATCACCATGCCTCAATGTTCTCATCTGCTCAATAACATCCACTTCCTACGTGAGAGAAAAAAAAATGAGTTACACACTTTGAAGTGTGCAGTAACTGAAACAAGGTACTCGTTTAAAATTATCCATTATTAGAACATGATTTTTTAAAGATTTCAACTAATTATTTTGTGCTCAAATTGTCTTCCTACCTCATAGATTTGTAAACTTCTGAGAATTTATGAATTACATTTTTATATTTGTATGTTCATAGAAAATGTGTAGAAGGTAAAGACAAAATTTCTAATAATGACCACAAACCAGGGAACATTCGAGTTGCAATATGAGAAGGGACTAGAAAAGAGAGTTTAGAATTTTTATTAATGAAATCCTGTACTATTTGATATTTTCACAGAACAGTGAATTAGAACGTGCTTCTCAAATTTTAATGTACTTATGAATCACTAGGATGTCTTGTTAAATTTCAGATTCACGCTCAGTAGGTCTGAGATGTGTCTGAGATCCTGCATTCTTAACAAGTTTTCTGGTGATGTCATTGCTGATCTGTGAGACACACCTTGAGTAGCAAGGAACTAGGAGATTTGAAAATGTAATGTATAGTCTCCTTTAAACTTACCCATGGTGAAGTTGGCATATTAAAAAAGTTAAAAAAAATACTTGACAGCATGTAAAAATTGTAAAAACATGTAACATACATAGCAAAGACATGTTTAAAAGTGTTGAATCATATTTCCATGACATTGTTTACCTTCATGACGAAGTCTAGAATAAAGCATTTTCTTACTCAACCTTGTATTCTTCATGTGGGTAGGATATTCTATTAGTAACTTTTTGTCTGTGTGTTACCAATACTACCACCTTCTTGCCACCTCCAACCAAAATTTATTCATTTTGCCATTAATGAGGCGTTTAAACAGTATGTTGTACACTTGAGACTAATATAACATTGTATGTCAACTATATATCAGTAATAAATGATACAAAAGACCTTCACCTTACTTAACTAGTTGGCCTCTTTCTGGCAAGGGCTTCTTTACCTAATTTTTTCAATTCTAAAATTTTCCTTTCTGCTCTAATTTTTACTTTTAGGTACTTCAGTACTTCCAAATGACAAATATTCTTACTAGCTCTTAAAGGCCAGCTAACCTATGAAGAAACATTAATACTGATGAAGGTGTGGTTACTAAAAGGAAAAAGGATCAGAAGAATGTGGTTGGATAATGTTGGAGTGAGGAAATTTGGTATCTGACAGTCTGCAGACTTCTCCAAAAGTAAGTGAAGTTTGTTTGTAGTAACACTGTGACTTTTTTATTCTGCTAGTTCCTCTTACTCTCCCACAATCTTCTGATGGCTTAAATCAGTTCATCTTACATGGGTGTCAGACATTCTTCTCCTGCTAGAATTTTACTTCCTCTATCACCTATCTAAGAATACAATACTTTGTATACATTAAGTTCTCTTATTGAGTGGTATATTAGTAAGAACACAGGCTCACATGTTGGTAGCCACCATTTACTCATTAGTTGATGCATGACCTTGTATGGAAATAAATTTACTTAACTTAGGGACGGTTTGGTTTCCTTGCCCTGCTTTCCCTACATTGCATGGTTCTTGTGAGGACAAAAGAGAATAATAACTAAGACTTTAAGAATTGTTAAGAACCATATAAATTAATAAATGAATATATTCCATTCTATTGGTGGATGGCTTATTATTCTGTCTGGGAAACTACAGTTGATTCTGGTAGGTAATACCTTTTGTCAAGACCATTATATGTAATAATAACATTGTTAAACAAGGACATCCAATGATTAGATCCAGGAAAGAATATCCACTATGAAAACCATGTTCCATCAAGTCAGAGGAAGATATATTTCTGATAGGTAAAACTCCCTTGACACATCAAATTTCATGGCCTTTTAGAAAGAACTCACTAGGTAGCATTTCATAATTAAATTTTAACTCAGGTTTCTCAAATGTCTTGAGTAAGTTGTTTTTTCGATTCTACATATAAGTAAAGACACAAGGACTTTCTTTCTCTGACTTATTTCCAGGTGAGGGTCTTTTAAGTTACATAGGTCAGGAGTTCAGTTGGACTATTTGCGTGGGTACTAATATAGTCCAGCATCCTGACAGGTTTCAAGATGGAATGAGGAAGAAACCTCTGAACAAGGATAGAGTTAGGGACTCTGAAGGACAGTAAGTGGCAGCTGTGAGACAAGAAAGAGGCCTGAGGAGAGTAAGACTTCAAGGTCTGGGGGCCCCTGGTACACAGTCATGCAGAAGGTCCTCCGGAAGTGGTGGGGGTGGAATGACACTTCCACCTCCTCTTTTGGACCTTCGGATAGAAGTGGCAATAGGGGAGGGGCACCTTTTCCGACTTGGGAGAGTTATAGGGTATTTTTATCTGGGAAAATTCAAGTTCAAAATTCTGTGTTTCTCGGAAGTGAGAGATGGAGTTTCTAGTAATATAACCGAATTTTTGCAGACATATGCAAGGGACTATGCGGAGGCCGTGGAGCTGGAGTAATTCAGCAGAGGGATAGCTCTGAGGTAAGTAAGGAGGAGCAGAGAGCAGGCAGGGGGTTTTTGACATGGCAGGTGACTAAGTCACAGCAATGAAGGGTGTACTGGGGTGGAAAAGATTTCACAGAGGCACGTGGAAAGTCGTAAAAACTTAACAAGTAGAACTTATTTTAGGATTTAATTTCTAGATGGCTGATGCAATAAGTGAAGTACAAGAGAAGTACAGAAGACAGCAGATGATGGGATGAGATGATCAAAAATTTGAAACCACCAGTCATATTTGGGTGAGATTTGGAAAGTTGAGAAGCGAGGGAGGTTTATAGATGAGGGCAGTGCTAGTGACTCGCGGACAGAGGAATTAAAATTCTAAAATATTATTCTGTTGGGGAAGCAAGCATAAATAATTAAATTTTATATATTGAAAAGTGCTATCATTGGTGAGGAACACAAGAACTTTGAAGGCACAAAAGAGAATGTGTTATGTTTCCCATGAAAAGGGCAAGAAAGGAGTCTTGGAAGATGAGATGTGAGTTGAGGAAGCAAGGGAAGAGGAGAGGGGAATTACAGGAGGAGGCGGGAAGGTGCGTCAGTAGTTCAGGTGTGCAGTGACTGCACCACAGGCAGAACCCTAGGAAGACTACACAGTACAAACAGGAGTTTGGACTTCATGTTGAGAACTGGAGTTTTTCCTTCTTATGAGGAAGGCAGAAGCCTGAAAGGCTGGCACTCTCTCCCCAGGGTCTGGCGGTGAAGCTCTGCAGTGTTCTTCACCTTTGCCCAGCCCTTCCCACTCCAGCTCTTTCCAGGATGTCATTAACTTCCTCTTGTGTCAGATCAAGAAGGTCATGGACTGTCCCAGCCAAAGTACCTCCAGGCCTTCCTCTTCCTCTGCCTACAAGCTCTCTGAAAAGGACAGAGGAGTTCATACTCAGCCCCCCAACAATTCCCATGCCATATTGCTGTCCTTCAGATCTTCTCCTTTCTAAGCCCTTTGCTGAGGAGACAAGGGAAGACATCCACTACCATCTACTTCCTGTTCATTATAGTGCCAGTCTTCTAATGCAATCAGGTTCTTCCAACAGTAACAGCCTAACATTTCTTTTCCTGAGCACGTTTAACAAGCCAAGTGCTCAGCATTGTGTTAGCACTTTTTAAAAAACGTTTTTAAGCTTTTATTTAAATTCCAGTCAGTTAACCTACAGTGTGTGTTAGCATTTTTTAAAGATTTGCTCATTATAAAGATCTTTCTTGTGACAACCCAAGGAAGTAAATACTATTTTTATTTCAATGCTAGAGTTGGGGAAACTAAGGTTTATAATAGTTTTACAGCTTTCTTGGGTTAAGACAAAATGGCTCAAGTTATTTGAACCAAGTTATTTTCTACCTAAATGCCCCCCTCTTAAGCCTTGTGCTTTATTTTTAAAAATACACCCCCTTTTGGGACTTTTTGTGCTCTAGATAAGAATCCAAACAAATAACTTTATCGTATTCTGTGCTGTATTATTTAAATTTTCATAATCAAGTAGATTAAATGAAACACTGAAGTCAGTTTTATAGGTTTCTAACATTCAATTTGTAAGGTGAGATACAGCGTTTGAGTGACAGCTTTCACTTTTGTAGGACAGTTGCAAATTTGAGTTTAGTGGCTAAACATTTACAAAATTTTAAGAAATCAATAAGAGAAAAGAGAAAATTTGTTAACCCACAACCCAGAGATAACCAATCATTGGTAAAAAAAAAAAATGTGGAGTATGTTTTTGGCTATATATGAGTGTTGTGTACAGTAAATTTCATTGATTTTATAAACGGCTTTTTCCACTGCCATATCATCATTTTCTCATATTGTCCTAGATTTATAGATTACTAATATTTAACACATTTTGAGCAATGATCCGGTTCTTCAAAATTCAAAACGAAAGTTAGATAAACGTGTACTTACTTGATTGGAATAGTTCCCCACGTGATGGAATATTCTCCTTTTCTTTCCCTGGGACTCTTAAGGCTATATGGACCACAGATGGGAAAACCATAGTTCTATGTAATCTTCTATAATGGCTCCACAATATTTCATCTTATTGACATGTTACAGTTTATTTAGCTGCCTTAAAGGGGATTTATATTTTCAGAGTTTAGTTTTTGCTTTCTGCTATTATATGTATGGTTGTAACATGCATACTATGTCTACTTGTTTGCATTATTTCATATCCTTTTCCAAGGGGAATGCTTTTATGTTTTTGTATATTTTTATTTAATCATAAATATATTTTTGTTTTGTCATTAACTTTGTGGACATGCAGCTTGCCTTTCAGTGTTATGATAGGTTTGATATTGAAGAGTTTTCAATGTTCAGATAACCGAACAAATTAAATTTTTGTTATTTGGTGTTTCTTTTTTTCTGTATTTATTGCCTCTAAAATTAAAAGAATATATTTATTATAATTTCATATTGTATTTACTGAGTTGATATAATAAATATAGATTGTTGTAATGGATTTTTAAAAAACCTCATATTTTTATGGTAAAATTATTTTTTCTTGATTCCTAGGGAAAAAATCCTAAGCATCCAAACTTTCAGAGGGAGATATTTGGCCTCAAACCCAGTTTTGATCCTAGCTTTCTTATTTTCTAAATTGCTACTTGTAATATCAGTTTCTTGTCCCTTTTGTCCTTCTTTATATTTAATTCTCAGTTACTAATTGTTTAAATTTTATTAATTTATTCATGAAGGACCGAGAGAGAGAGAAAGAAGAGAGACAGAGGTACAGAGGTAGAAGCAGAAACAAGCTCCCTGCAGAGAGGGGAGACTGATGTGGGACTCGATCCCAGACCCTGAGATCAAGACCTGAGCCAAAGCCAGACACTTAAAAGATTGAGCCACCCAAGTGCCTCTGAGTTACTAATTTTTAAGACAAAACAGGAAGTCAAAATAGCTCTATTTTTGTTTAAGGCAACATTAAAGACATAGGTCAAGGACATTTCTTTTGTCATCTTGGATAGTATTAAGATGAGTCACTAAAGATAAGAGAAGCATCCATCATCTATTATACAATGGCTCTTCCCATGAACACTGAAAAATGTTTAGAATTGTTTAATTATTATATTGTGCACCTGAAACTAATATAACACTTTTTGTTAATTATACTTCTATTAAAAAACAAAAACAATATCTCTTCTGTGGTACATCCAGTATGGCTCTTAAAAATGTCTTTGTCTCCATTAGGCAGGCTGCATAGTTTGCCAGTCCTTCAAAACAACGAACTATCTAATGGCTGGACAGTTTCTGCTTTATGATATAAAATTAGAAATATGTCCTTTATTAAGTCAGAAAGGGAATAACTACCAAATGTCTCTATTACAGCATATAAATTTTACAAAAACATCCAATAATTTTGGGCAATTTTTATCTAAATTATCATTCATACATAACGTGTTACATACGAATATTTTAAAAATGTAACTGTATATATTATTTAAATTTATTAAACATTAATAATTTTTAAGTGTAATAGTCATTTACAAGGGCTTATTTTAATGTCATGTTCACATTCTGGGAGAGGATAACATAGGATATAATCTTTATCTTGTGAAAAAAAAAAATCACAGGCCCATGATGGAGTTACTTAAGGTAAGTCTCCGTGTATTAGCGAACCACGACTTAATACCCAATCTAACTGTAGTTTCAACCCCCAACTAGGAATGCAACCACTAACAAGTCAACATGGAATTTCCTGATCACTACTGAGAAATTTACTGATAGACCCATCCTATTCCCCTGAGGAGGGCAATTTTGCCTAAACAATGCATTCCTTGCTAATAAATTACTTTTTTTTCTTCTTTTTTTTTTAAGCCCTCTCTTTACCTTTAAAAGCCTTTCTTTTGTTTAGCTCAGCGGAGCTCCTTTCTGCTCCCTAGATGGGATACTGCCCATTCATGAATCACTTTATAAAGTCAATTAGATTTTCAAATCCACTTGGTTAAATTTGTTGTTTAACAACTTATAAACAGTGTAAGAACAATGATTTTTCCATGCTTCCATTTCCTTTCTCTTAAAAAAAAAAACAAAACAAAAACGCAACAGTATTCCTTTGTTGCCTTTTATTTATTGGTTTGTTTATTTATTTATCTATCTATCTATTTATTTATTTTTACCCTTCTTATATTACAGAAGAAGGGTTAAGAGTCAGGGCTGTATGTCTAACAAACAACTCCCTCTAAATATTTCTCATCAAGCAGTATTAAAATTCAGATTTCATTTTGGAGAGTAGATATAAAGTTAAAAATAAGCTCTAATTAAAAAATGAGGAGGGCTGCCTGGGTGGCTGAATTGGTTACTTGCCTAACTCTTGATTTTGGCTCAGGTCATGCATGATCTCAGGGTTGTGGGGTCAAGGCCTGCGTGAGGCTCTGCAGTCAGCTAGAGTCTACTTGTCCCTCTCCCTCTACTCTTCACCCCTTGCTCCTCCACTGTACTTTCTCTCTCTAAAATAAATAAATAAAGTCTTTAAGGAAAAAAATGAGTAAAAAATCATGGGGTGCCTGGGTGGCTCAGTTGGTGAAGCATTCAACTCCATTTTGGCTCAGGTCATGATCTCAGGGTCCTGAAACTGAGCCCCACTTCAGGCTCTGTAGCATGGAAACTGCTTAGGATTCTCTCTCTTTCTCTCTGCTTCTCTCTCTCCTCTAAAAAAAAAAAAAAAAAAAAAAGTAAAGAAAAATCATAAATGAGTCTGTTTTCCTAGAAGATTGAAGGACAGTCCCCATGGATCTCTTGTTTTTCTGAATGTCTTGTGAGTAGAGACACTGGCTGCCTTTGTTCTAAATTATCTTTTCAAGAATGTTTTTATAGCAAACATCCTAGGAACAGTCTTCTTTCAGAATAAAGGGCAGGCTTGCTTACTGTCCAGTTATAATAAAGATAATGGCTCTCTCCAGAGTAAATATCAGGTAAGTTTCATTATGGAAAAATTGAGTTCCTGAAGTTTGTGGAATTTCTTCCCTATAACACAGCCTGCTGTGTATGCAGGTATCACCTGCCCCTTTTCACAAAGCACAGTAAAAACTGGGACGAGGAACTAGTGCAGATGCTGAGACTCTACGGTGACTGCTGTGTGTAATAAAAGTTTTGTCTTGTGTTCAGGAGTCTAGTGCCTTCTGCTGGTATTTCTGTGGCAGGCTGTCTCATTATCTTACAAGAAGAATAAAATCACAGGCCCTTTGAAGTTTCTGAAACCAAAGTTCTGAGACATTTTGAAGTACTTAGGAGTTCACTCAATGGGAATCTTTTTAAGCAAGAGAAGTTTGCAGATCTTGTTTTGGGCTCTTGATTTTGGGAAAGAAGAAACTAAGGAAGGAGACAAATATTAGAGAGACCACCAAAAATGAGGTTAAGCTTTTCTCTGATGAATGACTCTTGAAAAAAAAAAATAAACAAAAGGAAAATAATGAGAGTGATAGCAAACACAAGACTGAAGGGGACACTTGGCTAAAATGCCAAAGCAGTTTGTCATTGACTAAAGTCAATTTACCTTGCAAAATGATAATTTTCATATGAACTATTTCCATGAGTGTTTTGGAATATTATGGATATTACAGCATCAAATTAATAAACAGGGTAAAGGGATTTTTCAATACAACTCGAGATATTATCAATCTCTTGGCATCTAGAAATCAATATGATAAATGTAACAATTTAATTAAATTTTAAACAGGAAATCACTCAAAAAAGTCATCAAAACTCTTCAAAAAGCTGTGAATCAAGACTTTGTTTTATTCGTAATTATATCACATTTTGGTCAGAGTTAAGTTTTAGAGACCACATGACCTTTTGGGCTTAATTGTTTTATACATTAGTATCAACAGAAATAAGAAAGGAAAATTCTTAAAATGAAGTCTAGAAAGAAGCAATAAAAAAACGGATAGAAATACTCCAAGGAGACATTTTTAAAGTATTAAATGGGTTATGAACTTATATTTGTGAAAAGACTCTCCTTTTTAGTTTCTTTAGCTGTATTTTTTTTTCTCCTATTCTACTATTGGTTAACCGATAGTCCATGCTTTTTTGCATTACTTTCAGTTACTTTGCTTAAGTTTGTGACTTAATTCTCTCTTTTTTAAAGATTTTATTTATTTATTCATGAAAGACACAGAGAGAAGGCAGAGACATAGGCAGAGGGAGAAGCAGGCTCCCCACAGGAAGCCCGATGTGGGACTTGATCTCGGAACTCCAGGATCATGCCCTGAACCCAAGGCAGACGTTCAACCACTGAGACATCCAGGCATCCCGACTTTATTCACTTTAATCTAAAATTCTGAATGAAGGGAAATGTAAATATAGAAATGTTAAGATTAGTACTGAAAATATATAAAAATCCCAAATTTCTTAAACAAACAAAAGACATATAATAAAGAAATAAGCCCTATGAGCTATAATAATGTGTCATAATAAAGGATTCCCACCTACAACTTTATCTGTTTTAAATTCTGAATTTTGGTAAAGGTAGTACATTTCACCTAATCTCTCCTATTAAGATATAGATTAATTTTTTATATGCAGTAAATTTTGTTTTGCTTTTTAGACTAGGTAATTTAGAAGAAATTAGAATTATACCAGTGAGAGTCTTAGGACACCTTGAATGTGGCAGACAGGGAAAGACTTTGAAAGGTTAGTAGCAGAAGTGGCTGGATTGTGTGGATTTGTAGGAGGTGTACTGCTATGGGAGGTCCTGGGGTAACAAAGTTATTAAGTATTTGGTGATATTGGCAAAATAATGCCACCTATGTGATCACAGAAAGACTAGAAATGTGTCTAACTTAAAACTTCATCATTTTGTTTAATTCCAGGACCAGTGTCATCATTTCTCTCTTTGCATCTAAATTTCCCTCTATTTGTTATAGCACTAGGGAGTCAGGAATTTTTCAAACACCAGGAAGATTTGGTTCTTGGTTGCAAACCCCTGAAACTAACACTGGCTACTTCAAGTAAAAAATTATTGAAGAGGAGGATTCAGAATTAAAGAATACTTTAATATTAAGTGATCAAGATAACTCTAAGGGTAGAAGATAGAACAGCAAGTCCATCTAGCTGGAATAGTCTGAGCTCTATACAGCAGCTGAATGAAAATATATAGACTTGTCTTCACTTTTGAATTATTCAATCAGGATTCACAATTGCAGATGAGAAGTTCTGATTATCCAGCTTGGTCATGTTGCATAAAACAAAACATAAAGAATTAGGATCTGGTGCTTTGAGCTTCCATAGTGCGAATGTATGTGCGCATACTCTCACACTAAGACTACACACCATTGAGAAAAGAAGAATCTCCAAAAGGAATTCAGAAAGCTATTTAAAAGTGGAAGTTCGAAGATTTACATAATATAAACCCTACTCAAGCATGAATGGAAATGATCTCAACTGTACTGATAAATCACATAATCAGTAGCTTTATATTTCTATAATCATTTATATTTGATGCATTGTAGCAAATCTAGATATCTACAATATAGCTAGAATTGCATTTATTGGTAAAGGGAGTAATTAGTCCATAAGGAAATTTTAATATAGATAACATATATCTGCATGCTATTTTATAATCTCTTAATAATGATATATATTTATTTGCTTTTTTTTTTTCTGGATTCTCCATTAGAATGTAGGCAGGAATCTTTTTTGTCTTAGTCTTAGTACCTAGCAACATACTTGAAAGTGTATGTGCCAGATACAGAGGTAATATAACTCCCCATATGGTTAGGAAATGAATAACAAGTTCTTTGAATTTCATTTTCTGAGTTCTTCTCATATTATACAATAACACTCTCACTCTAATTAGTTTAATTAACTTGAAAGAAACTGGAAGTCCCCACAAGTCATATATGGTTTTCTGGATTTCTGGCTTTCTGGCTTTTGATCACATAAAAAAACACTGCTCAGGAAGTGCTCTGATTTGAATAAATGTGGCTGCTTTTCAAATCTATGAAAAGAAATCACTAGAATAGTATTTATATGATGTATTTGTTATGGATATGCTTATAACTGTGAGAGTAATTGCTGTAAGATGAGGTTTTCTTCAAATTCCAAGAAGATTACAAAAGAAAATACAACCCTTGAGAAATTTATAAGGTTTGACACAAGGACCATCTTTCTTGGTAGTCAGGGTTATTTCACTTTAAGAATCCTGCATAAAATAAGTAAAATTGTGGAACAGTTAGTGGTTTTATAACAAGCTTGAGGAAGTTACATTTTTCTATGCAGAATTCAACTGATAACTCTGAATCTGCATTTTGTAAACTAAATAGCACTTTGCAAAATATTACCAGGACAAAAGCATCCATGATCAAATATATTTGGTAAATATTGGTTAAAGACTATCAAAGTCTTTTTTTTTCTGCAAAAGTTTTCAGATCCTTTAATTTACTAATCCGCCTTACAATTTTTCAAGAGAAAGGTTATACAGTACAGTATTTCCAAAATATATTTGATAAAAGAACTCTTTCTTTTTTGAGATTACAATTACAAGCCCTTGAAAATCTGTGGAAATACCAGGACAAATAATTAGAAAGAGGCCTTGTTGATACATCTTAGTTTTTTTTAAATAAGTTATTTGCTGTGATTATTACCATTCTCACCTGTTGTTACAAGTTGTCCATTCCCAGGTTGTCAAATTCATTTCCACTGGCTATTCTGAAATAAAATGATGATTCCTGCAGTGCTATAAAAATGTTTTAGTTAGCAAGTTGAGTGGTTCTAAGATATAGAGTATTCTTTGGCCGTGTTGTAATCCAAATGTAGTATGGACCACAGAATAAGAGCTTTGACAATTTGTATAATGTGATATAGAACTTTACTTTTCCAGGATCTGTTGAGGTCTATAGGCTGTATTATCTCATAGCTGAGAGAAATTGTAATTCTGATGGTAATAAAAACAAATCAGTAATTTATCAGTAGATGTCAATTACTGTAAAGGTAGATTCAACTAATATGTTATTGTTGAATAAATGAATAAACACATGAATAGAATACTGAGATCATAGTCCCTGAGGACAGAAAGGTCAAGACAACATATATGATAGAATTGGCTGCTTATAGAGATTTAATGTCCTAGTACTCATATTTGGTTCCTTAAATTTAGTTAGTATTCAGAAGAACATTCCAGCTCTAATATTCTAACTAACAGAATTTTATGTAGCATTATCACAGTAACAGAATTGTTCTATATTATAATCATATAATATAGTGAAATTATGTTTCATAGGCAAAAAGAGTATAGGTTATTAATCCACTTTATAGAATATTCTATAATTTATAAAACAAAATTTTATGGCAAATATTGCATAGATAATGCTGACCTTCTTTGCAAAAGTAATATCCATAAACTTTTACAATATATAAAACATTGTACACTGATCATATTTTTCTTTTTTTTTTTAATTTTTTTTTTATTTACTTAGGATAGTCACAGCGAGAGAGAGAGAGGCAGAGACATAGGCAGAGGGAGAAGCAGGCTCCATGCACCGGGAGCCTGATGTGGGATTCGATCCCGGGTCTCTAGGATCGCGCCCTGGGCCAAAGGCAGGCGCCAAACCGCTGCGCCACCCAGGGATCCCCTGATCATATTTTTCTTATAAAAAAATTTGTAATCTGTCAAAGGTACCTGGATCACTAAAATGCTAAGTTTCGCACATTTGAATTAATTTTTTTAGATGTGGAATTTAGATCATTTTCCAATCTCTTGAACTGGAAAATCTTATAAAAATCAAGGACCAAGAACATTTATGTCTAAGCTTACTCGTAGGGCCCTAATACTTCCCTTTTCACAAAGACAACTAAGAAAAAATATATAATCTCTTTTAGAAAGGTAATTTAGCAATACCTGAATAAGTATTTCTAATCTAATCCATATTTTTTTATTATATTGGTAATTTGTTTGTTTGTTTTTAACAAAGCAACAATGGCAGAGGCTTCATTGAAGTTTTGGATGATATTGAGATGAGGACCATGTTGTCATATACGCTGGGAAGGGAAAAGTAGAAAAGTTAATCCTGACTTTTTGTGCTATTGCGTACATAATGCTGAATTAAAAGAATGCAATTTCATCTCCAAATTTTTGTGTTATAGGTAAGAGATCTAAAAGAACTAGAACAGCGAGGTGGAGAACTTAAAATTATAAGCAAAAATGGATATATATCTATGCTTGAGCCCAGTTCATTCAATAGTTAAAGTAGGTAGAGAGACTGGATAAAAAATATAATGAAACAATGTAACCACACATAACCATTCTGAGGAAAACTAGAAGCCATTGTTAAAAAAATTTTAGAAAAAAAGTTTTTAAAAATTAAAGAGATAAAATATTTTTTTAAAAATTTAGCTGAACATTAAAACATACTGATTTAACATAACTTTTCTAAAATGAAAGCATACTGTGTCATTTGTTACTTGATTTTCTGTCCAAGGTTACTCAGTAGGTAGTCTGGGCCAATCTTGGGAAGCAAAGGATAGTCTGGATCCTCCATTCTACTATAGCAACGATAGAATAGGTACTAAATCCATAAAGAGAATATTGTGCAAGTGTCTAGACAATATATAAACTATTGGCTCAAAAGTTGGAATGAAGGCAATAGGATAGGCGTACAGTTACACTGGATGCTGTGGACGAACAGATATTGGTTCCAAGTTGGCGGTTTGGACACAACTGATACAGCTCCATATTCTACATTAGGCAGTGGAACTTTTCCATCTAACTTCTTTTATCTTCCCAAGTTTCCATTTTGTTGGCTGCATGGCACTTGGTGAATTATGTCCAAATACCTTAGTTTGAATTATTCATATATGGAGTGAAACTTTCCAACCAATTCTCACAATATTGTTTTTAACATAACCTGTTCTTCTTTAAACTGACCAATTGCATTTCTCAAACTTACCTTTAGGGTTTTTTTTTTTTTTCACCTCTGCCTTTGTGACTCCTTCCCAAATTATTGAAATATACTTACCTTTATGTGAAAGAAGTAACTTAATGGAAAAAGAATGAGATCTGAAATAGCATAGACTTCAGTTCAGCATCAAGCTCCATAGAATAGCATAGTTAGGCAAACAGAAAAGGTGTTTTTATTAATATAAAATTAAAGGCAGACATTTCTTCTTTCCTTTTTTTTTCATTTCTTCTTTCCTTTGTCATTCCTAAAAATATGTTTAGTTTCATTTAGTTTTGTAGAATCTTAGCAAAACCTTGACTGGTAAAGCTTAGGTTAAAGAGGTGTTGAACTATTTTGTAAAATGATGTAAAAGAACATCTGTTAAAGATGAAAAAGATATTAACATGCTAGTTCATTTTTGGCTTCCATTAGGTACCTTAGGACAAGGATTTAGGAGGCTTGAATCTAGCTAAGTGTGATAGGTTATGAATAACTGATTTCAGAAGAGGCAAACAACAGCATATGACAGCTAGTTGGTGTCAAGAAGAATGAAGTCCTGTGAAAGACTTTCTTTTGGAGCTTAGCTAATGGATGTCAGGGTCATTTATGATCATTTAGTTTCAGAGTTGTTGTTGTTGTTTTTTTCCTTTCCACTGCACTATAGTCCCCCTTGACATTAAGTGGTAAGGGAATTCTGACAAAGTCAACACCTTGTATAATTTATATCTCTGAAAGCAGAGGAAGCATGTGTTCATGCTTGTATGAAAATAAAACACGAAGAAGAATCCAATATGAAGACATTTTGATGGAGTCACCAGAGTTGATGCCAGGAGCAACAGCTCAGAATGAAGACTTTAAAGTGTTTAGAAAAAACAAAGCAATATCCTGGAGGGGTCTCAATTTCCTTTGGTGACACAGGAAGGGATTCTATGGTGTTTCATTAAGATATTTTGAGAAAACAATAGTCTCTGAAAAAGAGAAAACTCACTGTGTGACTTTAGGAAGTTAGAGTTTATGAATCTCCACTGTAACGTGGAGATGATGATAATATGACACCTAGTGTTATTATAAAGAAGGAGAATAAAAAAAGAAAGATCTGGAAATATATTATGAATAGAGGGGTTCAATAACTTTAAATTCATTATTCCTCACTCCTCTTTTCCCCTCGAAGAATGCTGTGTTCTCATCTCCCTGAATGCTTCAGTAGGAAGTAGTTTATGCTCACTTTCAACTTTTATAGTACATTGAACTCCTATTAAAGTATTTAAAAGCCATAACATCCATAATGATAAAGTTTGTGTAGTCTCTGTTCATACTTTCTCTTTTCTCCCTTCCTCTCTCCCTTCCTCTCCTCCTCTTCCTGCTGCTCCTTCTTTTTCTTTTCCTCTTTCTTTCCATGAAAGGTAAAGCATTATTATTTATTATTGTAACCCTCAAAGTATGTTGTATCTAATAGAGATGCAATATTTCTAAACAGATATGGGAGTAAATATATTAAAAACTGGGAAGTATTACATTTCTTGGATTGAAATATACCATGATTTTTGTGTCTTAGAGACAGCAACTACCAACCTATAATTATGGATTTGAGCTTTTAGGTGTAAAATAAATATGATAATACTGTGCAAACAATAGCTATTCACATATTTTACCCTCTAGTGTATTTCATTTTTATCAATTAGAATTATTCAATGATTCAATCATTTAATGATGAACAATCTGAAACTTGGTATGCTTGTTAGCCAATGAAGAGACAGAGCAGGAAAATAAGGTAAGAAACACAAAGAATAATAAAAATATAATCCATGGTAATGTTTGAAAGATCTAGGCAGCTTTCTATGAAAGCCATTTAACTATTTTCTTATAAAAAGTTGAGCTGCAGAGATGAACCCAACTGGTGATATCATAATTAAAATTTGAATTATTGGCCAAAAAATTTGCCACTTGGAATTAAGTTCTAGACTTTGTTAGGGTGGTAGATAAATAGGAATAGCCTTTTAATATTCATCTAAAACCAAACAGATACTATTTCACATGCATGTACTTAATCCTGGAACTTGAAATAAAATAAAAATGATAACCTTCGAAATATGATTATCAAAATAAAAGTGATATCACTTCTAAGTGAAAAAATTTATTCTTTCAGAAAACATTGTTTACCCTGATGTTAAGTAGATCTGATTTTATAGAAATGCTCTGTTACTTGAAGTCATAAATAAATTGGTAGCAAAGGGAATTACAGTTGTCATTTGGCAAGTGCCTTCTGTGTGGCAAGCAACTTATTCTCACAGCTTTAGTCTTTGTATCCTACCATACTGATTCCTGTCAGCCTGCTTTGTTCTTTTTTTATATTGAGAGAAGGAGAGAGAGAGCACATGCAGGTGTGCCTGTGTGAGAGCATGTACAAGAGAGGAGAGGGGTGGAGGGAGAGGGAGAGAAAGAATCTCATGCAGACTGAGCAGGGAACCCAACATGGGACTTGAGGTGGACCCCATCTCACAATTCTGAGATCATGACCTGAGCCAAAATCAAGAGTTGGCCATGCCTCCCAAGTTCTTTTCTTTTCTGTGCCATATTCTAATGTAATGTATACTTTTTGTTATTTCTATTAAAAGTTTATGTTCCACTACATTCCTTTAGAATCCAAGTGCCACAAGATAGCCATCCTTGCCAGCACTGTTCACTAATGTATGCTAAGCACCTAAAAATGTGCCTGACCCATATACACAGCCAATAAGTAGAATTTCAACAGTTAAAAGAAATAAAACGTGGCTACCAAATGGTAATTTAGAGTTTCTTGAATAACAAAGAAGTTATTTTGCTCTGTATTGATATGCCATACCTTACAAGGCTGTTTTTATTCCAAGAAATCAAATTTAGTTCTTTTTATGGTTTCTGCTATTGGTTTAAATAGTGTTTAGCACTGGGGAATGCATGGAAGTGTTGAATCATGATATTGTACACCTGAAACTAATATATGCTGTATGTTAACTAAATGGAATTTATACGAAAACTTAAAAAAATTAAGTTAGTGTTTAGATAAATACAATTTCAGGAGTACATTAATTACTTTATGATCTCTAAATATGTTATGTTTATGGATATTTATTTATAAAATTATATGAGTTATATTTTTAAAAGAGTTAAAATATATACAAACGATGAGGAAAATATTGTGTTTGGGGCATATAATCATTCATGAATCTGAAATAATAAAAAAAGTTAAAATGAGGCATTGTGAAATTAGGATGTCATAGATAAAGTACTTGGAAAATCAACACAATGCACTTCCTAGAAATGTTCTGAACTAACTGGCCAACTATTTAAGTAAAGGTAAACACAGAATCAGGAAATTCTTTGCTAAGGATATTTCAGTGACATGAGATCTACAGTGTCAATATCTTCAGCCAAGACTAATGTATAAATGTGAAGAAGAACACGCTACTCTTTGACTCTATAACAGGCTAATTATACTGGAATCTAGAGGCGAACTGTAATCACTTCACACATGCTTTTTAAATTTGGAATCTCAGAATTTGGGAGAGGAAAGGGCTAAAAAATTGTTACCTACTTGAATGATACAGTGTAATAGAATTTAGTTCTGTTACTGATCTGCTAATATTGATATATCAGTTCTTACCATTTAAAATATAATTTGGCAAAATTTATAAATACTTATCCTCAGGATCTGAAGCCATATTGAGCTCAGGAAAAAAAAAGTTAATCCTTTAATATTTGAAAAAGAAAAAGATGTACAGAAAAATGTTGATCATCAAAGATAATACTATTATGCCTCATGATATGAATATGGGCACTGATCAATGGCTTAGGTAATGAGAAGAAAGACATACTTTGAAAATGAAATTCTAAAAGTGATATTTATATTTAATATTCATAAAACAAATATGGTTACTAAATATGGTTGAAATTTCTAATTAGCAACCCTAGATCATTATCTAGCCAGTAAATATCAAACCAGTAAATGGCTCGCATAAAACCACAGCAGTTACTGAGGTCCCTGACAGTCTCAATCAGAAATCAGTTTCACCCAGTTTTTGCTTTTGGACTTCGTTCTTTCTTACAATGTATTTTGGCCTGATCTCATCGTTTGGTCCATGAGGTTCAAACCTATTTTTTCCCCTTACTAACCAGATGAAATTTGTACTATGCTTCATCCCCCCAATTCAGCTGATGATTCCAAGTCTTCCTTGATCCCTTGAGACTTCATCTTCAAATTCCCCTCTGTAACCACCTGTTTACAGATGAGGCATTTGCTTTTGTGAGTAGCTAAATGGTCATAACGATCCTAAAGAGGCTTACCTATGCCTTTGGGCTCAAACTCAAACATATCAAAGATGAGAATAGAAGTGAATTTACTGTGTGACAGGATGTGGGAATTTAGAAGAAAAGAACATCAGGAATAGGAGTCATGAGGAGAAAGCAGAAGGGAGAGGAAATAGGGAAGATAAATTTTTGAACCTCTGGCTTACTCAGCACATTTACAGTATCTGAGATGGGTTATCTAGTATCCCAAAGGCTGAGTATTTTCTTTTGCTTGAAACATTCAAATGTTAAAGACATCAAAAATCTTTCATACATAATTCAGTAATTGTAGCCTCTCTTGATATAGCAGGTAACTTGACAAATCCAGGTCTATCATACTACAGGGCTATATTGACAGCTCAGGTTGTAAGGAATTGCTATATAGGGTATGCACTTTCATTTAACACACTTTCAACTAGACCCTTTCAACTTATATGCAGCCTGCTTTGTTCATTTCCTTTTGCTGTTAACTGCCTAGTCCCATAGAAATTTGAGTCTACACAAAGCCCAACGACTAAACTGTTATTTATTTACTTATCTATTCAAAAATACTTATTAATGATTTAGGCTGTGCAGATTAGTGTACAAATGATACTAAGATACTTTAAAATATGGGCCTTCTCTTTGTGGAGACTAGAGTATAGGAAGGGAAATAAATGAGTGCAACATCAACTATAATAAAAGTAGAAGAAGGTAAGTCTTCCAAGAGATCTTATCACTATAAAGAAAAGAGAGAATGTATTTCCAGTTGGAATATTTGGGAAAGCTTGATGAACGGGGTAGAATCAGAACAGAAACTTGATAGATAACTGGTAGGTAAATATTATGGAGTTATGTTGAGAGGGTAAATATTATGTCTCTGTAAGACTGTCAATATTAGGCATTAGATGAAACTAATTTAGGTTTATTTATATTTATATGTATATATGTATATGCATATGTATGTAATTTATATGTGTGTGTTATATTTATATTATTTATGTGACATATTTGTATGGTCTATATAGATGTAGAGATAATATCAATATTAATCACTTGTGTTTGTGTGTATCAGAAATTTTATTGGAAAGTCTCCAAGGTTTTTAATGATTATATTCTATATTTTACTCTTTTCTATGCACCTAGAAAATCACCATTAGATTGTTTAGCATAATCATAATAATTCACATTTATTGAATAATTAAAGTTCCAAGTACTTTATATAAATTATGCCTTTTATTCCTTAAACAACCTATAAAATTATGTGTAGTTTATAGATGTGGAGTCTGAGTCTAAGAGAGGTCGAACAATTTATCCATGGCAAGGTAGAAAGTGGCAAAGCCAGGATCTGAACCTAGATATTCAACCTCAGAGCTAATACTACCATGATATATAATGACTGATTCTGCAATAGCAACTTCTTTTATCAGTAGAAAAGAGTAAACATTCAAATCACAACTCAACAATTCACACAACTCAACAACTCTGATACTTTTTTTCATCTGGTTTGTTAGTATCTTGAGCCGCCTTCTAGAAATGAATAGCACTACCCTCCCCTGAATTCTCAGGTGACTGTGATAAAAAAAAAAAAAAATACAAGAATTTGAAATATTCTGGAACCTGTCCTGTTAAACATTAAATTATTCTCTTGAAATTAAAGAAATTACATCTTAATACAATATAATATGACATTGTTAAATAAATGGGAATTTAAAGAAAAAATCATGTATTATATTAATCAGCTGGGTTAACAAAACTATCTCCTTAAATGATACTATTTTTAATTTAGTTTTTTATTTTAAGTAATCTTTACACACAATGTGGGACCTGAACTCATGACCCTGAGATTAAGAATCACATGCTCCTGCAACTGAGCCAGCCAAGTGTCCTCTTTATGATACTAATATTAACAATGAATGTCCTCAGGAACCAGGGATCTAGGCTAAGGGTTCTTTGACTTGTCACTTTTCAGTAACCCCTACATTCAATTAAATACAAATTAATCAGAACTACCCTTTAAGTCTCTTGCAAATCAGCCTCCTCTCCATTCCCTTCAATGCAATCTTCCCACCTTCACACCAACTCCATCTCTCTCCATTTGCTAGTCACCTCCTGACTGGACTTGACTTTTTCATATTGCAGCTTCAGTGAAGTTTCTGAAGCTTAAATATGAAAATGTTGCTCTCCTGCCTTAACCCCTAAACCTTCCATAATCTCTAAGGCTATTTAGGTATCTCTCCTCTATACTCTTAACCTCTCATGCCTATCCTTAGCACAACACTTATCTCACTATATTGGCCATTTACTTATTTTTTTCCAGGACTGTGAATTTCTTCGGAAGAAACAATAACAATAAAGGCTCGTTTAATCCCCTATTCTACTGCTAGGCTTCCAAAAGTTTCTTGTAATAATGTCCTACACTTAGGCTGCTTACATTCTTCCCATTCACTTCCTTATGTACTATAAATTTGAACTTTGCCTCATTATTGCCAGAAACTGCCTCTCCCAGGGTTACTAATGACCTTCTCTGGTGGGTTCCCAGTGGATACTCCTAGTCTATCCTGCTAAACTTCTGTGCAGCATTGGTGTCACTGATCTCCTATTTTCAAAGAACACTCTCTTAAAAAAAACAAAAACAAAAACAAAAACAAAAAAAAAAAACACTCTCTTCAGATGTCATCCCTAAGAACACATCCTTCTGATTTTCCTCTTTTCCCTCTTGTTTCCTTAGCTAGCTCTATTTCCTTAGCCATCCCTTATATATTGATATTTTCAGTTTTTTTTTTCTGAGGCATTGTAGTATATATTTCTTATGTGCAGTGGTACTCAATTTCTTTAGAATGCCATCTCTGCATTTTGCTAATTTCTCATATTATGACTCATCTTCTCATGGTGGAAATCTAAAATTTTACTTTGTGAGCCTCCCTCACTACTACAGTAAGACATGTGACCTGGGTTCTGCTCATTAGATTCATTCTCAAGGTACTACATATGGAAATTCAGTGAACATAAAGAAGCAGGTATCTAGGGAATTAACCTCTTAGTGAGTATGATGGTTGAGGGCACTAGTTTTTTTGCTCGTTAGAGTGGTAGACTTTCTGGTGCTTTTTCTCTAGTATTATTTATATGAACTATAAGTCCTCAGGGAACTGGCATAATCTGGGTGAGCTTCAGTATTTCCCTAGAAATGCTTTGTTTTAAGGTTTTAGCACTGTTCCTGTCTAGTGCTAGGCCTGGATCTCTGAACTAAATTTTGCAAACTACTAAATATCTTTTGATGCATTCTTTTCCTGCTTAAACACAGAATAGACTTTTATGTCAGCAACTGAGAGTAGTGATCAATATAGCCTTGCTTTTCTTCCTTCTTCCCTCCCTTCCTATTTTCCTTCTTTTCTACTCGCATGCATTCCTTGAGTGACCTGATTCACTTCTATGATTATAATGATTATTAGTTTTTATTTGAAAAGACACCTGATTCATATGACCTGTGCAGACTGGTTTCTTAAGCTTCATATCCATATATAAAATATGCTCTGTACCTCTCTGCTTCATTTCTTTATTCAACAAGTAAAAAGTATGTGTTCACTATCTGCCAACATCAGACTAGGCTCTTCAAACACCAAAATGAGTTAAGATAAGACTGAGTCTGGTCCTCATGAAAGCTGACTTAGTGGGTCAGGAGACACAATCAGCATAAACATATGCAAAAGTGCAGTTTTGACAAGTTCAGCAATAGAGAGGTGCATGGTGGTCTGGATGCTGTGAAAGAGGTGCTTGATCTAGACAGGTCAGTTAAAGTGTTTTTCCTGAGGAACTGGCTTTTAAAGCTGCAGTCAGTCAATAGAATGAGAGAGCTGAAATGAGTATTGAAGGGAAACTCTGGAAAAAATAGAGCATGACGTGCAAAGCCTATTGAAGAAAGATCAAGATGCAATTGAGGACTGGGAGGACCTGCTGTTTGTTGGGGTGATATATGATATATGAGCTTGGCCATTCAGGGATTTGTAGGCCAATTTAAGGATTTGGCCTTAATCCTGAGAACAACAGGGAGCTATTGAAAGGTTTTAAGTGGGATTATGATTGGAAGCAACAAGATCAGAAATATGTACTTAAAAGCTCACTCTGGCTTCAGAGAGGAGTGAAAACAGGTAGACCAGTTCAGAACCTTTTGAAGTTATCCAAATAATAGATGATAATGTTAAAATAAGAAGGTTGGTGGGGATGGAAAAAAACTGGACAGATTAAAGAGACCTTGAGCATGTAATGAACTTCACAGCAAGGATATAAGGGAAAATAAGGGAAGGGAGATAACACACAGGTGTTAGACCTTTTCACTTGACATAGTCAATTCTGTAGAAAAGATCAGGAAAGCCTTACAGGCATGTCAAACTCAGTAAGTCTAAAAGGAACATACCACCTTCTGCCTGAGCCTAGCTCTTGTTTCTCTAGATCTCCCCTCGATTGTTCAGTTCAGACAGCTCTCTCTTTCCCCAACTGCCAGTGTAGTACTTGATGGTTTTTTGAGTCTACCTACCAAATGTCCGATGTCTAGGTATCAAGAGCATATTATGAAGGTGCACACATGAGCTGTGTCTTTCCACAATGTCCGCTTTATTCAATCATAAAGCAAGGTTAATCACAATTATAAAGCAGGTGCAGGATTCCAAATTCAATGGCATTTCACCAGGTGATTAAACTTGGCTTCTTACACAGCACACAGAGCAGGGCATAAGAGAAACTACACAACAAACAAGGTAACAGAAGGGTGTAGAAAGAACAAACCACACACAAAGTCAGTCTGTGGGTGCGCAGTTGAGATAAGGCCTCAGTCGGAGGTACCAGTCAGCTGTTAGCACTTACTACTTCTTATGTTCAAGCAGTGAAGGATTTTGGTTCTTTTTGGAGATCAAGTGGGCAGAACCTTGGGTGACAGTTGCCTATTTTAAGTGGTCAGACATAGAGGGGGTCATGTCTGAAGACTCTGACAGTTTCCTGCCCAAACCTTATTTTTAATGAGTCTCTGGCCGCTACAGACCTTCTCTGGTTCTACTTGTCATCAGTTCTGGGAGGTCAGCTGGTGCTGGTCCTGGCGATATCTTGTAACACAGAACCTTTAACTACTTGTATCATTGCTTGACACAGGACCCTACTTGACATGACAGACTCCATTTTTGTTCTCTACAGTGTGCCATCAGCAATTCACTGAACAGTCATCTCTTCAGTCCTCTCATTGTTTCTAATATTGCTCCTATCTGATCTGTGTTCCAATAACAAGGAATCTCTCAAAATGCAAAGCTGATATGGTGCCTGTTTTTCCATTGGCTCCCCATTGCTTATAGGATAATTGTTAACCATCTAAACTCACTCATAAATCCCTGCATGATATGACCATCGCTGACTTCTTTAGCCCCATCTCTCACCAACCAGCACACTCATCATTTCTGAAAGGTATATCCACAACAAACTTTTGGTTTCAATAATGCATGAAGCTCTTACTCCTTCATCCCTATGCATTAGTTATTTCCTTCATGTAGAATATCTCCACGTTCTATGACTTCACTACATCCCTGCTCTTCCTGGCCTTCCCCTGCTTTGTCACCATTTCCCTTCCATTGTTTAAGTGACCCTACTTTGAGGTCTTTTGGACAGTGTTTAACTTCCACATAATCAACATTGTACTTTATTGACACCATATTTTAATTGCCTACTTACACTTTTGTCTTCCCTTCTCGATTGTGAAGTCTTTGAGGGCAAGAACAGACATCACTGTTTCATCAGCAACATTCAGCACTTGAAATATAAATTGAACTGAAATTGAGTTAGCTATTCATCCCTACCCCATAGTCTTAACATAAACTCAAAGAAACAAAGAAAGACATGCATGTAGGTAACAAATTCATTTGTGCATTTCATGTCTAGTAACTAATGATTTTAAATATCTAGAAGCTGATCCATTTGTGATAGAAATATCTAGACAAATCAAATTAGTAATGCTTATTTATCAGCAAAGATAAAATAATTCATAAGATCAAGTCATATGCTTGTGGAAGTTTTTTTTTTAAGATTTTTATTTATTTATTCACGAGAGACACAGAGACAGAGAGAGAGGCAGAGACACAGGCAGAGGGAGGGAGAAGCAGGCTCCATGCCAGGAGCCTGACATGGGACTCGATCCTAGGGACAGGATCATGCCCCCGGCTGAAGGTGGCACTAAGCCACGGAGCCACTAAGGCTGCCCTATTTGTGGAAGTTTTAACTGAAGTATTTTGCTATGATCTTTAGTGATTGACAGATCTTTCAGGAAATTTTTAAATAAATTCATTTAATATTACTTCAGTCCAGTCCTGCCTGTCTAATTGAAGATGATTTATTGCAGGACCTGTTTAGTTTTTCTCTTTTACTTAACATTTATTGATCTGAGCATATTATGTTGCTCTTTGGTGCCCCCTAATGATCAAAGGTGACACTTCTTTCCTGAAAAGAAAAGAATCAAAATAAAAATAGATCTATTATTCTTTCTCAAATCTATAGGGTACAGGGTGGATTAAGTCTCCCTTGATTATGAGTGTGTTTGTGTGTGCGTGTGCGTGTGCGTGTGTGTGTGTGTGTGTGTGAGAGAGAGAGAGAGAGAGAGAGACAGAGACAGAGACAGAGAGAGAGGAGACAGAGAGAGGAGAGTGAGATGTAATGAAAGAGAGACTGAGACAGAGAGAGAAAAAAAGAAGGAGGTGTAAGAGAGGAGAGGTGGTACTTTGTAGTTTCCCTTAGTCCATTCATTTAATATTGTTTTGCCACCACAACTCTTCCCTAGTCACAAAATTCAAATATCTTCATTTAGAATGGTCAGAAAACACCTAACCTAGGGGGCAAAACTTGGAATTGCCTCAAGACTCATAGTATGTTTCACAGAGGTGTGTGGACTTAAATTTTGAAGTCTGTGTTTTCCTCTTAGTTTTCGGTTTCTTTTCTGATGCTTCCCTTTAAAATCCTTAGGTTTTACCTCCTCCTACTGGAACTAAAGAGAATATCACTTGCAACACCAGCAGAAATGGAAATATCAACAATTCTTTGCCCTTTGAGTATTTATTAGATCTCTCCTGTGAAACTGTCAAATCTGATACTTATTTTGTAAAGCACTAAATAGCTTATTAAGTTTCTTTAAAGGCTACAATATTATTTAATTGCTGAATAAATTATTAAATTTCTTAATGTGGCAATATAGTATTCAATAATCATTAAAGAAATATAACAAAATAATGGTTTTGATGTTCTCATTTGTTGCTGATTAGAATCATATTTTGTCAAGAATGTTTTAATTTCATCTATTTTTTTTAATTTGCTGACAAAAACAAAGGTGCCTATAGATGTCTTCATCACTTTCATGTTTAAATCACTTGTTCTCATTTCTGATACTGTTTATACATGTGATATTTTGTCTTTGTCCAATTTGCTTAGATTTCTCCCATTTTAATATTTATGTTTATTTATTTAATTTTTTTGTTTCCAACATCCTTATTTTAATTTAATTTAATTTAATATTTAATTTAATTTAATTTTATTCTGTTTTGGCAATAATACTTTTTATTTATTTAATTTTTATTTATTTAAAAAATTTTTTTATTGGAGTTCAATTTGCCAACATATAGCAAAAGACCCAGGGCTCATCCCGCCAAGTGCCCCCTCAGTGCCCATCACCCAGTCACCCCAACCCCCCGCCCACCTCCTCTTCTACTACCCCTTGTTCATTTCCCAGAGTTAGGTGTCTCTCATGTTTTGTCACCCTCACTGATATTTTCATTCATTTTCTCTACTTTCCCTTTATTCTCTTTCACTAATTTTTAAATTCCTCGAATGAGATAATATAATGTTTGTCCTTCTCCGATTGACTTACTTCACTCAGCATAATACCCTCCAGGTCCATCCACGTTGAAGCAAATGGTGGGTTTTTGTCGTTTCTAATGGCTGAGGAATATTCCATTGTATACATAGATCAACATCATCTTTCGTTGGACACCGAGTTTCCTTCCACAGTTTGGCTATTGTGGACATTGCTGCTAGCAACATCAGGTGCAGGTGTCCCAGCGTTTCATTGCATCTGTATCTTTGGGGTAAATCCCCACCAGTGCAATTGCTGGGTCTAGGGCAGGTCTATTTTTAACTCTTTGAGGAACCTCCACACAGTTTTCCAGAGTGGCTGCACCAGTTCACATTCCCACCAACAGTGTAAGAGGGTTCCCTTTTCTCCGCATCCTCTCCAACATTTGTGGTTTCCTGTCTTGTTCATTTTCCCCATTCTCACTGGTGTGAGGTGGGATCTCAATGTGGTTTTGATTTGTATTTCCCTGATGGCCACTGATGCGGAGCATTTTCTCATGTGCATGTTGGCCATGTCTGTGTCTTCCTCTGTGAAATTTCTGTTCATGTCTTCTGGACATTTCATGATTGGATTGTTTCTTTCTTGGGTGTTGAGTTTGGTAAGTTCTTTATAGAGTTTGGATACTAGCCCTTTATCTGATAGGTCATTTGCAAATATCTTCTCCCCTCCTGTGGGTTGTCTTAGTTTTGTTGACTGTTACTATTGCTGTGCAGAAGCTTCTTATTTTGGTTAAGTCCCAATATTTCATATTTTTGCTTTTGTTTCTCTTGCCTTCATAGATGTATCTTGCAAGAAGTTGCTGTGGCCAAGTTCAAAAAGGGTGTTGCCTGTGTTCTCCTCTAGGATTTTGATGCAATCTAGTCTCACATTTAGATCTTTCATCCATTTTGAGTTTATCTTTGTGTCTGGTGCAAGAGAGTGGTCTAGTTTCATTCTTCTGCATGTGGATGTCCAATTTTCCCAGCACCATTTATTGAAGGGACCATCCTTTTTCCAGTGGATCGTCTTTCCTGCTTTGTCAAATATTAGTTGACCATAAACTTGAGGGTCCACTTCTGGGTTCTCTATTCTGTTCCATTGATCGATGTGTCTGTTTTTGTGCCAGTACTACGCTGTCTTGATGACCACAGCTTTGTAGGACAACCTGAAATCTGGCATTGTGATGCCCCCAGCTATGGTTTTCTTTTTCAATATTCCCCTGGCTATTTGGGGTCTTTTCGGATTCCACACAAGTCTTAAGATGATTTATTTCAACTCTCTGAAGAAAGTCCATGGTATTTTGACAGGGATTGCATTGAACGTGTAAATTGCCCTGGGCAATAATGTCATTTTCACAATATTAATTCTTCCAATCCATGAGCACGGAAATTTTTCCATCTCTTTGTGTCTTCCTCCATTTCTTTCAGAAGTGTTCTGTAGTTTTTAGGGTATAGATCCTTTACTCTTTGGTTAGGTTTATTCCTAGGTATCTTATGATTTTGGGTGCAATTGTAAATGGGATTGACTCCTTAATTTCTCTTTCTTCAGTCTCATTGTTACTGTAGAGAAATGCCACTGACTTTTGGGCATTGATTTTGTATCCTGCCACATTGCCGAATTGCTGTATGGGTTCTAGCAATCTTGGGGTGGAGTCTTTTGGGTTTTCTGCGTACAGTATCATGTCATTTGCGAAGAGGGAGAGTTTGACTTCTTCTTTGCCAATTTGAATGCCTTTTATTTCTTTTTGTTGTCTGATTGCTGAGGCTAGATTAGATTTCAGTACTATGTTGAATAGCAGTGGTGAGAGGGGACATCCCTGTCTTGTTCCTGATCTTAGGGGAAAGGCTCCCAGTGTTTCCCCATTGAGAATGATATTTGCTGTGAGCTTTTCATAGATGGCTTTTAAGATGCAGAGGAATGTTCCCTCTATCCCTACACTCTGAAAAGTTTTGATCAAGAATGGCTGCTGTATTTTGTGAAATGCTTTCTCTGCATCTATTGAGAGGATCATATTGTTCTTGTTTTTCTCTTGTTGAGTAATATTTATTTAAAGAGAAAGATTACATGTCTTTGTTTTTTGTCTCTAAGTATTCTTTCATTTTCTGCTCTTGTTTGTAATTGGTTTCTGCATACTTGAAGTTTATTCTGATATATTATTATTTTTTCTAACTTTTAAGTTGAACGATTATCTCATTATGTGTTTATTTTAATTGCCTTTTAATTTTAGAACAGTTTTACATTTATAGAAAAATTGTGGAAGTAGTAGTAGTAGACATAATCCAACCCAATTTTCTCTTCTATTAATATATTGCATTACTATTGTGCATTTGTTACAGTGAATACACTAGTATTGATACATTATTATTAATTGAAATTCATATTTGATTCAGACTTTCTTAGTTTTTACTTAATATCCCTTTTTCTGTTCCAGGATCTATCTAGGACACTAGATACAAGCCCTTATGTCTCCTAGGCTCCAATTTTTCTTGTTTTTGATGACTGTGGAGGCCGAGAAAACTAAGGCCATTCCACTTTAAGCTCAGCGTTAGCACAAGTACAGCCATCCCAGGCCCCTGTCATTAAGAGCTGAAGTTTACATTATTTCAGTAACAGGAAGAAAACAGTTTACAGTTTAACAGCACTAGAAAGCCCCATATTAGAATAAAAACAGAGTCCAAGCCAAGGGCAGGAAGCCCCTATTAGAATGAGAACAGAGCTCAATGCCCTTGAAGGCCCCATATCAAAATGTAAACAGAACTTGAGGAATTGCTCCAGCTCTTCTGGAGGTCCCCGAGACCAGCCCATAAAACTAAGCTGAAACCCACCTCGGGGTCCAAGTCCCTGCTCCGCTGTGTCGGGTACACTTGGACCCAAGCTGGAGCTTGCAAATAATCCCTCGTGTGTTTGCATCAGTAGCGCCTCCTCGGTGGTTTCTCGGATTCGCAATCTTGGGCACAACAATGACCTTGATAATTTTGAGGATAATTGCCAGGTAGAATGTCTCTTACTTAGGATTTGTCTAATGTTTTCTCATCATTAGACTAAAGTCATGAGTTTTGGGGAGGAGCAGCACACAGAGTAAGTGCTATTTTCATTTCAGCATATCAAGGATATACACTATTAACCTGAATTATCATTGTTGATGTTAACTTTAGCAAATATAACACAGAATTTGTGTTTGGATTTCATTCCCTCCTGAGTTTCTGATTCAGTAAGACTGAGGTAGACTAACAACTTTCCAAGTGATGTTGAGTCTAATAGTCTGGGGACCATACTTTGTATGAGAACCACTATTGTAAAGGAAAAGAATGAATTGTGGGCAGTGACTGGCCCATAAAAGATGGTGAATTTTACTCTCTAGCACTATGCCTCAGTATATGTGATTTAAACAAACAAAACAAACAAAAAATTTTAAAATATTATTTAGAAAAATGACTACTATGGATTCTGGGACAATCATCCTGGCTCTCTTACCTTCTAGTTGAAGGATGATGCATGCATTCCTTATCAATTCTGTGCCTCTATTTCTTTATATACAAAATGTAGATGATAATTCTTTTGACTTGATAGAGCTTTCTGAGGACTGAAATAGTACTTAGCATATGGTAACATTCAATCTACGTTAGCTAGTAATATAATACAGTGGTGATGTCTCCTTAAAATGAAAGGGAAAATTATTAGGTGAGTATTGTCAAAGACGACCAGAGTTAATAAAATAATAAACCAGATTATTAACCATGATTTTATTGTTAATAGAATAGATGTGGGGAAGCATATAGTAAGATTTTTATTTATAACCGAGTTGTAGTCAGAGTTGATTATGCCTGAAAATGCAAATGGCAAGTTTTATTCAAGCTTGCCCTTACAGAGCTGTGTGACTTTGTGGAGGCCAAGAAAATTAAGGCCATTCCACTTTAAGTTCAGCGTTAGCACAAGTACAGCCATCCCAGGCCCCTGTGAATAAGAGCTGAAGTTTACATTATTTCAGTAACAGGAAGAAAACAGTTTACAGCTTAACAGCACTAGAAAGCCCCATATTAGAATGAGAACAGAGCCCAAGCCAGGGGCAGGAAGCCCCATATCAGAAAGAGAACAGAGCTCAATGCCCTTGAAAGCCCCATATCAAAATGTAAACAGAACTTGAGAAATTTCCAGCCCTTCTGGAGGTCCCTGAGACCAGCCCATAAAACTAAGCTGAAACCCACCTCGGGGTCCAAGTCCCTGCTCCGCTCTGTCGGGTACACTTGGACCCAAGCTGGAGCTTGCAAATAAACCCTCGTGTGTTTGCATCAGTAGCGCCTCCTCGGTGGTTTCTCAGATTCGCAATCTTGGGCACAACAACGTCATAGAATTTGACTTGATATATGATATAAAGATTCACAAATAAATCCAATAGTGACATTGCTGAAAAAAAAATATTATTACAATTCCTTAAGTGGGTTGATACTAGGCCTTAATTAGTTCCTCTACTTAATGTATCTGTTTATTTGATCTTTGGAATGAGTTAGACTAGTGGTTTTCAAATATAACATGCCTCAGAATCATCTCGAGGGCTAATTAAAATACAAATTATAGACCCCCCACTTTCAGCGTTTATGATTCACTGGGTTTGAGGTGGCATCTGAGATTTTGCATTTTTCAACTGTCAATGATATTGATGCTGCTGGTCCAGGGCTATCACATTTTGAGAACTGTTTGGTTGAAACTGTGTGGGAAGACTATTACAAACCTGTGGCATCCTACAATCCTTTAACAATTCATGGATGCCTTTTAAGGTATGGGGTCTTTGAATAGACTGCCTTGCCTTGTCAGAGAATTGTAAAGACTTATTCACCTATTTCCAGGTCCCTCTGGGAAAAAAAAACTGCAGGTAACCATCCTGACACACTGTTGCTGTCATGGGTGTGGCTATAAGCTTCCCAAAGTAAAAAGCTAACCACCTCTGTGACTCTTCAAGCTTTGCTCTCACTGTTGCTCCAAGGAAAGCCCTCTATCAAATGCGGCCAGTGATCTCCTCTCTATCAAATTAGTAAGGTTCAGGCCTTTTGCCTCCTGCCTCAAGCTTCTCTATTCTACCCAGAAATTGGTCCTAGAGCCACTTCAAATGTCAATCTGAGCGTTCAACTTCTTGCTTAAAAACTATAAAACTCTCCTGAATATCCTGCCTGCGGGATATACACCGAACACTTCATGTTTTGTCTTTGCCCATAGGACTCGCTAGCCATGTCTTGCATTATATTGATCCAAGTTGTGTGAAGTTCTCTTATTGCTCTAGTCTGTTTTCCTCATTGATCCTTATTAGCACTGCTTTATGGCCTGGAATGCTGTTTCTCTCCCATTCTACATCTGATTGGTGAGAGCATGGGGCACTGATTCTCAGCTCGGACCTCATCTACTGCATGATTCTCAATTCCACATGTAGAAATGACCCAGCCTTGTGCATAGTTCCATCGTAGATTTGTCACACTGTGTTTGACTTACCTGTGTACATGTCTAAATATCTCTTCTGGGAGGAACCAGGTTATACCAGGTAACAGCTGCAAAGAGGACTTCTTTCAGAAAGTAAACATTTATTTGTCCACATTTACAATTTAATGAGTCTGTGTGTCTCACCAATACACTCACGCAACTTTGAATATGCCAAATGTTTATTATTATTTTTTTTTCCAGATACCACAATGGAAGTTGAGTTGGGAGTATCTATTTTCTTGTTCTTCCAGCCTGGATCCTTCAGCAGGTTGGATTCTAGAATCATTTACCTATTCTGGGCTGAGTCACTGCAGCTCTGTAAGTCAATCTGCCCAAGGAAGAATTTCAGCACCACCATTCACCAAAGTTTTAGTGAAGTTATCCTAAAACCAAGCCTTATGTTATAATGTTGGACAAGGGGCTCTACCCTCTACTCTGATGCCTACAGGGCCCTCTGCTCTGAATTTTCTCCTTGATTACCTTCAGATGTCCTATATCGGTGTCCATGTTTATATTTTTTTCTGTATGCATTGCTATTTCACTATGGAAAAGAACATTTCTGTGGGTGTGCTAAATGTGCTTATGCAGAGAGCAATTAACTCTCTATCCAGCCATTAGAAGCAGCTCATCAGACCTCTGCCTTTGGATGTCAAGAGTCTACAACATGACATAATTTGCCTTTCTGATTTCTTTATATTTACATCATACATGGAGAAAAAGGTCAGATTTAACAGAAAATGCTTACTTATCAGCAAATAGAAGAAAGTCCTTGCAAAATCTAATCAGTTTGTTTCTAAAGATATTAATGAAAGTTTCTTTCTTAAAAAGATGTGGAAAGGTCTGTTTAGTTCTGTTTGGTTTTGTTTGTTTTTTCATTTTTACTGCTTGTCACTATAATAGTTCTTTAAAAAGAAAACGCTACTTTGTCTGGGTTTCTTTTTCTATTTCCTTTGCATTGCATTTTCTCATGTCTATTTTTCTAGAATACTTATTAAATGGGTCTTTGAATATCTAGATACCTTTGAATATCAGGTACATATTAATTCTTCTACATTTTATGTCTTCTTGACCTTTGCAGTAATCTGTCCCCCCAAAATTCTTTACTTCATCTCCTAGGTGGCTGATTTGAAACTTTAATATCTAGAGAATTTATTATTTCAATAATTATGTGATTAACTTCTAAGTCAAAAATTTCTCTTTTTTCAAAGCAGCCAATTTTAAAATAGGTATAGCATTCTACTGAATAATGATAAGCAAACCAATTATTCATCTTTTAGTTTTTTTGAGAGGGAGGGGTAAGATGGTGAAGGAGTAGGGGTCCTCAACTCACCTGGCCCCACCAACTCACCTAGATAACTTTCAAACCATCCTGAAACATCTCCAACCTGAGACCTAAAGAGAGAACAGCTGGAATGCTACAGAGAAAAGTTTTTGCTTCAAACAAGATAGGAAGGCGGGAAATAAACAAAAAACAAAAAACAAAAAAACAATAAAAAAACAGAATAAAGTGAGGGAGGGGAACCACGAGTATTCAGGCTAAAGGGGAGCAGCAAAAGCCTCCAGGGCAGGAAAGCCCAGGCCTGGAGAAGCAGGAACTTTAAAAATCCACACTGGAGTTTTCCCTGATAGAAAAGTGCTTAGCAGGGAAATTGGACAGAACCGCAGGAAGGGCAGTGAAGCCTCCAGATTCCGAGAGTCACATAAGAGGAGCGGCGCCTGAGGGAAAGGCACTGCAAACCGTGGTCTGGTATCCGGAAAGGGCTGAGCACCACAGCCCTCTGGGACATTTGAGAGAAACCAGTGGGTTAGGTGGGCCACCTCTGGACAGAGGTGGCTGTGCCCTATTCCCTGCAGGAGAGACAGTCACTGGGAGCACAGTTCCAGCAGCACAGGGCCCCAGATCCCAGGGCTCCAAGTGGACACAGCTGGGATCCTGTGCTCCCCCCGGGGACAGGCAGAGGCAGGGAGGGCCCAAGACAGCGAGGACTCTCCTGCTGCTGGGCACCCCCACGCTGTGCAGATCAGTGCCCCCCACCACTCTGGGAGCATCCTGGCCAGTACAGACTGGGAGACTGGTTAGTTACTGTGGGAGCTGACTCCAGAGCTAGAGATCTGGCTGCTGCCAGTGCTGTTCTTCCTCCTTGTTTCACTGTGTGCCTGGGAAAGGCAGAGCCATCAGGGAAGAGGGGCTTCACCAGGTAAACAGCTCCCACTGATTCCTGCACCTGGCAGGAGGCGGGGCAGCTCCCCCAGGCACACATACCTGAGAATCAGCACAGCAGGCCCCTCCCCCAGAAGACCAGCTGGAAGGACAGGGGAAGAGCAAGTTCTTGACCAAGCATCACTGTTAAGCTACAGGACTGAGGGAAAATAGTATATAGAACTAGAAGGTCCATTTTTTTTCTTTTTTTCTTTTTTCAATTATGACTTATTTTTATTTTATTATTATTATTTTTTGAAGATTTTATTATTTATTCATGAGAGACACAGAGAAAGAGAGGCAGAGACACAAGCAGAGGGAGAAGCAGGCTCCTTGCAGGGAGCCTGACTTGGGACTCGATCCTGGGTCTCCAGGGTCACACCCTGGGCTGAAGGCAGCACTAAACCACTGAGCCATCCGGGCTGCCCTATGACTTATTTTTATATCAGACTAAAAATTTCCAATATTTTAACCTTTTCTCACCTTAACTTACAATATTTTACCAGCTCTTCATTTTTAAGTTTTTTCCTTTTTGACTTTCATATTTCTACAGTTACATGTCTTAGATATACTTTTCGCTTCTGGGTTCCCTTCAATGTATTTAATTTAATTTCAGTAGATATAAAAGATATGTTTTTTTAAATTATTTTTTATTTTTTATTTTTAAATTTATTTCTGCCTCATTTTGTTTTATAATGGTGGAAGTTAGTACTTTCTAAAACAAGACCAACATACACCCAGAACCAAGTGGAACACCATGTTAGTTTATTCTGTGAGATTATATTCTCTCTTCTTTCCCATTCTGCCTGTGGGATCCAAGGAATTTAACAAAAATCCCCTACCCCTGGACAGAGCAGGACTAACTCCATTTTGTGCTACACCCACCATCTCATGTATAACCCCCACATGACCTGCTTATTGTTTAAGGCAGTCCCCCACCCTAGTCAAGCTGCTGAGCACACCCTTACCGGAAACCGGCTCATAAGAATGTAAACCCCACCTTTTGCCCGCCAAACCTGCGCACCAATTCTGACCAGAGTGATAGGCTAGTTCAAAAGGTCCCTGTAGGGTAAATTGTAATTCAACTGGCCACCTGCGTGTGAACCGACATGACTATGCAACTTTCTGTGTGCGTTACAATCTCATTGGCCATTGGCCCCTATAAAACTGCTACGCCTCTTTTTTTTTTTTAAGACTTATTTTTGTTTATTTATGATAGACATAGAGAGAGAGAGAGAGAGGAAGAGACACAGGCAGAGGGAGAAGCAGGCTCCATGCAGGGAGCCCGACGCGGGACTGATCCTGGGACTCCAGGATTGCACCCTGGGCCAAAGGCAGGCCCGAAACCGCTGAGCCACCCAGGGATCCCTGCTATGCCTCTTAACCTTGGGGTCCAAGTCCCTGCTCTGCTGTGTCGGGTATACTTGGACCCAAGCTCGAGCTTGCAAATAAACCCTTGTTCACTTGCATGGGTGTTAGCTCCTTGGTGGTTTCTCGGATAGGCAATCTGGGGCACAACACTGCCCCACTCTTTTATCTTGTTTATGTTTTAGTGGTCAATGTTGGGGCTTTATAAGTATTGCTAGTTTATATAAATTTGGGATTGAGCATCTTATAATTTACAGAACAAAATACACTCAGAGCCAAGAAGGTGACCCTTTAGAACCCCTTAGGTAGACTGCATTCTCTTCCCACTACCATTTCCTCACCACCACCATCCTTCCTCCTTTTCTTTTCAACTTCTTCCTCTTTTCTTTATTTTTTTCTTTTCTTTTTATTTTTTCTTCTTTGCTTTGATTTTAGGCTTTTTATTTTTATTATTTTGTTTTAAAATTTTTTTTTTCACTTTAGCAGTCCTTTTGTTTTATTTTGTTCTGTTCTCTTATTTTATTTTAGTTATTTTCTGGTTTCTGACCTCTTCAGAATCATCTAGGGTATATTTTACTCAGGTTGTGGTTGATATTTTTGACTCAGCCTGCTCATACAGCCAGTCTGCACTGGAGAAAATGAGTAGAAGGGAGATGTCACCACAAAATAAAGAACTGGAAACAGTATTCTCTGCCACAGAGTTACAGCATTTGGATTTCAATACAGTATCAGAAATTCAATTCAGAAGTATAATTTTAAAGCCACTGGTGCTCTGGAAAAAAGCATAAAGGACTCTAGAGACTTAGTTACTGCAGAATTGAGATCTAATCAGGCTGAAATTAAAAATAGATTAAATGAGATGCAATCCAAACTGGATGCTCTAACTGTTAGGGTTAATGAGGTGGAAGAGACAATGAGTGACATAGAAGACAGGTTGATGGCAAGGAAGAAAGCTGAGGAAAAAAGAGAAAAACAATTAAGAGCCCATGAGGAAAGCCTTAGGGAAATAAATGATAGCTTGAGAAGGAAGAATATACATCTAATTGGGATGCCAGAAGAGACAGAGAGAGAGAGAAAGGAATACAAAATATATTTGAACAACTATACAGCTGAGAACTTCCCAAATCTGGGGAAGAAAACAGGCATTCAGATCCAAGAGATAGAGAGCACCTCTCAAAAAATCAATAAAAACCATTCAACAATAGTGAAACTTGCAAATTTCAAAGATAAAGAGAAAATCCTTAAAGCAGCATGAGACAAGAGATTCTTAACTTATATGGAGAGAAAGATTCCACATGTAAGTTAATCAGATTAATAGCAGATTTCTCCACAGAGACCTGGCAGGCCAGAAAGGGCTGACAGGGTATATTCAGGGTCCTAAATGAGAAGAACATGTGGCCAAGAATGCTCTATTCAGCAAGGCTCTCATTCAGAATAGAAGGAGAGATAAAGATAGGCAGAAACTGAAAGAATATGTGACCACTGAACCGGCTCTGCAAGAAATATTAAGGGAGACTCTGTAAAAGAAAGAGGAAGCCCAAGGTAATAAGCCACAAAAACAGGGACTGAAGTCCCACAAAAACAGGGACTGAACAAAGAAGAAAAACAGGTATTATGATGACACTAAATTCATATCTTTCAATGGTAACTCTGAATGTGAATGGGCTAAATGATCCTATCAAAAGACACAGGATATTGGACTGGATAAAAAAAAGCAAGACTCATCTATTTGCTATCTACAAGAGACTCATTTTAGACCTAAGGACACCTACAGTCTGAAAATGAAAGGTTGGAGAACCATTTACCATTCAAATGGTTCTCAAAAGAAAGCTCCAGCAGCAATCTTCATATCAGATAAATTAAAATTTATCCCAAAGACGATAGTAGAGATGAAAAGGGACACTATATCATAATTAAAGGGTCTATCCAAAAGAAGACCTAATAATCATGAATATTTATGCCCCTAATGTGGGAGCTGTCAAGTATATCAATCAATTAATAACCAAAGTAAAGACATACTTAGATAATAATACACTAATAGTAGGAGACTTCACATGGCACTTTCTGCAAGTGACAGATCTCCTAAGCACAACATCACTAAAAAACAAGAGCTTTAAATAATACACTGGACCAGATGGATTTCACAGATATATAAAGAACTTTGCATCCGAATGCAACTGAATACACATTCTTCTCAAGTGCACAAGGAACTTTCTCCAGAATAGACCACATACTGGGTCACAAATCCGGTCTCAACCGATTCCAAAAATTGGAATTGTCCCCTGCATATTTTCAGATCACAATGCTTTGAAACTAGAACTCAATCACAAGAAGAAATTTGGAAGAAACTCAAACACATGGAGATTAAAGGGCATCCTACTAAAAGATGAATGGATCAACCAGGAAATTAGAGAAGAATTAAAAAGATTCACATAAACTAATGAAAATTAAGATACAACCATTAAAAATCTTTGGGATGCAGCAAATGCAGTCCTATGAGGGAAATACATCACAATACAAAAACAGCAAGTAAAATCTACACCAGGCAGAAGAAGAGAGATAATAAAGACTCAAGCAGAACTCAATAAAATAGAGACTAGAAGAACTGTAGAACAGATCAACAAAACCAGGAGTTGGTTCTTTGAAAGAATTAATAAGGTAGATAAACCCCTACCCAGATTTATTAAAAAGAAAAAAAGACTCAAATTAATAAATTCATGCATGAAAGAGATCACAACCAACAGGAAATACAAATGATCTAAAAAACATATTATGGGCAGCTTTATGCCAACAATTGAGGCAATTTAGAAGAAATGGGTGCATTCTTGGAAAACCATAAATTACCAAAACTGGAACAGGAAGAAATAGAAAACCTGAACAGGCCAATAACAACCAAGGAAACTAAAGCAGTTATCAAAACCCTCCCAAGACACAAAAGTTCAGGACCAGATGGCTTCCCAGGGGAATTCTATCAAAAGTTTAAATAAGAAATAATACCTACTCTACTAAAGCTATTCCAAAGGGTAGAAAGGGACAGAATACTTCCAAACTAATTTTATGAGGCCAACATCACCTTGATTTCAAAACCAAAGACCCCACCAAAAAGGAGAATTATAGACCAATATCCCTGATGAACACAATCCCTGATGCAAAAATTCTCAACAAGATCCTAGCAAATAGGATTCAAAAGTACATTCAGAAGATTACTCACCATGACCAAGTAAGATTTATCCCCGGGATGCAAGGCTGGTTCAACACTCATAAAGCAATCAATGTGATTGATCATATCAACAAGAGAAAAAACAAGAACCATATGATCCTCTCAATAGATGCAGAGAAAGCATTTCACAAAATACAGCATCCAATCCTGATAAAAACTCCTCAGAGTGTAGGGATAGAGCGAACATTCCTCAGCATCTTAAAAGCCACTAACAAAAAGCCCACAGCAAATATTATTCTCAATGAGTAAACACTGGGAGCCTTTCCCCTAAGATCAGGAACACGACAGGGATGTCCCCTCTCACCACTGCTATTCAACATAGTATTAGAAGTCTGAACCTCAGCAATCAGGCAACAAAAAGAATAAAAGGCATTCAAATTGGCAAAGAAGAAATCAAACTCTCCCTCTTCACAGATGACATGATACTGTACATAGAAAACCCAAAATCCTCCACCCCAAGATTGCTAGAACTCATACAGCAATTTGGCAGTGTGGCAGGATACAAACTCAATGCCCAGAAATCAGTGACATTTCTATACACTAACAATGAGACTGAAGAAAGAGAAATTAAGGGTTCAATCCCATTTACAACTGCACTCAAAAGCATAAGATACCTAGGAATAAACCTAACCAAAGGGGTAAAGGAGCTATACCCTAAAAACTTCAGAACATGGGCAGCCCGGGTTGCTCAGTGGTTTGGCACCTGCCTTCAGCCCAGGGTGTGGTCCTGGAGACCCAGGATCGAGTCCCACATCAGGCTCCCTGTGAGGAGCCTGCATCTCCCTCTGCCTTGTCTGTGCCCCTCTCTCTCTCTCTCTCTCTCTCTCTCTCTCTCTCTCTCTGTATCTCTCAGGAATAAATAAATAAAATATTTTTTTTAAAAAAAACTACAGAACACTTCTGAAAGAAATGGAGGAAGACACAAAGAGATAGAAAAAAAAATTCCATGCACATGGATCGGGAAGAATTAATATTGTGAAAATGTCTATGCTACCCAGGGCAATTTACAAGTTCAATGTGATCCCTATCAAAATACTATGGACTTTCTTCAGAGAGTTGGAACAAATCATCTTAAGATTTGTGTGGAATCAGAAAGGAACCCAAATAGCCAGGGGAATATTGAAAAAGAAAACCATAGCTGGGGGCATCACAATGCCAGATTTCAGGTTGTCCTACAAAGTTGTGGTCATCAAGACAGTGTGGTACTGGCACAAAAACAGACACATCGATCAATGGAACAGAATAGAGAACCCAGAAGTGGACCCTCAAGTTTATGGTCAACTAATATTTGACAAAGCAGGAAAGACGATCCACTGGAAAAAGGATGGTCCCTTCAATAAATGGTGCTGGGAAAATTGGACATCCACATGCAGAAGAATGAAACTAGACCATTCTCTTACACCATACACAAAGATAAACTCAAAATGGATGAAAGATCTAAATGTGAGACAAGATTACATCAAAATCCTAGAGGAGAACACAGGCAACACCCTTTTTGAACTTGGCCACAGCAACTTCTCGCAAAATACATATATGAAGGATCCTATGTATCCTATGAAGGATGCAGAGGAAACAAAAGCAATAATGAACTATTGGGCCTTAATCAGGATAAAAAGCTTCTGCACAGCCAAAGAAATAATGAACAAAACTAAAAGACAACATACAGAATGGGAGAAGATATTTGTAAATGACCTATCAGATAAAGGGCTAGTTTCCAAGATCTATAAAGAACTTATTAAACTCAACAGCAAAGAAACAATCCAATCATGAAATGGCCAGAAGACATGAAGAGAAATCTCACAGAGGGAGACATAGACATGGCCAACAAGCACATGAGAAAATGCTCCGCATCAGTGGCCATCAGGGAAATACACATCAAAACCACAATGAGATCCCACCTCACACCAGTGAGAATGGGGAAAATTAACAAGACAGGAAACAACAAATGTTGGAGAGAATGTGGGGAAAGGGGAACCCTCTTGCACTGTTGGTGGAATGCAAGCTTGCAGCCACTCTGGAAAACAGTGTAGAGGTTTCTCAAAAGTTAAAAAGAGAGCTACTCTAGACCCACCATTTGCACTACTGGGTCTTTATCCCAAAGATACTGATGCAGTGAAATGCTGGGACACCTGCACCCAAATGTTTACAGCAGCAATGTCCACAATAGCCAAACTGTGGGAAGGAGCCATGATGTCCTTTGACAGATGAATGGATAAAAAAGAAGTGGTATATCTACAGAATGGACTATTATGCAGCCACCAGAAAAGACGAATACCCACCATTTGCTTTGATGTGGATGGAACTGGAGGGTGTTATGCAATGCAATCATCATATGGTTTGATATGCAATAGGCTCTAAAGTATAGTTAATGGTATTCTTGAGGTATTTATCACACTTAACAGCTAGAAAAAGTAAAATATATATTCAGTGTGTGTTTCTTTGTGGTGTACATCTTACTTCTGTTTGGTAGTCAGTTTGTTTTCTTTAGTGGTCTTAAGTTACCAGAGTTTTTTGTTTTTGTTTTTAAGTTACCAGAGTTTGTACTTCTCTATCATATTTGTTCTATAAATTTATGTTGCCCACTAAAATTTGATTATTGTAGATTCTGTTGTCAATTGAAATTTGTGCTGGAAAACCCCATTTTATTTTATTTTTTTATTATTTTTTAATTTTTATTTATTTATGATACTCACACACACACAGAGAGACAGAGGCAGAGACACAGGCAGAGGGAGAAGCAGGCTCCATGCACTGGGAGTCCGACGTGGGATTCGATCCCGGGTCTCCAGGATGGCGCCCTGGGCCAAAGGCAGGCGCTAAACCACTGCACCACCCAGGGATCCCGAGGAAAACCCCATTTTAGATAGCTTCACTCACAGCTTTTTTCCAGGAGAAATCTCCAGAATCAGAAGCAGAGCATTAGGACAGCTATTCAGCTGCTTATAGGTTAAAAGCACAGTTGCCTCTACAGGTATCCTCCTTCTGTCAGCTTCTGCCATCTCTGATCTTGTGGTTGTCCTGTTCTGCTGAGATAACTCAGTATCTTTGAAGACTCTTGTCTCCAGGAGGTTGTAATTCTATGGACAATACAATCTCACTTGTTTTATATATTCCAGATAGTTGTCCCTATTTTGGTCATTTGGTGCTTACCAGATGTATGCTTATGGTTTTTCTATGATTTCAATACTATTTTGGAAAAATAATAATTCATTTTGGGAAAGTGAATAAGTAGATATATTTTCAATCAGCCTTCTTAGCCCAATAAGTGTTTATTCATTTCCCAGATGTTTAAATATTTTAACATTCTGGACATAAGACATAAAAAGACTTACAAGATTTTTTTTTTCATTCTGCATAAATACAGTATTCAATGGCTTTGGGACATAATGCATGCCTTTTACCTACTGGAGCTACTATAAAAGAATTGGACTGTAATGATAATCACTCAATTTTATTTCTTTTTTTTTAAAGATTTATTTGTTTGTTTATTTATTTATTTATTTATTTATTTATTTATTTATTTATTTATTATAGACACACAGAGAGAGAGAGAGGCAGAGACACAGGCAGAGGGAGAAGCAGGCTCCACGCAGGGAGCCCAATGTGGGACTTGATCCCGGGACTCCAGGATCGCGCCCCAGGCCAAAGGCAGGCACCAAACCCTTGAGTCACCCAGGAATCCCCTCAATTTTATTTCTAAAGGCATATGCCTTCCAGGTAATCTCTAGAAAGCTTAATCTCAAAGTTAGTTGTTTCATCATTTAACACACAACTTTATTACTATCTAGCTAAGTATTATGTTCCTTTTCTCTTTTAAAAACACAAGGTTTTTTTCCTCTTACACACCTCACCACAAATCATCGTAAATATATTCATTTTCTTCCTCCTTCCCATTTCAAATCTCATGGTATTTTAATGCTTTGACCATATTTTTTTCCATTCTAATTGATTCTATACTTTGTTCCTCATTTTCCTCTAAGCAAAACAAAACAAAACAACTCATAACATCTTCTGCTTCTATATTCATACCTGGGAATAAAAAATTACCAGTGCCTCTCCTTGAATATAAAAGACACTCTCAGTATCCATCTTGAGGAACAGTCTCCCATTGCTTGCAAATTCTTTCTTTTGGGACTAAAAGTATAATAACATATGCTCAAGTGCTTTTCTATACTTGCAGATAATCGATTGTGGTTCAGAATATAAAGGATGTGCTCTTATCTTACTGTTATTTCTACCGAAGGGCAAAGGCTCGCTATTTCAAGCATCTGAGACGATTTTCCAGATGAATTTATGACTGGGAAGGGTAAACTTACATATCGAGTTGATTTCAGAGTTCTGGGGAAGTGTTAAAGGAGGTTCAATTATACCTATGAATTAATAAGCTTTGTGAACAGATAACTATCAGTGCAGTTAACTCCTGAGGCTCCAACATAAGCCTAAATAAAACCTAAGAGGATGTTCTAGAACATATAAAATCTCAAACATTGGTGCAGAATCAAGAAAACACAGGTCTGTGTAAAATTAAGAACATACCAAATTGAATGGAGCTAAGATTTTTTGAAGTGCATTGGAAGTAAAGCTAAAGTAATGATTAAAATATATTACAGAAAGAATTAAACATCAGAGATTTAAGTATTTAATATGGAAAATTTAAATCATACTCAAATATAAAGAATACAACATGATCCATCTACCCATCACCCAAGTTCAGCATCAACATTTTTCAAAGCTTGTTTCACTGATCCCATCCTCAGTTTGATTTTTCTTGGAGTATTTAATTTTTTTCAAAAAAAAAAACTTTTTATAATTTTTTTTCAATTTATGTATTTATTTTAGAGACAGAGAGGGAGAGCCTAGGGGAGGGGCAGAGGGCAATGAAGAGAGATGGGGCAGCCTGGGTGGCTCAGCGGTTTAGCGCTGCCTTCAGCCCAGGGTGTGATCCTGGAGAACCGGGATCCAGTCCAATGTCAGGCTTCCTGCATGGGGCCTGCTTCTCCCTCTGCCTGTGTCTCTCCTTCTCTCTCTGTCTCTCTGTCTCTGTGTCTCTCATGAATAAATAAAATCTTAAAAAGAAGAAGAAGAAGAAGAAGAAGAAGAAGAAGAAGAAGAAGAAGAAGAAGAAGAAGAAGAAAAGAGATGCAGGGCTCTATGCAGGGCTTGACGTGGAGTCTCCATCTCACAATCCTGAGATCATGACCCTGAGCTGAAATCAAGAGCTAGACACTTACCTGACTGAGCCACTCAGTCACTACAATTTTTCTTGGAGTATTTTAAAGAAAATCCCAGATATCATACCATTTTTCCCCTAAACACTGTATCGTGAATCTCTAAAAAGTATTTTCAAAAAATATAACAACTGCCATAGACTGTGCCATACATAGATACTATATGTGTCTCCAAAAGTTATATGTTGAAATTTTAATTCCTAACATGATGGTATTTGGAGATGGGCCTTTGGGACATGATTAGGTCATGAAGATGAAGCCCTTTTGAGTGGGATCAGTGCCCTTATAAAATAGGCCACAGAGAACTTTCTTGCTCTTTCTGCCACATGAGGACACAGCAAGAAGACAGTTATCTATGACAAAGAAGAGGTGCTCTTGAGCCAGATGCTGAATCTGCCAGCATCTTGTTCTTGGACTCTCCAACCCCCACAACAGTGCGAAATAAATTTCTGTTTTTTATAAGCCATCTAGTCTATGGAAGTTCATTATAGCAGCCAAAACGGACTAGGACAACCACAATGCCATTTTTATTCCCAGGAAAATTAAAGATATTTGTTAAAACCATTTAACATCAAGTACTTATTCAAATGTTTCTGATAACCTTTAAGAAGTAATTTCTTAATCTATTTTTCAAATCAGGATTTAAAAAGTTCTATTTTTTTTTATTTTTTTTTTTTTTTTATTTATGACAGTCACAGAGAGAGAGAGAGAGGCAGAGACACAGGCAGAGGGAGAAGCAGGCTCCATGCACCGGGAGCCTGACATGGGATTCGATCCCGGGTCTCCAGGATCGTGCCCCGGGCCAAAGACAGGCGCCAAACCACTGCGCCACCCAGGGATCCCAAAAAAAGTTCTATTTTTAGTATCTTACTATTTTTTTCTGGAGTCTTTTCTTTAATCTAGAACAGTATCAACTACTTTCATCATTGGTGTTGAAACATGGAAATATTATTTTTAATTTTTCTATGTATTTTGTTATATAGAATACTAATGTTTTCTTAAAAATATTGTGAGTTCTCTGTTACTGAAAACATGACTGATATACTTATTTTATAAATCAAGTCTTCTTGTGATCTGATAATATTTTTTATAGTATATCACAGAAATAAAAATTAAAAAAATAGGGATCCCTGGGTGGCCCAGTGGTTTGGCGCCTGCCTTTTGCCCAGGGCACGATCCTGGAGTCCTGGAATCGAGTCCTGTGTCGGGTTCTCGGCATGGAGCCTGCTTCTCCGTCCTCCTATGTCTCTGCCTCTCTCTCTCTCTCTCTCTATCTCTAGGTCTATCATGAATGAATAAATAAATAAATGAATAAATAAATAAATAAATCTTTAAAAAATTTTAAAAAATAGTTTTAGGAACATATGTAGTTCCACACATTACTATATTTATAAATCATACAAAATACAATCTTCAGTGAAATCAGTTCATCACATTTTTACTAAGATAATGGTAAGAAATATTTTATAAAAAAATAAAAATTAAAGGAGAAAAATTACTTTCAACTTAAATTAGATTTCTAATGTTTTAAAAATAACATCAACTCTACGAATCACATTGTTCCCTTCTAATCAGTCGTGCTAATAATAAGACATAGAAATGGCTCTGAATATGATAAATGGATTTGTTACACTTTAAACCATTTTCCTAAAATAAAGGATAATTTAAATCCTATTAAGTTTATATCGCATTAAATCCTTAAGTTTGTGTTGCATTAAAATGACTTTACATGAGGGCAGCCTGGGTGGCTCAGCAGTTTAGGGCTGCCTTCAGCCCAGGGTGTGATCCTGGAGACCCCTGGAGATGGAGTTCCACCATGTCAGGCTCCCTGCATGGGGTCTGCTTCTCCTTGGGGCCTGTGTCTCTGCCTCTCTCTCTCTCTTTCTGTGTCTCTCATGAATAAAAATCTTAAAAAAAAAAAAAAAAGTTTACGTGAAAGACTAGCTAGGTTGCCTGGGTGGCTCAGTGGGTTAAGTATCTGCCTTTGGCTCAAGTCATGATTCCAGAATCCCAGAATGGAGCCCCGCATCTAGCCCCCACTCAGCAGGAACCTGCTCCCATTTTAGACTGGCATCTTTCAATTAGAAATATGAATTTAAGGTTCCTCCATGTCTTTTCATTGATTGATAGCTCATTTGTTTTTATTGCTGAATAGTATTTAATGGTATGGATGTTCCACAGTTTATCTAGTCACCTGTTGTCTAGTCATCTTGGCTGCTTCCAGCTTCTGCCAATTGTTAATAAAGCTGCTATAAAGATTCACGTGCACACTTTTGTATGGACGTATTAACTCATTTGGATAAATACCTAAGAGTGTGATTGATCAGATGGTAAGATTGTGTAGAGCCAACCTGTCTTCCAAAACTACATTATTTTGCATTCTTACCAACAACGAACAGGAGTCCTTACTGTTTCACATCCTCATCAGCACTTGATGTTTCCATTGTTTTGGATTCTAATAGATGCATCATAGTATATCTCACAATTGTAATTTGCAGTTTCCTAAAGGCATATGATGCTGAACATCTTCTCATATGCTTATTTGCCATCTATCTACCTGTCTTGCTGAGATGGCTGTTCAGATCTGTTATCCTTTTTTTTTTTTTACAGTCATTTGTTGTTGTTTTTTTTTATTTGTTTGAGTTTTGAGAGCTCTTTGTATATTCTGAATAATAATTATTTATACGGCTACCTTTTATTTTATTTTATTTTAAATTCTATTTATTTGAGAGACAGTAAGCTCAGGAGCATGAGCCAGGGGAGGACCAGAGAGAGGAGAAGAGGGAGAAAGAGAGAGAGTCCCAAGCAGACTCCACACTGAGCTGCAGGGCTTCCAGAGCTCTATTTCAGAACTCTGAGATCATGACCCTGAGATCATTAACTGAGTGGAAACCAAGAGCCAGACACTCAACTGATTGAGCCACTCAGGTTTTTCTATATGACTGCTTTTCTAAAGCAATATTTACTTTTGTTAGAAATGCTAAAAATATGGTTTTTTTAAAAGGTGTTCTTTAGTGGAGTAAAATTATGAGAATTAAGAACAGTACTTCATTGTTGGTTTCTAAGCTATGTGTTACTGAACTTAAAAATTCAGCTCTCATATTTCTTTTTAGTGTTGGTCAGTTCTCATATTTCTGCTCCAACATAGCCTATTGTTTATATTAATACACAACATTAGAATGTTTTAAAAATCATAACTGTAATGAAAAACTTGAGATAACATTATTTGCTAATGGCAACACCTTGAAATTAGTTCTACTTCCACATAGCAGTTTAAAACTCTTAAAAAAAAAAAGCCTAATTACTTGGCATCAGCTTAAGGATTTTTCAATATCCTAAACTGCAACTTTTGGAATCAAAAAAGTATGAATATAGGAAGTATTTTTGATTTGTGAGGAACAAATAAAGGAAGAATAAAAAGGAAAAAATGAAGGAAGAAAAAAAAGAACTAAAATAGCAGTGGTTCCTGCAACCTGGTAAATATCCAACTAAATGTTCCATCTAAATAACATCTTATAAAGTAACATCTTATTTTTCTCTCTGATAGTTTATTAATGGGGATATAGGGTTGGGGGCAGGGTTTTGTTTTTAGTCATGATAAAAAAAAAACTACTTCTTAAATTCATACTTGTAAAAGGAAAGCTTATGAGGGAATGCCATGAATGTAATTAAGAGATGAACCAGGATATAAGCTTTTTGGAATTCCATGGTCTCCATAGACATGGTTCATTTGTTTCCCTTATGACAAAACACTTCAGATTCTGCCAAATTGTTCCTAATTGCATTTGCCCATATTTACATCAAATGCACAGAACACTGTGTTATTATTATTCCAGCAACATCACTGCAAATGATTCCTGTTTAGGGGTGTTCCCCTTTCACTTAAACTAGTAGGTACCCTGACCATGGCAAGAAGGTAAGTGTCATATCTCAGTGGATCCAGTTATTAATCCATGCTCAACCAGAAACCCCCAGCTTTTTTAGTAGTTTTATAATGCTCGGATGCCATAAACTGGCTTGAGCTATAGGGAAGGACTAGAATATTAATTGCTTCATTCCCTTCATATGATGTCAGATCCTGCCTTTGGGGAACAGCCCACAATGCAGAAAATGCCAGGGGTGGGATCATAGGAAGGGGTCAGCTGCTGCCGGGGCCACTGCCAGTGGGGAACTGCACTTGCCAAACCACGACCCAAGGCCATGGTTACAGGGTGCCTACTGCCTGAGCCTCCAGGAAGCTCACTTCCCATTCTTTTTTTTTTTTTTAATTTTTTTTTTTTTTTATTTATTTATGATAGTCACAGAGAGAGACAGAGAGAGAGGCGCAGAGACATAGGCAGAGGGAGAAGCAGGCTCCATGCACCGGGAGCCCGATGTGGGATTCAATCCCGGGTCTCCAGGATCGCGCCCTGGGCCAAAGGCAGGCGCCAAACCGCTGCGCCACCCAGGGATCCCCTCACTTCCCATTCTTAAATCCCATTAGTCTTAGGGTCGCTTCTTTTTTTTTTTTTTTTAAATTTTTTTTAAATTTTTATTTATTTATGATAGTCACAGAGAGAGAGAGAGAGAGAGGCAGAGACACAGGCAGAGGGAGAAGCAGGCTCCATGCACCGGGAGCCCGACGTGGGACTCGATCCCGGGTCTCCAGGATCGCGCCCTGGGCCAAAGGCAGGCGCCAAACCGCCGCGCCACCCAGGGATCCCCCTTAGGGTCGCTTCTTAGCAAATCCCTCACTTTAATTTTTGCCCAGGTAAATGGACCATATTGCCTGGATAGTTGAAAAAGCTCCAGTTATTCTTTCTGCTCTCCTCTCACCCCACCTCCAAGCTCATCTTTGTTTTTGACACAATGGCAAGGGTGAATCTTTTAAAATAGAATTTGGATCTCTTCATGCCCTGCTTAGAACCATGTGATGAGCTCTCCCAGAATAGCCAAAGAAATTGCAGTGGGCTACAAACCCTGTATCTGGCTCCCCATCTCTTACCTCATGTCCTCCTTCTTGTCCCTTTTTCTCCTGCATCCGTACTAACCCTGCTGTTCCTCCAACATACTGGGCATGTCCTTGACTTAGCACATTTGCTTTAGCTGTGACCTCCTTTCTGGAGTGCTCTTTCCAAAATACCTTTAGGGCTCACTCAACTTATTTAGAGCTCCTCAGAAAGGACCTTCCTGGCTACCATATTTTTTTTATTAATAAATTGATTTTTATTGGTGTTCAATTTACCAACATACAGAATAACACCCAGTGCTCATCCCGTCAAGTGTCCTCCTCAGTGCCCGTTACCCATTCACCCCCACCCCCTGCCCTCCTCCCCTTCCACCACCCCCAGTTTGTTTCCCAGAGTTAGGAGTCTTTATGTTCTGTGTCCCTTTCTGATATTTCCCACACATTTCTTCTCCCTTCCCTTCTATTCCCTTTCATTATTATTCATATTCCCCAAATGAATGAGAACATACACTGTTTGTCCTTCTCCGATTAACTTACTTCACTCAGCATAATACCCTCCAGTTCCATCCACGTTGAAGCAAATGGTGGGTATTTGTCGTTTCTAATGGCTGAGGAATATTCCATTGTATACATAAACCACATCTTCTTTATCCATTCATCTTTCGATGGACACCGAGGCTCCTTCCACAGTTTGGCTATTGTGGACATGGCTGCTAGAAACATCGGGGTGCAGGTGTCCCGGCGTTTCATTGCATCTGAATCTTTGGGGTAAATCCCTAACAGTGCAATTGCTGGGTCGTAGGGCAGATCTATTTTTAACTCTTTGAGGAACCTCCACACAGTTTTCCAGAGTGGCTGCACCAGTTCACATTCCCACCAACAGTGCCAGAGGGTTCCCTTTTCTCCGCATCCCCTCCGACATTTGTTGTTTCCGGTCTTGTTCATGTTCCCCATTCTCACTGGTGTGAGGTGGTATCTCATTGTGGTTTTGATTTGTATTTCCCTGATGGCAAGTGATGCAGAGCATTTTCTCCTGTGCATGTTGGCCATGTGTATGTCTTCCTCTGTGAGATTTCTCTTCATGTCTTTTGCCCATTTCATGATTGGATTGTTTATTTCTTTGGTGTTGAGTTTAATAAGTTCTTTATAGATTTTGGAAACTAGCCCTTTATCTGATACGTCATTTGCAAATCTCTTCTCCCATTCTGTAGGTTGTCTTTGAGTTTTGTTGACTGTATCCTTTGCTGTGCAAAAGCTTCTTATCTTGATGAAGTCCCAATAGTTCATTTTTGCTTTTGTTTCTTTTGCTTTTGTGGATGTATCTTGCAAGAAGTTACTGTGGCCAAGTTCAAAAAGGGTGTTGCCTGTGTTCTCCTCTAGGATTTTGATGGAATCTTGTCTCACATTTAGATCTTTCATCCATTTTGAGTTTATCTTTGTGTATGGTGCAAGAGAGTGGTCTAGTTTCATTCTTTTGCATGTGGATGTCCAGTTTTCCCAGCACCATTTATTGAAGAGACTGTCTTTCTTCCAGTGGATAGTCTTTCCTCCTTTGTCGAATATTAGTTGACCATAAAGTTCAGGGTCCACTTCTGGGTTCTCTATTCTGTTCCACTGATCTATCTGGCCACCATATTTAAATAAAATATCCACACCCTACTATCCTGGTTTAAAACTATCCTTGGTTTAAAAATTAAAGTTAATCACTATTTGACTTTCTGTTTGTTGGTTTGTCTATTGTCTACCTCATCCCAAAAGACTGTGGATATTTAAACCTGTTTCTTGGTGCCTACTAAGCCCTTAATAGACACATGTGAAATAAATCAAGTGAAAATAATATCTTTCTTTTCTTTTTAAAGTATTTATTTATTTGAGAGACAGAGAGTGAGGGAAGAGGCAGAGGGAGATGGAGAGAGGCAAACCAAACTCCAAAGCATGGAGCCTAATGTGGGCTTGATCACCACCACAGGGTCATGACCTGAGCTGAAATCAAGGATTGGAGGCTTAACCGACTGGGTCACCCAGGCAACCCTATGAAAATAATGTCTTTCAATCTGTGTACTGAAAACTATGGAATTTAAAAAACCAGCTGGGAGACAGCCATCTTCAAACATACACACACACCCATACAATTGTGTACTAGCATACAATATAAATCCAAACAACTAGATAAAGCAAGTCACTATTTGATGCCACCCAATTTCACATCTTTTCTCAGAGGTCCTTGAAGATCAATTTGCAAACATTTGCTTGTATGTATACATACAGTAAGACACATACACATAAATTAAGAAATATATATTTTGTTCATTTTGCATTAAGGAGAATACACTATATGAATTGTTTTCCCCCCAATTTTTATCACTCAAGAATATTTTGAAGACAATTTATTTCAATAGATGCATATCATTATTTTTAAGTGCTAAGTCATTAGATGTCTTGTATCTGCTCTTCTCCTTATTTCTCATTTTCCTCTTTTAAGACATCTGAGTTGCCCTTGAAAGCCTCACTCAAAGGCTATCCCTTTTATGAAGGCTTTCCTTACCATTCAATCCACCATAACTCCTATTCTAATATCCTGTGAGGCAGGAGAAATAGAGGAATAACCACAGGATTAAGGGAATTGAACCATGTGCAGAGGGTGTACCCCTGGATGATAAATTAAGTCATAGTCTAGTGAAATGGGACTATGTGCTGGTAGGTGATTGTGGGGAGTATTCATACTCATGGGGGAAGAGTTTTAGGTGGGCAATCCCCAATGGTGGTGATATTTATAAACTGGAGAAAGGTGGGATGTAGGGGTTCTCGTCTATCCTTTTATGAAAAAGGATTTTCCCACTAATCAGAGTGGCTAGAGAAAGCATCAGATCCTAAAGGAGATAGAATTGAGGCACATGTCAGAATCTCTTCCCGTTGAAGTTCAACACAGAATAGCAGTCCCAATATAAGGCTTACGGAAAAAGTAGTTTCTTGTGGATAAATACATTTTTGGGGTTAATGGAAAAGGTGGCAGTAATGTAGTGGATAAAGAAAAACTTTTCTGATCATTAAATAACAAAAGTTTAACTGATTAAATATGATAAAATTGGCTTTATTCAACAATTCATGAATTTAGCAGTATCTCATCTGGCAATGAGCTTTAGAAAACAGCTGAGGAAAAGGAAAGATTTTTAAGGGTGGAAAAGGGGCAGAAAAAGGACATTATTTGCAAAGAGTGCATTGTTTCAGAGGAGGTTGCCTTCCTTGGATAATGGAGGGCCTGTGGAGTGGGTAACCTCACTAGTGCTAACAAGGTAATTCCAGGTTGACTTGTTAAAGTTAGATTCAAGTTACATTCCTTACTAGGTGGGGGTGGGGGTGGGGGATAGGACTGAACATGCAATTAGCTTAGGCAGTAAGTCTTGATTTGCTGAGGTGCTGTTTAGTACAGTGGACTCCATTCTGAGCCTGATATCTCCTTTTTGATGTGAGGAATAACCTAGAATGAGAAAAATAATTAAAACCCTCTTCTCCTCAGGGCACTGGATGGCTCAGTTGGTTAGCTCAGGTCATATTCTCAGGGTCCTGGGATCCAGGCCCATGTCTGGCTCCCTGCTCAGCTCTTCCTTCCCCCTGCTCATATGCTCACTGTCTCACACAAATAAATAAAATACATTTTTTAAAAACCCTCTTTTCCTCTCCCAAGCTCTAGCAAATTTGGTTCAAAAACTAGACATTGTTGTTGTAAATCTTTCATTTGCAACTGATCAAGGATGAGGAGAGTAAAGACATTTATTTACCATTATGATGAATGACACTTTCTGAGCTTCTTAAAGGTAACTACTGCTGATCAAAGTATGTGTGTCCAGTGACCAACATGATGTCTGGTACTTAGTTGATGCTTGGAAATTGCTTCTTGAATTAATTTTTAAAAATAATTATTTGAATTGCATTAAAAATGAGTCTTAGATTCATTTGCTCTCAACAGAGCTTAAAGAAACAGAAAATTAATATAACTGGCTGCTTGTAAACTTTATGATCATTTTTTATTTTTATTGTGCTGCAAGCCTGAAATTCAAAAATGAAATAATGTTGTCTCATCAATCTGGTGCAGATGCTGATATGTGCCACTTGAGAACAGTATGATCCTGTACTGCCAGCGACAAAGATGCTCTTCTTGACCAAACTTTCTTCAGGCTCCTCTGAGTCCTCTGCTCAATGAAGCCTGGTCTTGGGCTTCACCTCAGTGCTTGTGGAGTCTAGTTTTGGCAAGAGTCCTGCCAAGTCACTTTAGTAAGAAACCCCGATGCTTAATATCTAATCACCCTCAATATCTGACCAAATTCCTCATCCTCGATTATCCCCCAGGGTAACATCTCATCATTCTGGCTACCTTCAGCAAGATCTGTTCAGTCAGTTTAGCAAAAAATTGCATTCTAACCTCTTAGTAATTGTCCATCTATTAATCCCCTCCCCGATAATGTGCACCTTATAAATCCCCATTTTTCCTTGCTGTTTTGGAAGCTGGGCCTAATCTCTCTCTTCTACTGCAAACCCCCCTTGTAGTAATCTCTATACATTGCAATCATCTGTGTCTGTCTTACAGTCTTTAACAAGTTTCATGAATAATTTTTTCTTTAAAACTAGCTCATCTTAAAGCTTCAAAAAATTCTGGAGTTGATCAGGTGGCACGGTTTTCAACAGTAAACTAGTTAATTTTCTTTCTTTCTTTTGTTCATTCGTTCATGTGTTTGTTCATTCATTCATTCTTTAGTAGACCCCATGCCCAACTTGGGGCTTGCTTGAACTCACAACCCTGAGATCAAGAGTCACATGCTTTACTGACTGAGTCAGACAGGTGCTGCCTCTACTTCTTTACACAGAAATGTACTAGATAGATAAAAATATAATAATTCAAAGAGTGAAAAGATATAGTTTTTACCCTCAAAGAGGTGGTATTTCTATAATTAACCAGTGATCTTTCCTTTTCGTTTTGTATAGCAATCTTATTCAAATCCTTCTTGGATCATAAGGCTTAAATATAGAAAGTTATGCTTATTTATTTATTTATTTATTTATATATTCATTCATTCATTCATTGATTCATGTGCCTTCTTTTTCTACTATATATCACAGAAAAATAAAAATTAATGAGGGACTGCTTCTAGGAAGTATAAAGAATGTTTACTTTTCATTTCATCTATTGAAATGTTTTTGGTTTATATGGCTTTTTTTAATACCATGACTATATATGTCTTTTAAAATTAGAATAGAATGAGAGGAAAATGCCTATAACATTTGGTGTTAGCTTCTTTGTTTGGGTTAAGATTGGCCAAATCTGATCATGAGGGAGTAAATAGAAGGGCAAGAGTACTCAACTCATGACTGCTTAGTAATCACCGTCAAAGTTCCACCTTCTCAGATGAAAGGCTGGCTTTGAAATGAAGCTGTCAGTGCAAGAACTTGCAAATTATAACTGAACCACCTGTTAGAGGAGATAATGAATTAAGCCAGCTATTCACCTAGCAACAATGACAACAAAAATGATATATGCCTAGTCATACTGCTGGAATCATGTAAGACTTTGTTAAAAAAAAAAAAACAACCATGAAGCCTACAAAAAGATGCAAATGAAGATTTGAGTAATGGAAAGATTCTATGATTTTACACAGGAAGACACAAATTCATACACTTAACAATCTTTCCTAAGGTAACTAATAAAGCATTCAGTCTAAAATAATTCAGTACATAGCTCTTAGATGGCCTGACCTAACCCAAGGGCAATATTTTAAATATACAGAGGAGCAGATAGAAGCCACTCTCTTCAAACAGCTCTCCATAAATACTACTTATCATAACCAGACTTTTTCTTTTTTTAAGATTTTCTTTATTTATTCATGACAGACACACAGAGAGAGAGGCAGAGACACAGGCAGAGGGAGAGAAGGAGAAGCAGGCTCCATGTAGGGAGCCCGACGTGAGACTTGATCTGTGGTCTGGGCCGAAGGCGGTGCCAAACCTTTAGGCCACCTGGGCTGCCCATAACCAGTACTTTTGATAAGTACTGGAAAGAAAAGAATTCAAAGTCACTATTTCTGGCAAGTTATACTTAATTTCTTTTCTACATGAACAAGATATGGAGGCAAGCATAAGGTAGAGGAAGCAATATGTTCTAACAAATTAGCAAAGAGAGAACATGGGCCTCTTCCTGTCTCCTTATACCTCTGGACTTAGACATTTGTTCTGCCAGTGTTCATTCTATACACATTAAAATAACATGTGTTGATGTTTTCCAGTTTACAGAAATCTTAAATACCTCTTGCCACTTAGCAGGGGAGATAAATGGTATAATCTTTTATATTAAGAAATATTAGAGGGACACCTGGGTGGCTCAGTGATTGAGCATCTGCCTTTGGCTCAGGGTGTGATCTCGGAGTTCCAGGACCAAGTCCCACATTGGGCTCCTTGTGGGGAACCTGCTTCTCCTGCCTATATCTCTGCCTCTCTCTCTCTGTGTCTCTCATGAATAAATAAATAAAATCTTAAAAAAAATAAAAAAAATAAGTATTAGACTAATTACCTTGCATTGCTCAGTTTATAGTAAGCAGGGTGAGCAGCCTCATTATCAGGTTTGTTCTCATTTGCTGTCCTATGTTGTATGGTATTCAATGAGGGCACTGTGACCTCTTGAACATTTCTTTCGTAATCCTAGTGTATTTACAATTTTGTGACATTGCTGAACTTTACCATGTTCCTGAAAAAGAGGGGGGTTGAAGAAATCCCTTCAGCATTTTGTGTCCTGGAAAAGGGCTTACTGCAGAGTAATACCCTTTCCCATAGGACTCAGATAAGATTCAGGGATGAACCCTTGTTTACAGACAAGGCCAAACACAGACATTGCAGTTTCCTTTTCTTGCCCTGTAAGTGATTAGCTTAATGGGTGTCCAGCTGACCAATGGGAACAAAATACTTGTTAACTAAACTTTGGTTAAGATTCCTTCCTTCCTCCAGGACTCTGAACTCTCCCCTACCCTCAGCCTGAATCAGTTAATGACCTCTCCCTTAACAGCTCATTCTGAGAATAGATAGGCTGGCCTCAGGGTAAACATTGTCATCTGCTATTCCCTCAATGCCACCCTCTCACCCTACTCCAAGCCTGGTTTTTGCTAGTCGTGTTGACCTCTTTGTGTGCAAGAAAAACCCCTTTGTTTTTTTTTTTTTGTTTTTGTTTTTAATAAATTAATTTTTATTGGTGTTCAATTTACCAACATACAGAATAACACCCAGTGCTCATCCCGTCAAGTGCCCCCCCCAGTGCCCGTCACCCATTCACCCCCACCCCCGCCCTCCTCCCCCTCCACCACCCCTAGTTCATTTCCCAGAGTTAGAAGTCTTTATGTTCTGTCTCCCTTTCTGATATTTCCCACACCTTTCTTCTCCCTTCCCTTGTATTCCCCTTTGTGTAACTCTCCCTCCACCCCCATTCTCAGTATTGAGACATAACTGACAAATACAAAGTGTATGTATTTAAAGTGTGTAATGTAAGCATACACTGTGAAATGATTACTACAATCAAGCTAATGAGCACTTCTATCACCTCACATAGTTATCCCTCCTTTGTGTGTGTGATGTGTGTGTGTGGTGAGAACACTGAAGATACACATTCTTAGCAAATTTCAAATATACAACGCAGTGCTATTTATTATAGTCACCATCTTAGATCCCCAGAATTTATTCATTTTTTAAACTGGAAGTTGGTATCCTTTGACCAACATCTCCCCATTGTCACCCCCTAGTGATTAACATCCTACTGAGTTTGATTTTTCAATTCCACAAATAAGTAAGATCATACAGTATTTATCTTGCCTATCTCTTATAATATTTGCTAATCTCATGGTCAGAATTTCCTCCTAGTGCAAAAGTCTCACCCCTGGGGCCCCCAGGACTTGGCAAGAATTATTTCAAATAAAATCCCTTCTTACTAAGTCCATATTTGTTTTTGGTTTGGAAGATTCTCTCTGACATTACAATATCACAATCTAGAAAAAATATTCTCCCCGTCACTGCCTAGGGCCTAGATAAATGCTTTTTTTTTTTTTTTGAAATATTAATCTGACCTTGATATTCCCATGTTTTTAGTTCTAAATTTTGAAATAAATAAATAAATAAATAAATAAACAAACAAACAAATAAATAAATAAATATTGGGTTAATTGCTGTTGCCCAATCCTCAAAATATCAGAACTGAACTTCCATAGTCTTTTAGGGCTCCCTACTTCTAAGTACATACACTTTAAAATTCTTAGATAAGAGAAGAAACTTTTGGTGTATTGTAGAAGTACATTTTCTTTCTTGAATCTGTGCAAAAGGACATAAGTCCTATATGACTTTAGTGTCTTCTGTAATATTTTGCTAAAATGCAATGTTCTTCCCTTCATCTACATCACATACATTGATGTGACCATTATTTATTTAATCAGATACGTTCATTTGGAAAAATCTAACTTTATTTTTTAGGACCCCTTTTTTAGTTGGCATTTTTTGGAAAGAATGGACAACTGCAAAACATCAGGGACTTACAACGAGAAAAATTAATTTCTTGGTCATGCTACCTGAGGACTGCCACTCAATTATAGCATAGCTGTGCTCTGCTGAATTTCATGTGTCTTCTCATTGGAGGACTGAAGGTGAAGGAACAAATGTTACTTAGGGCCTTTTGTTCTTATGGTAAATAAAGCAAGAGTGACAGCCAAAACACAAAGATGTTCCAGACATAGCCTATTGTCATGTCTATTCATATTCAATTGGACAAAGCAACTTACATGGTTAATTTTAAGATTATTGAAGTAGAGAACTATATTTTACCTTCAGGTAGCAAGGACAGTACATTAATTTCCTTGGGCTGCCATAGCAAAGTACTGCAAAAGGAGAGGCTTAAAACAGCAGAAATTTATTCTCTCCCAGTTCTTGCTGATGTCAGCAAGGCCATTCTGTTGTGCCCAAGATTGCGAATCCAAGAAACCACCAAGGAGCCGACACGGATGCAAACACACGAGGGTTTATTTGCAAGCTCGAGCTTGGGTCCAAGTTTACCCAACACAGCGGAGCAGGGACTTGGACCCCAAAGTGGGTTACAGCTGGGTTTTTTAAGGGCTGGTCTAGGGGACCTCCAGAAGGTGGGGGAGGAATTTCTCAAGTTCTGTTTACATTCTGATATGGGGCTTTCAAGGGCATTGAGCTCTGTTTTCGATCTAATATGGGACTTTCTACCATGGGCGTGGGTTCTGTTGTCTTTCTGACATGGGATTCTCTGCCAAGGACATTGAGGACATTCTGCAGTTTTTCCCGTAAAATTCAGCTCTTATTCACAGGGGCCTAAGATGGCTGTACTTGTGCTAATGCTAAACTTTAGGTCGGATGGCCTTAATTTTTCTGGGCCTCCACAATTCTTCCCTTGAGAATACTTCCTTACTCTTTTCTACCTTCTGGTGGCATTCATCAAGACTTGGTATTCCTTGGCTTGCAGGTCATAACTCTAGTCTCTATTTCTGTCTTCACATGGAATCCTTCCCCCATATCATATTGGATTATGCACTTCCCTCTCACTATAGTAAGATATTATCTTGATTAGTTGCATCTGTAATGACCCTAAGGTCACGTTCTGAAGAATCAGGAGTTAGAATTTTAATATCTATTTTGGGGGGACATAATTCAACCTATAACAGGTAGAAAGTCAAATAACTTCTTATAAACAAATTCTAAATCTACCACCATTTTTCTTCCATCTGCCCCATCCCTGACCTTTTAAGAGTATAAACTATAAAATTTATCAGTAATTGGGGCACCTGGTGGCTCAGTGGTTAGGCATCTGCCTTTGGCTCAGGTCATGATCCCAGGGTCCTGAGATTGAGTCCCACATCAGGCTCCCCAGGGGGAGCCTGCTTCTTCCTCTGCCTGTATCTCTGCCTTTCTCTCTCTCTCTCTGTCTCTCACAAATAAGTAAATAAAATATTTTTTTAAAAAAACCCCAAAACCAAAAAACAACTTACCAGTAATTGAGGAAGTAGAGAATGAGTTGAGATTCAAGACGGAATCCTTTCCTAAGAAACGGTTGAAGTAGTAGAAACTGGGCTTCTTACCATGTGGAGATCAGAGCAGAAACCTACTGGTACAGTGGACCGGCATAAATGGAAACTATTGCTATAGCTTCTTACCTTCAGGACTTGCCCCTGGAATACCAGTCTCCTGGTTTTGTTGGTTCAAAGAAAGATGGGGTGGGGGGGGTGCAATTCAAACATAGGATATCCAAGTCTCTGCATGTGGAAGCAAAAGCCCTTAAGTAGGTGAGAATGATTCTGATGCCATGTGTTGCCCCTTTCAAAACTGACTCAAGTCTAACTAGGTGATCTCATCAGAGATAGAACTATAGGGAACTGGAAAAAGATAAGAGACATGATGCAGCAATGTAATGTTTTTAAATGTCACCAGGTGCCCCCAGGTTTGGGAATTACTGGACTAGACTGAACAACTGGGAGAAGTCTAAAAAGCAGTCTCCTTCCACCCTCCAAAAGGATTTCTTATGTACTATCACAGAGACCATCAACAGGGATCTGATAGAAGTCCTAAGGACACACCTCAATCCCAGTCCAAGTCTTTCTGGTTTCCACAGCTGTGCATCTCCCAATCCTGCTAGGTAGGAAAGGAGAGGAAGTGAGAAGTGGAGGGACGAAGCTAGGGGTGGTGCAGGGAGATTAAGGATACTCAGTTGCTATAGTCCTTTGGTGCTGGGGTCTCGAATGAGTTGTTGGATTAGTTGATTTACATTCAAAACCCAAGTCTGGGTATGCCTTGGTGGCTCAGCAGTTGAGCATCCACCTTCAGATCAGGGCGTGATCCCGGTCTGAGGATCCAGCTTCGCATTGGGTCCCTGCAAGGAGCCTGGTTCTCCCTCTGTCTGTGTCTCTGCCTCTCTTTCTCTGTCTCTCAAGAATAAATAAATATCAAAAACAAAAACAAAAATAACCCAAGTCTGCCACCTAGTGACTATAAGTTTGTGCAACATAACTAACCTCACAGGGCCTCATTTTTTTTGCCTTAAAATGAGGAGGATAGTACTAGTTTGTAAGGCTATTGTGAGGATGAAAAGCGATAATCTATGTAGAGCACAAAGCAGTTTCTGAGAAGCAATAAGCTCTTGTGAAACTTTATTATTATCATTATTTAGCTATGATTTAGCACTTTAACAAATCAAGTAAGGAATTTTTTCTTATGACCCCAAAGCTGCTTTATATCCCAGATTTCTCACATATTTTTTCACGTATCTGAATCCTCATCTGAATACCTTATTTCCTTTAAGATAGGAATTAGACTTGCTTTTTTTTTTTTTTTTTTCCTGTTGTTCTGGGAACTAGTCCTGTTCCTGAGCTCCAGGTGTGTAGCAACACCTCTGTCACCTGCTTAGATCTTTCCGACCTATCTGGTGGCTATCACAGTACTGCCTGGCCCTTGGAATACCAGACCCTCCCATGATCAAATTCCTGACTCCCGACACCCACATATGTATTACCTATTGCACCATGCTCTATTTCACCATCCTAGCAACTTCTGCCTATCTACTGTGCAATTATTATTTATTTTTATCAAGATATCTAATTCAAATCGAAATCATTTTAAAGATGAAGAAAATACCTTCTTGAAAGGGTTTATGATTAGCCCATATTCTATCTCACTTTACCCTGAAGCTACTTCTTATAGCTGGATTCCAGTACCACAGTGTCAACATTCCAATATCCACTTGCTGACCAAATCTGAGAATACAATTCTAGGACATATCTCTGTATGAAAAACGTAATGATCACAGATAACTATACATAAACTGTGTGGCACATAGTAGATGTATTTCTATTTTTATTTCTTCCAGTCATTGTTGCTGCCACAGATGCATAAGTAAAGAAAGAGCCCAGCAACTAGATATAGGTTAACAAGGTACCAGTAACAAGGTTGGCTTACTACAAAATAAGTATACTATTAATATTTTTAAAAATATTTTATAATTTGCTAAGGATTTGGAGTAGAGAGTTCAGGGAGGGGTAAAAGGAAAAAAACTTAAACCTATGTATTGGTATCATCTTTGAGAATCAGACTCTCTGAGAAGGAAATGCATCAAGTTAATAAAAGAAAAATGTAATTTCACAATCTTCCCACCAGCTGATACTTGCTTGAGTTCAAGAGAAAGAAATCCCCACAAAATAAATAGATCCACAAAAAAAAAATAGGTCATAATTTGAGGATTTTCAAAAGTCTTTATCAATTGATCCATGCCATTTTAAAAGATATAGCAATACTACACTAATTATGTGATGGCACAGGTAGAAAAAGAATGCAAATTATAGTCTATTTTACATGTAGTTTACTATTTTTTAAATGTACAAGGTTGTTAAAATAATTCAATAAGTCTAATTTGGAATTAACAGTATAATTTATAGCACAAAACTCCTATTTTTAGTTTTAAAACTAACTCTAGGGGTGCCTGGGTGGTTCAGGTGGTTAAGCGTCTGACTTTGGCTGAGGTCATGATCTTGGCCTGGGACTGACTGGCATGGGCCCTGGGTCAGGTTCTAGCAGGAAGCCTGCTTCTCCCTCTCCTTTCCCTCTGCCCCTCCTCTACTGATGCTCTTTCTGTCTCTCTCAAATAAATAAATACATTCTTTAAAAAAATGCTAACTCTAACAATTAGATAGCAAGCTATATCTGATAGGAATGACAATGAAAAGGTAAACGAATAACTTTGACATTGACAAAAATGAATTCGTGATTTTCTTTTACTAATATTAAACAAAGATGTTGAGTTTTGTAAATTGTTTCCAAATTCCTGGCATTAAGATATCTGGCATTTCAAAGTACCCATATGCTCAATTAAATGCTACCAAGAAGTTAATATTTATATCTTTCTTTTGTGATAAGACTGGCAGGGACTTTTCATAGGGAGAGAAGTAGTCACTTACTTAGTAGTCACTTACTTTTTTAGGCTCAGGGAATATTAAAAAGAGAGACTACATCAGTATATTAGAGCACAGTCATGTCCCTGGCTTCAGCTCTGACATGTAATTAGCATAGTGACTCCATCCTTGCAACAACGACAAAAATTGAGCTGGAAGTCAACAACTCTTAAGCTTATTAGCAAAAGGAGGTCACAGGGCAGACTGCAGCCCCTAGAACTGGAGAGGCAGAGTACAAAGATCTTAAACTGGTAGGAACAATTAAATGGTAACTAGTGAAATGCTGGAGGCTGAGTGTGGATTAGTTTAACAGTTAAAAACTCCAGGGGGCCTAGTCTTAGGGAGCCTCCATGCTTTCATGAGCTTTACTTCTGGGAGTCTCACCAGCTTATCATGGTGAAGAATGAATGGAGAAAAATCTCCTTGAACTTCAAGCAGAGGGAAGGGGGGTAAATAACCATTTAAAAATAAACCTAGAGGTGCACTGGGGTGGCTCAGTCAGTTAAGCATCTACCCTTAGCTCAGGTCATGATCCTAGGGTCCTGGGATTGAGCCCTGCATTAGGCTCCCTGCTGGCTGGGGAATCTTCTTCTCCCTCTGCTCATCCCCCTTATTTGTGCTCTCTCTCTCAAATAAATAAAATCTTAAAAAAAATAAAATAAGATAAAAATCAACCTTTCTCCACCACAAAGTCTTACTCACTATGGAAAAAAATATTGTCAGAGACTTATCTAACCTTTCTGTCTCATAAATGGGGAGAAGGGAAGACAAAAGAGGAGATAAAACGAGGACATTAGAGAAAATTGACGTCTGTGACACTACAGCACATAATATCCCAAACTGAAAACACTAAATGCTGGTGATAATGTGGGTCAGTGACAACTTTTATTCACTGCTGGTGAGAATGCAAAATAGCACAGCCATTTGGCAGTTCCTTACAAAGCTAAACATAGTCTTACCGTATGATCCAGCAATAGATTTCCTAATTATTTACCCAAATGAGGTAAAAACTTATGTCCACACAAAAGCCTGCACTTTAATGTAAATACCAGATTTGTTCATAATTGCAAACATTGGAAACAGCCAAGATGTCCTTCAATAGGTGAAGGGATAAACTGTGGTTTATTCAGACAACTGGATAATATTGATCAGTAAAAAGAAATTAGCTATCAAGTCACCAAAAGACATAGAAGAACCTTGAATGTATATTGCTAAGTCAAAGAAGCCAGTCTGAAAAGGCTACATAACTGTTTGACTCCAACTCTATGATGTTCTGGAAAAGACAAAATTACAGAGAAGGTAAAAAAATCAGTGGTTACCATAAGTTCAGGGGAGGAGAGGCAGGATTGGTAGGGAAAGCCCAAGAATTTTTAGGGGGTTGAAACTATTCCAAATAATACCATAATGGTGGGCAAGGGACATCATGCATTTGTCAATACCCATTGAACTTTACTATACAAAAAAGTAAACCTTAATGTAAACTATGGACTTTATTTAATACTAAAGTATCAATAATGGTTCATCAATTCTAACAAATGTACCACACTAATGCCAGGTGTTAATAAGTAGGGGAAACTCTACAGGGGAGAAGAGATACAGCAGACCTCTCTGTATTTTCTGATCAATTTCTTTGTAAACCTAAAACTGTCCTAAAAGATAAAGTCTGTTAACAATAATAGTTTTTAAAAAGTCACACTTCCACTCATCTTTTCATAATTAATATTGAAATCTTGTCAGTTATAAAACAGACCCTCAAATTTGACCCAAAACAAATAAGTATGTAATACAGAAGGAGAAGAAAAAGCTCAATGGTCACAAACAGGGAACCACTGTTGTGTTGGGAACATTTTGTCTCACAAATATACTGATCTCACATTTGTTTTCAGGGTTTTGGAGAATGACAGTGGTATGATATCAATTCTTCCCAAATTCTGAGTCCAGATAAACATTTTTGGGGGGCAGCCCCGGTGGCTCAGCGGTTTAGCGCCGCCTTCAGCCCAGGGCCTGATCCTGGAGACCCGGGATTGAGTCCCACGTCAGCTCCCTGCATGGAGCCTGCTTCTCCCTCTGCCTGTGTCTCTGCCTCTCTCTTTCTCTCTCTCTCTCTCTTTCATTAATAAATAAATAAAATCTTAAAAAAACCATTTTTTAAAATAGATGCTTATATGGGTTTTGTTTTGTTTCTCCTAGAATAAGTATACAAAGCAGGAAAGTTCAGACCAAGGACTCAATCACTTAACTTCTGTACTCATTGTTCATGGGGAAGAATGAAGGTCAATTAAGGTGGCCATTTTGCCTACTGTTTTATTTTGACCAGCAAGTAAATCCTCATCATCTATAAGAATTTCTAAGGCTGACTGCTTTGGCCTTTGGAAGTTACCAACATCACATGATTTAGAAGCATTTGTAACATCCCTGCAGCTTATGGTTTACAAGTGAAAGATAAGAGACATGGCCTGAGGGTTAAACCTGTCAGGATAGCTTGTACTTGTATCCTGACTTTTTTTTTTTAAGTGTTTCATTTATTTATTCATGAGAGACACAGAGAGAGAGACAGACAGACAGAGAGAAAGAGACAGAGGCACAGGCAGAGGGAGAAGCAGGCTCCATGCAGGGAGCCAGATGTGGGACTCGATCCCGGGGTCTCCAGGATCACGCCCTGAGCCAAAGGCAGAAGTGTTTAACCCCTGAGCCACCCAGGCGTCCCTGACTTTTTGAATAAAAGATTATTTTGGGTAAACGATAAAGGAAATCTCAAGATCCTTATTATCAAAAAAAAAAAAAAAAAGGGGGAGCCCAGGTGGCCCAGCGGTTTAGTGCCTTTCTGTGTCTGTCATGAATACATAAATAAAACCTTTAATAATAATAATAATAATAGTAAGTTAAGGTTTGCAACAGGGTTAAAAATGATAATCTATATATTAAATGTGTATATCTCATAATTAATTTTTGAATGATTAAATGTTTTAACACACATTTTATTTAACTCAAAAAATAAAAAAAAATAATAAGATGGTCAACTACAGAAAACCAAATAACATAAGATCTAAATTCAAGCCTCTGATTACTCCGCTGTACTTTGATTTTTATATCATGAAAAGCCTCATGTCTCAAAAACCGCTCAACTGTTGTTTTTTACTTTTGGTAGGGCCAGATATTAGTGACCTCTATAACTAACAATTCTATTTGTTTAAACTTCTGCTGTCTTGAACACATCAGCCACTTTCATTCAGCTAATACGCATTCTGGGCTTAGCCTGCTCAGTGCCATGCAACATGCTAATTAGTGAGTAAAGAACCCTGTCCCTAAGTTACTGTACTACCAGGGAGCTGCACAAGTCAATTCTAATTACAGTGCAGTGGATTAAATGATAATGAGTTGAGTATAGGGTTTAAAGTTCAGTGAGAAGGATACTCAGTTCTGCAAGAGTCCTATCATTTCTTTCAAAGGAAGCGCCATTTCATTAAAGTTAAAAGACAAAAACAAGTCAGGTTTGGAGCTAACTGGATTGGAAGTATCGACGAGGGTTGAGAGGCGGGAGCAAGGGAGGATTTCCTCAGCTGAAGACAGGTGAGGCTCAGAAGCCTGAAAAAAAGAAAGGTGAAGGGTTCTTGGGCTCCACAAACCTTTAGATTTTTATTTTTTATATTCTCATATTTAAATTCAAATGGTGTCAGGGGTTAACTTTACATAGAAATTCCACACTGTCCCAATAAGCAAGTGACTGGGTGCAAAGAGAGGTGAGATTTTTTTTTTAAGATAATACTTCAAAGGTGAGTGATGTCTACATTCTTTCCTTAGCTGTCATCTGTTTTTGATTTTCAGGGCAGCTTCAGAGCTAAAAGCAAAGATCTAAAGTAGGAGGAGTTTTCTAGTGGACTTGTTAGGACACAACCAAGCACTACAAAGCCTTCTTTGACAGCTCTCAGTAAACTGAGCTACGTCTCTTGATCCAGGGTCCTCACGGCCCTCCTGTTTTTTCTCTGTCCTTTTCTTCCCTCCTCTCACTCTTCCAGGAAGTTTATTCTTTTGAAGATCAATCTCATTTCATTATTCTTCAGTGAGTAAATAAAGGACCTCCCCCCTTCCCAGCTCCCTTATGTTTTGCTCCAAACCACTTCTCCTTCATTTCCTCTTCATTTCCTCTCCCTCTCTCTCCTCAACCCACTGATAGCTATTGGCAAATTTAGGTATTTGATTTATGAGCCAGGAATGAAAAATAACAGCAGAGGTTTTTCACATTTCTGTATGAATGAGCATGACTCTGATTAAATGCATCAGCAGGTATGTATACATATTTGTGATACTCTGTTGCATCACAGACTCCAAAAAGCCAAGCCCCACAGTTTAATCCCCGCCTCCTTCTCTGGCATTAGGAATAAAAGCTCATCAGAAACATTCCAAATGCATAAGTGATGCATTTTGGTGGCCTAAAACCTGAGTGGAGATCGAAAAAAACTAAATTGGATCACCCAGTATTTTTTCCCAGGATCATCTGGACAGGTTGTATTTTTACTATTATTACTGATGTTAATATTTAGATTTTAGATATAGGAAATTTAGGAGCAAATTATACAAAATTGTTAAAAAAGAAAAAAGAGAGAATAAAGCCTTTACTAATACTTTAGTTACTTAATAATGTAAAGCATTTTGAATGCTTTTTAAATCATTTGTTTGTCATTAAGAATAAATCTTGCATTATATAGTGCTTTGTTGTTTAAGGAATTTTAACATAAAACTACAGTATCATAGTGACCCTGTAGGTTCTGCATGCTATATATATTCTCCATTTCACTAAGGAGGAAATAGAGCAAGTAGGGTAGAAATAGTTGAAGATAAAGCACAGTTTTAACAATTTTTTTTTCAGGTTGGTATTTCTAGACAACAGTAATCTTTATACTCAGGAAAATAAACTGACAATTTCTAACTGAAATACATCCTTTGATAAAGAAGAGAGAAGCTAGAGACTTTTATTTTTTATATTCTCATATTTAAATTCAAATGGTGTCAGGAGTTAACTTTACAAAGAAATTCTATACTGCCCCATTAAGCATGTGACTGGGTGCAGAGAGATTTTTAAGATAATAATTCAAAGGTGATGTCTACATTCTCACATGTATGGAGGATGAGTCCATACATTGTGATAATTTACCAACAGACCTTAATAAGAAAAGAGATTTTATTATGTGCCACTCAGTTTAACTCTGAGACCAAAATAGAAGGGGCAGCCAGAAGTCAGCCAAGTGCCGAGTGATAAATCAGCTACTCCCAACTGACTGTAAGCCAGTTTTTGCTAAGTTGGCAGAAGACCAAGAAAATTGTTCACATGAATAAACAAATCAATAGGCTGGGCAAGTAACACCTGTTATACACTTTCTTCTGGTGAAAGATTTCTATTTTCTGAGAGCAAGGCAGATTTAGGGAACAAGCCGATTTATTAATAAGCCTAATTTCTAATCAAAATCTCATAATTTTGGTGAGAGTACATATAACATACCTGAGAGGGAGGTCTTGAAAGAGTTGAGCCTGCCATTAGGGACTGGGATTTTTTTCATGTTTAGTAAGAACATGCAGGACTAGTGTTGTTCTGGGTTCCAAAACATATGGTGAGCCATTCTGTAGTCAAAAACAAACAAGCAAATGAGAAACTCCTTCATTGTGTCTCTTTTCTGGTGTGTAATCTGAGGCCAAAGTGAAATAAATATCATATTGGGTTGTCCCAAAGTCTTTTAGAGAAACAAACAAATAGAAATCACGTGTAAAAATCATGTTGGACATTTATAGATTTTATTCTCTCAGGTGAGAAAACAGATTACTGATTATGTTTCTTCAGATAATTTTATATTTATGAAATATATTCTTGGGAATTTTGACCACACATATTTCCCCTGCTTAGAGGGGAGACATTACCATGTAATGTGTAGTGTTTCTGAAAAGGTCCTAAGTATCTGGCTTCTTATCATGAGCATGCTGTGGATTTCAAGATTTCAAACTCAATGACATTTCTACTATGTGATTAATCTGGCTTTTTATAGCATACAGAGAAGAACATAAGAAAAGCCACACAACAAACAAGATAACAGAATGGTGAAGCACCTGGGTAACAGTCTGTTGAGTGTCTGACTCTTGATTTCAGCTCGGGTCATGATCTCAGGATCATGAGATTGAGTCCTACATGGAGTTCCTCACTAAGTATGGAACCTGCTGGGGATTCTCTCTCTCCCTCTTCTTCTGTCCCCTCTCCCCCACCACCACTTATTCTTTCTCTCTCTTAACAAAAAAAAAAAAAAAAAAAAAAAAAAAAAAAGACAATAGAAGGGTGTAGGAAGTTAGTGAACCAATCTGAAGTCTGTGGGTTAGCATTTGAGACAAGGCCTTGGTCCAGTTCGGGTCAGTTCTCTGCTTCTTATGCTCAAGCAGTGAAGGATCTGAGTTCTGTTCAGAAAGCAAGTGGGCAAGAGCCTTGGATGGCAGCTGTCTTTTTAAAGTGGTCAGACATAGAGGGGGTTGTGTCTGAAGAGTCTGACAGCTTGTTGCCAAAATCCTCCCCTTTTTGAAGGGATTTAATCGGTCTCTGATCCCTGCAGATGTCCTCTGGTTCTGCTTGTTATCAGTTCAATTGATGCTGGTCCCAGTGATATGTCCTAGCTGTAGTACCTTTAATTGCTTGCATCATTACTTGACATGAGAGACTCCATCCATCTTGCTCTACACACTTCTATATATTACCATATGGATTTGGCATAATAACAATATAAGCTCATACTTATTAAACGTTTATAATGAGAATTTATAATTCCTTTTAACTGTTTCAGGTAAGTATTATAATTTTTATTATCCTTGACTTGTAGTTCAGAAAATGGAGCACAGTTGAGCTGAAGTAATTTGCCAAGATAATACAATTTCAAATAGCAGAGCTAGGATTTAAACAAGATGGTCTACTTCAGGGCCCACACTCTTATTCTTCAAAAAAAAATTCTTTTTTTTAATTTATTTATTTGAAATATATATAGAGAGAGAGCACAGAGGGAGAGGAAGAAGCAGATTCTATGCTAAGCAGAGAGCCCAACACAGGGCTTGATCCCAGGATCCTGAGATCATGATCTGAGCTAAGGCAGATGCTTAACCAACTGAGCCACTCAGGCACTCCCATGACCCACACTCTTAGTAACTATATTCTATTCTCTGTTATGTTCACATTAGCCATCTAAATTAATATGATTATATAAACTTTTAACATATATATATTTCTCATTGTATGAGCACATTTAAATATTTAGGCAACCATATCAACCATATCAACCATACCAACCATGGCAAAAATTTGACACATTTGATTATATGAACAATAGACTTCTATGCAACACTATTAAAATAATTTATTAAGACAGCTTAAAGATTACTGGCATATAAGACAGAAATACCACACATATTTTCAATATAAAATCAACAATAAACTACTTGCTATGAAACAGTTAAGAAAAAACAACAATATTGATGGGCAAAATGGATCAAAATAATAAAATAACCAATAAACTTATAAAAGATGAAAACATGAAAAATTATAAAATATCCCTGAAACACGGTTTTCCAATGATGGTGAGAATGTGAAAAGACTGGCAATTTCATATAGTGTGCAAACTGGTATAATTTTAGTCATTAAAAAAAAGTTTAATAATGTTTTATACGGGCATACCCTTTTTTTTTTTTTGTAATTCCATTGTCACTGCAAAGATAAGTGTGAAAGGAAATATACTCAAAGAGATGAATTACAGTACTATTTATATCTAAACAAAATTTGGGAAAAACAGGAATTTCCATTAGTAAAAAATTGTGTCATCTATGCTACACCCATACTAGGGACTGCTAGGTGTCATTTATAAGAATAAAGAGAATTTATGTATTAACATTTCACATTATATAGTGAAAAAATAGAGCACAAAAAGAATGTAAAATATAATACAAATTAAGTTAGATATGTAAATGTGTAGGTTAGTATCCAAACTCCACAAGGAGTTAACAAGCTCAACACCCAAAATACAAATACCCAGTTAAGCAATGGGTAGAAAACATGAATAGACACTTTTCCAAAGAATACATCCAGATGGCTAACAGACACATGAAAAGATGCTTAATATTACTTAGGGGACTACAAATCAAAACCACAAGGAGATACCATCTCACACCTGTCAAAATGGCTAAAATTAACAGCACTAGAAACAACAGTTGTTAGCAAGGATGCAGAGAAAGGGGAACCGTCTTATACTGTTGGTGGGAATGCAAACTGGTGCAGCCACTCTAGAGAACAGCATGGAGATTCCTTAAAATGTTAAACATAGAACTATTCTACAACCCAGTAAGGTGTTTACCCAAAGGATACAAAAATACAAATTCAAAGAAATATATCCACCCTGATGTTTATAGCAGCATTATTGGCAATAGTCAAAGAATGGAGAGGGCTCAAGTGTCCATGGACTGATGAATGGATAAAGAAAATGTGAGATAGATGATAGATAGATGATAGATAGATAGATAATAGATATAGATATATAATGGAATATTACTCAGCCATCAAAAGAATGAAACATCATGGATGAAGGTACAGTATATTATGTTAAGTGAAATAAATCAGTCATAGAAAGATAAATACTGTATGATCTCACTCATATGTGGAATCTAAGAAAGAAAACAGATGAACATATGGGAAAGGGGAAAAGAAAAAAAAGGAGAGAGGGAAATAAACCATAAGAGACTCTTAATGATAGAGAACAAACTGAGGGTTGATGGAGAGTGGGTGGGGGATGGGCTAGATGGGTGATAGGTATTAAGGAGGGCACTTGTGATGATCAGTATTGAGGGTTGTACGTAAGTAATGAATCACAGAGTTCTACTCTAGAAACTAATATTGCACTGTATGTTAACAACCTAAAATTCAAATTTTAAAAAAATATATTTTTAAAAGAGTAAGTATGTGTCATTGTCATATCTCCAGAGCAAATCAAGGACATTTTGCCTCGAGGGTGTACTCAAGGGTATGGTTAAACAAAAGAAAAGAATGTGGGGAGGTGATGTGCTCAAGAAGGCTTCAGGTCACAGAGCAGTCATCATGGCAGATTTGTATTAATCCAGTTCACAAAGATGAGTAAAAAGGAGATCTAGAGAGGCTAATATCAAAGAAGGCTAAAATTCATTGAGACGCTATATTACAAACTCAGAATGAAGAAGAAAAGATAGTGAAAGAAGTTGAAAGTTAATGAAGGAAAGTTTGCTTAATTAAAAATCCTATGACCAGCCCTGAACATGAAAGGTGTTGTCATGGGAATTATCAGTGATAATCATCTTGTTTAACCTTATATATTTCAGATAAGTCATTCAATGGGAAAATCTACCACCTTAGTGATCAAGTGTGAGAGTAAGGTAAAGGTAATGTGAGAGGTCCCAGAGGAATCTACTATGGCTTCACGAATCCATGTCTTAGATATATCCATTTTGGTGTCATTAATTTCATCTTTTAAATACACTCATCAAGCATTTGAATCTTTTTGTTAAATGAAAAATATTCAGGAACTAAGGAAGCTATGACTCTGAGATCTGGCAGTAGCTATCAGTTCTGATCATCAATCTTTTATTGTTATTTGATGTATATATATTAATCAGGGTGATTATTTGCCAAAATTTTATTGTATTTTTGAACTTCTTAGTCTTTTTACATACACCATCGATTTTGACAAAGAAATGGAAGGCTCTGTTGTCTTTATTCATTATGGAATTCGCTATGCATATATTATGTATAAAAATAATTCAAAATGTTTATAGTATTTATTTGAGAGAGAGCATTAGTGGGGAGAAGGGAGGAGGGGAAGAGAGAAGCAGACTCCCCACTGAGCAGGACTTGATCTCAGGACCCCAGGATCATGACCTGAGTGGAAGGCAAAAGTTTAACCAAATGAGCCACCTAGGCATCACTAATGGTGTTTTTTTAGGTGCATGGAAGAGAGCATAGTATAATTATTAAAAATCTTGGGGATTATCCAAGGGTGCCTGTGTGGATCAGATTTTAAAATTTTTTGAAAAATAAATATAACACAAATGCTTCACATTATTTTTCATGTCGATTTTTTTAAGATTTATTTATTTTAGAGAAAGAGAGGGAGAGATGAGGGGTGGGCAGAGGGGGAGGAAGAGGGAATCCCAAGCAGACTCTGCATTGAGCATGTGGCACTTGTTCCAATGACCCTGAGATCATGACCTGAACTGAAACCAAGAGTCAGATGCTTAACCAATTGAACCACCCAGGTGCCCCTATTTTTTACATAGTTTTAAATACTTTATAGTGCTTTGTACTTTATTGCTCTTTTATCTTGTTAGGCTTACCTTCTTAATAGGATTAGAAATTCCTAAAGCGCCAAGACTATATTATACAGTTCTTTAATATGCATTTAGTCTACATGCTCAATAGCTAAGAAATGCTGGAAACTCAAGAGAACCTCAATGTACAGAGCTATTATTAATTTTAAAACATTTAAAAGTACATATAAGTGGAAAACATACCTTTTTTGTTTCAGTGCACCATCCTTAGGATGGAGCCTTCCAAACCTGACTATTGTACATTCTTTGGCAAAATCCATGGAATTCTAATGTATAAAGACTTTATGGAATATTGGGATGATGTGGAGACATTCCAGGCAAGACCAGATGATATTGTCATTGCCACCTATCCCAAATCTGGTAAGTTTCTTTATTATGTTAATGTTGTTCTCATCTATAAATTGCAAACCCACCTTGAATGGTAAATATTAAGCTGTTCACTTTTACCACATACATTCTTCATATTAAAGTCCAGATATAGTAGTTTTAGTATAGATATGGAAAAAAGTGGATATTCAATTCTAAGAGCACAATCTGTACCTGTAACTTGAGCAGCACATTGACAGTAGTATTGTTGGCCACTTTAGAAAACTATGTGATATAAATGGATTACTATAGAACCAAAACTAAAATTTTAAACTACCTCAGATCAAGTCTCTGCTTACCTAATGTCACTATTATCATTGTTGTATAAACAGAGTATAAGTCATTTTTGCAAACTTTTAAAAAATTCTTTTTCAGTTAACCAGGTCTCCTTCCTTAAATCTGTCCCCCAAACTTCTTTTTTAAGCAACATCTTTTTTTTTTTTCCCCCTGAGATTAGCTCAACTGTTAATCATAGTTCTGGAGTCTCACAATCATACACCTTTAGAAATTAGAAAGATCCAACCTAGACTTCTCTTTCTGGTTGTTACATTTAACACTTACATAAGTTAAATACTAAGTAGATCTCACTCCATTATTATCTTACTCCGCCACTGTAGGAATTCTTCCCAAACACACCCTGATAATCTCATTCTCTTGCTTAATTTATGTCATTGCCCTTCCAGACTTTTTTTAAAACCTTAAACTCGAATGTGAACACCTAGGCATTTTATGCTTGGCATATTCTTGCCTCTTCAGCCTTCTGCCCACCCGTTTCTTCTTCAATTGTGTCTTCATAATTTATTTCCAATTCTTTCCCTCACCACTGTACTATTCTTAAGTGTCTGACTTTTGATTGGAAAAAAAAAATTCTGTCTGGTAGAACCCTTCTCTACCTCACAAACCTGGTGAACTAATCTCAATAATACGTTAAGGCTAAGTTGAATCCTCATGTTGTCTTGAAGGCATTTCTTGTAAAACCATCACAGAGGGAGCAGCATGCTTACTTAAATTTTCCCCCTTTGCAGTTCTTTCAATTCCTGTGCCCACTTGTATTATAGCATCATAAGAAAAAAGAAGTGTTGTAATTATTGGGCACTGTTTCCAACTCTTAAAAGTGCCTTTGAGCACCAAAAGGCAAAGATCAGATGTGTTCTTTTCTGTATCCTCTGTCTTGGGTCTCAGTTCGAGGCATCAGAAGCTATCAGTAAAATGTGTAGTTGAACCATGCTTGAGTATATCATCTAATATTATTTTTTTCTTATATTTTTTCTTTTTTCCAAATTTACATTTTTATTTTGGTACAGTATTTGCATATATCTATTAGACAGAAAAGAAAGTCCGAATCCTATGCTCAAACTACATGTCTTTGAAGAATAAGTCTCTGTAACACATGAAACACTACCATAGTGAATATATCTTATTTAATTGTGTATTCTTGGCATTTAGCATAGTGACTAGCAGATACTCAATATATATGTGTTGAAAACAATTAATGAATGACACCTCCCTGCTCACATTATCCCAAAAAAAGTAGGGAACACCTCTTCTCATTGACCTGTCTCTTCATCATTTCTTTCCATATTTTTCCCATTTCTGTTTCCCATTTATTCATTCAGCAAATTTTTATTGAGTTCCTGCTACGTGTCAAGTGTGATATTAGCCACTAGAGATATAATGATGAATAAAACACATTTAAACTCTACCCTCTCAAAAAAAATAAACTCTACCCTCTCAGATTTTATAATCCAGTAGGAAGTATAAATCAATTAGATGGCAGATATATTACAGAATGAATGTGCCTTGGTTGAAGGAAGTCCACCAAGGTATTGAGAGAACATATGGGAGGAGCACCTTGCTTGGGGCTCCTCAGAGGCTTCTTAGAGTCAGCAAAGTAAAGCAAAGACAGATTCAGCTCCTAGAAGAGTGTTCCAGGCTGAAGGAATAGCACATACATGGGCATGGGAGATTCTGAGGGCACGCTTACTTTCTGGCTTCTTCAACTCTTTCCATTCTTCCTTCTTGACCATCTGTATTTAGTCCATTCTTCAAGACTTACCTGAAAGCTTTTTCCCTCCATTCTCCAATACTCATCTTTTCTTTCTTTGAATTAAACTCAGCATTCAATTGTGTATTATTTTCACTTGTACAACTTTAGTCAGCTTAAATATATTTATTGTTAACTTATCCTAGATGTCAGGGGATGCCTGGGTGGCTCAGTAGTTAAGTGTCTGCTTTCATCTCAGGGCGTGATCCTGGAGTCCCAGAATCAAGTCTCACATCAGGCTCCTTGCATGGGGCCTGCCTCTCCCTCTGCCTATTTCTCTGCCTCTATCTCTCTCTAGTCTCTCATGAATAAATAAATAAAATCCTTAAAGAAACAACAACAACAAAAAACTTGTCCTAGGGGTCAGGAGCTATATCTTATTTATCTTTGTTTTACCTGATAATGACTAATTAAATACAATACTTTTCATATAGTAAGAATTCAATAAATCAAGCCTCCTTACTTTTTAGATTTAAAAATTTAAATCCCCAACTGCTTACACAATGTCCCAATTCATCATGGACAAATTTGGATTCCTACCACAGCTGTGTCTTACTACAATATTCATCCTCATTTATTGAAGCTATTTTGGGGTCTTGCATGATTAAATATTAGAAGAAATGTTTCTTGAGTTCTGTGGCTATTCTGACATCTTTCAAATAATATTGCATTAGTACATTCCTACTTTGTCCAGTTATAAATACACTACTTGCATTGTCAGCCTGACATGGTCAGTGGAATACTGAGGTTTGTCTAATTTTTACAGGTACAACCTGGGTTAGTGAAATTGTATACATGATCTGCAAAGAGGGTGATGTGGAAAAATGCAAAGAAGATGTCATTTTTAATCGAATACCTTATTTGGAATGCAGAAAAGAAAATCTCATGAATGGTAATGTTTAAGTAGATTTTTAAAAGTAGATTTCAAAAGCTATGTACATATATTTTAAAGTATGGATATAGACAGTGCAAGAAAGACTGTTAAGTAAGAAAGACAATTAGTATTATGTCCTCTCCATGGAAAGCATGTAAATTTAAATTTAAATCTTGAGGTAACTGGGTGATGGGTACTGAGGAGGGCATTTGATGAGATGAGCACTGAGTATCATACTATGTGTTGGCAAATTGAACCTCAATAAAAATGAAAACAAAAACAAAAACCAAACAAAAAATAAATAAATCTTGAAAAAGTTTATGGTATAGCATTTGTCTGAAATAGAGTGAATAAGGATAGCTCTTATATTCCTTCAGTAGAGCCTAGTAATATGTGAGCATTTATCTTTATATGAACTGAATGTGATAATACATTAAAAACTAGAAAAATATCCACAAAATTTTCAAGGATATATACAAAAAGATATTCATCACAGATTCTTTTAATGTTGTGCAAAATTAGAAACAATGTTTTAGTCAACAAAAGAATAGTTTAAGGTAATAGTACTGTGTAAATCATTAAAAATTTTAGGATGTTTTATGTTTCTTCACATTGCAGTTTTGGTAAAATATATTGAGGAAAATATCAATTAGAAAGTATTAAAAATTCCATCTGCATGTGTGGTATTTAGATGGTTCTGAGACTGGTCATATGGATCCACAGTTGACGCTTGAACAATGCTGGGGTTAGAGATACCACATCTCACAGAATAAAAAATCTGCACATTAACTTTTGACTCTCTTCAAATTTAACTATTAATAGTCTACTATTAGACTGGAAGCCTTACTAATTACAAAAATAGTTGATGAATGCATATTTTGTGTGTTATATATGTATTATATACTGTACCCTTACAATAAAGTAAGATAGAGAAAAGCAAACGTTATTAAGAAAATTATAAGTAAGAGAAATTATGTTTATACTACTGAACTGTAAAAAAAAAAATTCCATGTATAAGTGGACTGGTGCAGTTCAAGCACATGTTGTTCAAGGGGCAGCTGTATTTATATGGAAGACTGACTACCAAAATGTTAATAATTATTTTCCCAGAATGGTGAAATTTTATTTTGTCTTATTTTTTATTTACAATTTCCTCTATCTAAACTTTTGTCATGGTATGTATTGTTGTTATTACTATGAATACAATATGGAATCTTAAAGTTAATTTTATTTTTAATATGTCTGTAAAATCCATATAAATATCATGTTTGAAGTTGTATATATTCTTTAATTAAAAAAAAAAAAACAGGAGTAAAACAATTAAAACAGATGGCATCTCCTAGAGTAGTGAAGACCCATCTGCCAGTTGAACTTCTTCCAGCCTCATTTTGGGAAAAGAACTGTAAGGTAACCAGAGTCAAATATTCTTAAAATTTCACATTTGTTTGTTCTTTTATGGAACTGACAGATATTTAATAAGTGTGGATTAAGGTCAGTATAGTCAGAGTCTAGATTTCAACTCCAACTCTAGGGATGATTTGGAAACTATAAGCCACAGCTTCCTCGTCTGTAAGAGAAGGTTAATACCATCTTCTTCATGGAGTTGTTATAAGGATTAAATGAAGTAATGCTTGTTAAGTGCTTAATAAAGTATCTAGTATATTGTTAACAATAAATGGTAGTTTCTTTTGTATTTGTTGTTATTACTAATGGTATTGGACGTATTCCTTTTTGCAAACTATCGTGCGTGGCATAATAAAGCATGCAAGTGAACTAGTTAAAGATAAGCCAGACAAGTGTCATATAATAATTATTTACCAAGTTCCAATCATGTGATGTGCCTATCATGTGCCAGCAACACAATGATTAATAAGACACATGCAATCTTTGTCTTCAAAGATCCAGTGGGGGAAAGGGGCAAATAGACAATGTAGGAGGTGTCACAGGTCAAGTAAGAAGAGAATTCTAGCCCAGACATTGAGAGCAGGGGCGGTATCTAAAAGCAGGTAACATCTCAGCTGATATTTAAAAGATGTATAGAAGTTAGTTCTTATAATCCCAGAGGCAACCGCAGTGAGGATCTGAAACAAGTTCAGTTTAGCTGCAAGGTTGAATGTACACATTGACTGGATAAATGAAAGGAGATAAACTAAAGCTTGACCACAACAGACAATGAAGCTAAGTTGAGAAGTTTGAATGATATTTGATAGCAATGAGTTATAGACCTTTTAAGTTGATGATTGACTTTATCGGTTTTGCTTTTTACAAAGAGTGATACATGTAACCCTAAAATATTAAGTCTTGGATCATTGATGCTGTTTCTCAAGACCTTTCTAGCTTTTCTTAGGATAAGCTATGACCCATATATACTACACATATGAGATGTTGAAGTACTATATGCAGTCATAATAACAAAATAGGGGGCTGGCTTATCACAGTCATGAAACATTTTTACTGTACATTGTGCTCCATAGTTACTTGGTTTATTTGACATTTTTATGGAGATCCATGGTCTGGAATTCTAAAGATTCTAATGTTTCTTGTTTGTTTTTTAACTTTTATCAAAAGCAATTCTAGATAGAACATATACATCTTGCTGATATTATTCCATACATAAATTTTCTTTCATTAGTGAATGCCATTTATGTATTTTGCAGGAGATGTGTAATCATTTTTCAAGAGATTTGACCAAGTCACATTTTTCCTTTGCAGAATGGGCTGTAGCCCCTTCAATTATCAAATGAAAATAGATACATTTGCAATAGTCTTAGTTTTTTTTTTTTTTTTGCAATGTTTACTAAATTGCTTAATCTTCACAAAACTGCTCATCACCTCAGAGATGCATCAAACAAGTGGATTAGTGTCCTGAGTATTTCTGGAATAATTCACTGGGAGACAAGTAGATAGATGGATTGAAACTATTTGTAAAAGTGTATCTGGAGTGGTGAGCCAGAAGTGAGATGTGATTTTTTAAAAGTAGAGGGGAACAGGGATCAAACCAATAGATAAGAGATATAATTGAAATAAAAAAATTTGAGGCCCTAGAATTGTTGCAGGACACGTATATTGGGAATAACTAATAAGGAAAAAGGGAAGAGTAAACTGTCTTGGAAGAATACATGATGTTCTAGAATAGGGTTTCAAAAGTGAAACCTTTAGGGTTTCATGACAAGATTCACAATTTGGTCATAAAAGTGGTTAGCTGAAGTAAAAATAAAAGTAACAATCAATGAATACAAGACCATAGAGAATCAGATGGTTCATGCATGCAGATACTAAAATTACACTGGATGAGGACAAGATTAGGAATGGAGAATAATACTATAAGGCAGATGTTCACATTTTCAATTACAACAGGAGAATGACCACAAGTTTATAAAGGCTTTAGCTGGGAAATGGATGAACTGAATATCACAAGAACAGAGGTTTTTCAAGCGTAAGATTTTTAAAGATTCTATTTATTTGAGAGTGAAAAAGAAAGCACAAGTTGAGGGGAGAGGGAGAAACAGGCTTCCCATGGAGCAAGGAGCCCAAGGTAGGGCTCAATCCCAGGACCCTGAGATCATGACCTGAGCCGAAGGCAGATGCTTAACCGACTGAGCCACCCAGGCATCCCTCAAATGTAGAATGTTTCAAATGGATTATGATCCCAAGTGAATTGTGGGTAAACTAGCAACTTTGACTGTAGGCAAAGTCCTATTTTCAGGAAAGACCTAGATTTTCCTCCAAGACAGGAAGAGCATGTGTGGTAAAAAGTGGGATATAGAATAGTTTCTGCCAAAACAGAGATAAGATAAACTAATGGGAGTTTAGGGGAAGAGGGATTACTTTTGTTCACCCTATCCCATCTGGGGAAATAAAAAGCTTCACAGAGACCTGGAGCCAAGCTTTAAATATGGATCCTATTTTGAGATGTAGAGAATATTCAAGACAGAGGGAAATGCAAGCAGTAAAAATGAAGAAAAGCAAGCAGTAAAAATTCTGAAGTAAATTCATGGATATAGTGGCAAAGCTATATGTAAAAAGCTAATATGCAAAAGGATGTAGGAAGAGTATTAAATTAGGTTGGAAAAGTTCATAAGGCTAGTGATAGCTTTGATAAGAAAAGAAAGTTCACTTTTTATTTAAAGGAGGTTTATCTAGCAGGACCTTAAAATGAGAGCCGTATTTTTTTAAAAAATATTTTTTGAGAGACAGTGAGAGGGCTATATTTCTTAAAATAAACTAGAGGATTTCTTTAAAATTGTTTGACAGTATAGAAACTTGAAGAGTTAAGACAAGCTAGTGAGCCAAATCAAATTCAGTAAACAGTGGTGAGTCATGAGTAGCCTTCCCTGATGGCAATGGGTCAGGTGCCTGAAGATGGAAGTGGAGCCCATGGAGATACTGGAGGTTACTTCTGCAGATCTTTTCCCGCAGCACTGAGTATCAGACCTAGGAGAGATCATAAAGTTCTGGCCCAACTCACTTATTGTACAGAAAATTTAGAGTCAAAATTGGTGCTTTGCACAAGATGATAGAACTTTTTAGTGCCAGATGGGCAATTAAAACTAAGGCTTCCTGATAGCTATTTCTGATTGGTGATTCTTCTGTATGTAATAAGGAAACTCAACAAGATGTTGGTGAAGATTATTTTTTCACTGAGACCAATAAGCATATAATTAGACCCTCAATAAACATGTTCTTCCCTTCTAAGATTACATGAAATTTGTAGCATTAAGAGGAGTTATAAAATGTTTAAATGGCATGAAAAATGAGAACTAGCCCTGAACAACTGTACAAAGGATGCTGTCATGTCAAGTTGCTGAAGAATTTTTCTTCTTTATAATTTTATATATTTTAAACACTATCTACAGGGACTATGTATGATACTTGTAGTTGAAAGCATTAAGTGTTTTCTTTTTACACCTTGATGAGACTACATTTGAAAAAAATTAGTGATTTAATATATAATTTCATCTTCTTAGGTGATCTATCTTTGCCGGAATGCTAAAGATGTAGTTGTTTCTTATTATTATTTCTTTCGTATGATAACTGCTCATCCAGACCCTGGATCTTTTCAAGAGTTTGTGGAAAAATTCATGGATGGACAAGGTAAAGGCAGCTTCTTTTCTCTCAATTCTTTCAAGGTAAATTATACAAGACAAATGACATTTCTGAGCAAAAATTTTTGTTGTCTGCTCTGATCTGTTATCTTCCCTGATCCTTAATTAAAACACAGAAATTCCTAAAGTCTTTGAACTCTAGAACAAGCATAAGGTTTCCAGATGTGGATGGCAAATTGCAGAATCTGGACACTTCAGTTCAGTGCCTAAAAATAAATATATAGAAGTGTGTTTGGAGGTTGGAATAAGAGATTTTTCTCTCTAAGACAGATTCGGTGTTCAATTCTTTCATTTCTATTGGGAAAAAAAAAGTGTTTCACAACTTTACAACTCTACTGAATAAGGGGGCAAGTAAATAGAGAAGAGAGAATGCTCACTTGTTTCCAAGGAAAGTTTCAAATGCTTTATGGGGTCAGAATTCACAAAGAAGTCTGAATATCTACAAAGCTCTTATTTTTTCCACTCAGGGTATAGTCTGAATATTTCAACTAGATTTCTCAAAACCATACAAGAATTACCTGAGCAGAAATTCTGGGAAATTTTACCTTTTTATTTAACTTCAGACTACAGCAACTATTTAAAATTGAGGAAGAAAGTGTTCAGGAAAGTCCAGTATTATGTAAAGAAGGCCATTCTGATCCTGTAGCAATAATTGCAGGAAAATTGATAATAATATCATCTTTATATCCATACAAGATATTATTGATGCATAAAAGTAGAATATATGTACTTTATGTTTGCTGCATTTTGAAAAAAATTCTGCTAAAGCATCATGAATTAAACATATGCCTCAAGATCATCAAAATTCCCATCGTAAGGCAGAGAAAGATAATGTTGCACCTCTGCAAAATGGATGAATAAGATCACTATAATTATCATTATCTCACCTTTTCTGTTAAGAACAATTGCCAATAGAGTCAAAGAACAGAAGTGATAGTTAATGACAATACAAAGCAGAATACTTTGACTCACATAGCATTACATTATTCTGTCAGCATTTTATTGGGTGAAACACTGGGATATGCATGAGACAAGATAAGGGAAGAGAGAGATACAGCATTTCAGCATATCACATCATCTTCAAAATCTTCTTTTTTGAAATGAGAATAACACTAAAGGCCCTGACAAAACATCCCTACTATATAAACTGCAAGTAGTATAATAAAAAATTACATAGTTACTAGCTTTAGTTGCCAAAGCCAATTTGTAAATGGTAAATTGGAGACCTAGACTGAATTCAGATTATAAAATTATTAATGATTCTACTAACTCAACTCTCTTCACTGACAACTTGATTTTACACACACACACAAACACACATACTTCAAAAATGCTCCTATAAGCTCTGAATCAAGTTAATGGGACAGGGATTTCCTGCACTTTTTATGTGTCATAAACAATTTCAGAATGATGAAAGTTTAGAGTAGGTTCCTGCACATGGATTACTCAACAAACTTTGCCTCTCTTGCTGCAGAGAAATTTGCTTAAGATGTGTGACTGATCTCTAGGTTTCATTCCATGATCATTTATTTGTATTTATTTGTTGCTTCTGTTGTTTGAATACTCATTCTCAAGCTGTATAAGGATGATACTATGCCCTTATATTATTTTTATCTCTAACTTTAGTGCCATATGGTTCCTGGTATAAACATGCAAAATCTTGGTGGGAAAAGAGAAAGAATCCACATGTGCTATTTCTTTTCTATGAAGACATGAAGGAGGTGAGAAATTGAAAACATATGGGCTATTGTACATCTGAGACTAATATAACATTTTATGTTATTTAAATAAACATTTCCCAAAAAGAAAACATATGGGCAATTTAGTGATTTCTAAAATATTAGCATTTGACAACACTCTAGATATAAAAATCTGTCTTTAAATAGATAACGCAGCCACCTCCAAATAGTATTTAACTTTAGTAATTATTTAATTACTAAAGTAATTAATTACTAATTAATTAGTAATTAGTTACTAATTAGTAATTAGTTACTAATTACTTTAGTAATTATTTTAAAAAATTAAATACCTCCAAAATGTATTTAACTTTATTTATTTATTTATTGGTATTTAACTTTAGTAATTAAGTCTTCAAAATATTTTTTCTTCTTAGGATATCAGAAAAGAGGTGATAAAAGTGATGCAATTTCTTGGAAGGCAGCCAACAGAGGAGCTTGTGGACAAGATTGTGCAGCATACTTCATTCCAGGAGATGAAGAACAATCCATCTACCAATTATACAACAGTACCAGATGAAATCATGAACCAAAAAGTTTCTCCCTTCATGAGAAAGGGTGAGAAAGTCATGCAATTTGCCTCAGTTGCTATCAGAAGTTACAAGTTGAAATTGTTATAGGCAAACACCTATTAAAGTCTATTCTTGCCTTGTGGACCCAGTTGGTTTTCTTCAGAGCTGTTGCACATTTGACCAATCTTTTTACTGAGTTACCAGTTCTACTGGTACTACTACTACGACTACTAAATTGCTACTATTTCATGATTACTTATTTTTTTTTTTAATATATTTTTTTAATTTTTATTTATTTATGATAGTCACACAGAATGAGAGAGAGAGAGGCAGAGACACAGGCAGAAGGAGAAGTAGGCTCCATGCACCGGGAGCCCGACGTGGGATTCGATCGCGGGTCTCCAGGATCGCGCCCTGGGCCAAAGACAAGCGCTAAACCGCTGCGCCACCCAGGGATCCCTCATGATTACTTATTATATGCAGCATATTAAGAATGGCCAGCAGCCACCCCAGCCTCAGCACTAATACCACACCCTACTAGCTATTATATATAAAGCCTGTATGCCTTGGCAATGTACCGTGTATGTTATATAAATGTATATAATTTTAAAATTCTAATTCTCTTCAAATTAAAATCAGACACTCAAAGGAAAACTCTATTATTATCTCATTCGGAAATGAGGAAATAAGCCTAGAATAATTAGTTTTTCCTTGACCAAGTGGCAAATATTTTTCAAGACCAAGTGGCAAGACCCAAATTCATCAAACTGTACAAATATATACAGTTCTTTGTATATCAGTTAACCTCATTAAACCTGTTTTTTAAAAGATTACATTTCAAAGCACTTGCTGGAAAATACAGCTTTGTTTAGCAAAATATCAAAATACAGTGAAGTGACATTCTATTGGAAGGAGGAATGGTCTGATGAGATGAAAATACAGCTTTGTTTAGCAAAATATCAAAATACAGTGAAGTGACATTCTATTGGAAGGAGGAATGGTCAGTTTATAAATCCAAAGGCATGTAGAGTATGTAGAGTATTGGGGCATGGGTCTACTTGTACGTGAAGCAGAAACAGAATAGAGAAAATCTTGCTCTTTAGACCAAACTTTTAGTGACAGTGTCAGAAATTTTTAAGATAGTAAGAATAACAAACCTGCCACTGGCACCAACAGAAAGCCCCTGAAAAGAAAGTTGGCATATGGATTATATTTTAATTGTTTAGTTTTCAGATGATCTCAGTCTTCTTTTTCATAATGTCCACATGTATTTTTAAGATAACATAATGGACTTAAAATAGTTATCCTTGTAAAGGGCTGCTTTGTGCTATGCCCTTAGACCCTACCCAATTCTCAACATACATTTTCTGTCTTTGGGGGTTATTTTACTGGGAAAGTTTAGAGCTCCTTGAACTAAGGGGAAGGGAACTACTAATTTAAAATACTCCTTCTGCTAGGGGAAGGTTAGATGTGATGGAAAACAAAAGAAAAGGACCTACTAGTCTTGCAGTAACACAAGGTGGAAAATGCTGAGAAACTTACATGTCAATGGCAGCAAAAATGGAGAGAAAGCAACGGATAGGAAGAAAGTCTGAATATGAGTATAGAATCAGATGTAGTTGAGGACAACTTCCAAATTTATGCTTTGGATACCTGGTGCTGACTTTAACCAGGTTATAGAAAAGGACACAAAGAAAACACAATTTTGTGGGGAAGAAAATGAATTTAATTTTGAACTAAGTTGAATTTGAGCTAGTTGTATGGAATCCAGGTGGAAATATCATATAGACAGTTGGCCATGGAGACATAAGCCTGGATTTGAAGTTAGTATGAAGATGATAGTTGAAATTTGGAGAGCGTGGCTAAGCATGGACCTCATCTTAGGAGCTCTAGTATTTCAGGGACAATTAGAGAAGAAAAATTAAGTAGCATAAGAAGAAAGAATCAGAGAAAGAAATTTGCTGGGTCTTATTTGTTAAGAATCAGGACAAATCTTTCTTTGCAAGCTTGAATATACATATTTGTGTGTATATATATATGTATGTGTGTAAACACATACTATTTATGGTATATATTTTATTTATAATTGAAGATTTAAGAATAGAATTTGATCAGGTATTAATGAAAGTAATGAGTATTAGAAAATTTCATAATTCTGGCTAGAAAACGTAATTTTTTTACTGTTTGCTCTTCTGTTATAGGGATTGCTGGAGACTGGAAGAATCACTTTACTGTAGCCCTGAATGAGAAATTCGATATACATTATGAGCAGCAAATGAAGGGGTCTACACTGAAGCTAAGAACTGAGATTTAAAAAGGATTTTCTTAATATACCTAAAATTAAATATATCTAAGATTTCTTCTCATATCCTTCACTTTTTTTCAAATTTTAAATTGTTAGGTGCTTAGGTGGCTCAGTAGCTTAAGTGTCCCACTCTTGATTTTGGCTCAGGTCATGATCTCAGGGTAATGAGATCAAGCCTTGCATTGAGCTCTGAGTGTGGAACCTGCTTCAGAGTTTCTCTCTTTCTCCCTCTTCTCCTGTCCATCCCCCCACTTGTGCTCTCCCTCCCTCTTTCTCTTTCTCTACAAAAAAAAAAAAATCGATTGGTAGAGAACTATATAAAGGATCATGATCAGATTCACATGATTATTAAGATGCTCATATAAAAACAAGAAGTTTTTTCCGTTATGATTTTTTTTCAAATATTACACAAATCTCTAATCTATAAATTATTACAAATCTCTGATTTATGTGAATGATGTAGGAACACACAGATAGTTTGAATTGTCAGAATCACACTCCAAATTCTTTATTTTTGTAGTTACTTTTTTCCATTTAGTAACACATTTAGCATATGCATATATTTATATATACATATATGCACAAATATATATATTAATAACTGTGCCTGAACTTTGAAGACCTTGGGAGAAAAAATTAAAGAATAAATACATTTGGGGTAATAATTATACCTACTATTTCCTTCTTGATATCCTTTCATTTTCTGCAAACTGGCTTAATTTGGAATTTACCTTAGTCTAATATAAATTTGGACAGAACAGATTTCCAGATGTATATCAGTAATCCTAGTGAGTACTATTTATGCTTGAATATCTTGAGAGATATTTATGCTCCAGAGGTCCTTTTCTCCTATATGCAATGTAATGAATATAAGTTCGGTAAAGTTTTAAAGAATGTGATATTTGCCTGTAAAACAAAGCAAAAACAAAAGTAAGAAGAGGAATTATTATTTTCTATTTAAGCACTGCTGTTTTGGCTTGTGTCTCCTATTTTTCTGTATTTTATTGATGATTTTTTCTATATTATGCTTATTATAACACTCAATGCTTCCTTTCTCTAAGTTGGAAGACACACAAGATTGTGAAAAAAAATCAGTGTCTTTAGAATATTACATCTTTTATTATTAAATTAAAAGATAGAGATAAACTGATAGGATTTGTGCTCTTATTCCTTGAAGAAAAATTTAGGGATTTCTCAGCACTCTGCTCAATAATTATAATTTTTCAGAATCAAAGCAATTTTTTAAAAAAATGTGTAACAGTTACACATAATGCAAAAATTGGAGAATCTCAAAAACTATTAGGATTTGGTTGGGGTGGGATGTGAGGTAGAATTTCAGTCTATAAAAGAAACAATTGTTATTATTTTTTAAATATCTATTCTGTCATGGTTGTTTTTCATTTATCATTATAGTTTATAATAACAGCTTTTTAACTGTGTAGTTTGTAAAACTAATTGTTGGTCTTGCCTACGTATTAAAACTAAACAAGAAAAAACTCATGTATCTTTCTGACTTTAGTTCTTTAGTGAACCAATGTATTCCAAATTGGCCTGACTGAAATTTGGACCAATCATATTTCCCCATAGCATGTCCAGAAATATTTGTGACTTTCTTGGAGAAAGAAAGAGACTAGGATCTGCTTAAAATTCAAATAAGAACTTAAAACCCTCTGAGTTCCTTTGTTGTCTTCCCTACCTGGACTTAACGTCTGTGTGAGCTGGAGACAGTTTAGAGCCTTGGACAGCATCATGAGGTGGGGTTACAAGGGTAGCCATTGTAGCTTTGGTTCTGTGCCTCCAGGAAAGCTAGAAATGTCTGATTATCTTAGTCTTTAAGGCTTCCCAATAATTAAATCTCTAGAACAATATCTTCAGGACAAGTGCTAGATTTTTAGAAACACGAAGGCTTGTTGACTGATTGATTAATACCATGTTGAGACCAGAAAGTGTTTAGTAAGCATTTACTTATGAGTATTTTAACTGCATATAACTTGAACCATGCCACAGAGTTCCTTTATGTGACTAAAACACCTGAGAATTCAATTTGGACAACAAAATAAAAAATAGAATAGTACTAGATTATAATCCACATAGATATAAATATCTACAAATCCATACTGATATAAATTAATTGAATAAGTAATTGTGGTATATATATATATATATATATATATATATATATATTAGTAAATAAGGGTTAGAGCTGTATACCCCTAGCGTCTTGCCTTTTTTTTTTCCATCTTCAGAGCCCAGTTGGGTATATATATATATATATATATATATATATATACCCATATAGAAGAATTCCAGCTATTGGACAACTCCCCATTCTATCCCTTAAGTGCAGGATTCAATAGTGACTTCCCTCAAAAGAGTATGGAAAGGATGAAGGATAGGATGGTGTAGAAAAAGTAACTTTACAGTGGAGAAACTTGACAAATACTATCTCAGCTCATTGATCAAGGTTAAGATCTTCAATAATAAGATGTAATGACAGACATGTCCTTGGTATATGATGAAAATGGTTCTTAACTGAGTTGATCTTTCCCCCTCCTCCAAACCTAAAACCATTGTATAACCATAGAAAAAAACATCAGATAAAATCAGGTTGAAGTAAGGACAATACAAAAAATACCTGACCAGTTCTTTTCAGTTTTATCAAGGCCATCAAAAACAGGGAAAATCTGAGAAACTGTCATAGTCAAGAGGAGTCTAAAGACATTACTCTTAAATATAATGTGGTACCCTAGATGTGATCCTGAGACAAGAAAAGGAATTAGACTAACATTTATAAAATTCTAATAAAATATGGCCTTTAGGAAATAATAATGTGTCAACTTTGATTCATTAGTATGCAACAAATGTACCATAGAAGTATAAGAGGTTAATAATAGGGGAAAATGGATGCTGAACATACAGAAACTCTTTGGAGTTCTTTCTTTCCTGTAACTTTTTTTTTCTGTAAAATTCCAGATAGTAAATATTTCCAATTTAGCAGGGTATATGGTTATGTTACAACTATTCAACTCTGTCTTTGTAGCTTAAAGGCAGCCATAAACAACAACACATAAATGAATGAGTGTGTCACCTTTGTTAAAATAAAATTTAATTACAAAAACAAATGGAAATGCAGATTTGGCCTAAGGGTTATAGTTGCCAGCCTCTCCTCTAGATAATAACTTTTCTTTCTTCCATTTTTAGAAGTGAAGAGATATCTCCCATTTTTAGAAAGCCTTGGAATGCATCAAATGGTATATTTTATCTGGAACTTACTTGCTCTTTGTTGACTGTCTTTCAGAATATCTAGATAGCCACATAGCTGGAAGCAAGTGTCTTAGAACTTATATTAAGTACATGAGTCTATTAAGACAAGTGTTGGGAGTTAAAACCTTTATCTTGACTTAATCTGTACCCATAATTAAACATCACATTTTAAAAAAAATTATAAGTATTAAAATTAGAATGAGTGCTACAGGGATTTTTGCCATTTCCTTTAACCACAAATGAAAGAAAAATAGCTCTTCCACCATCAACAAGAAATATGCTCTTTCCTTAAAATCTGAATTTCTTTTACTATGGATGAACAGTCTTTGGTATCTGAGTAATGCCAACTCTCTACTTGTGCACTAGATTCAACTGTCATCTACTCTAGCAATTAACATTTCTCTTCTGTATCCTCACTATTTTCTCTTCTTGCATGATCAATTCCCATCAACAAAAATGTTGGAATATCTTACAAATGAAAGCACTACAAATATTTGCATCTAATATTTTCCAGATATTCCTACATTTTTTCTGTTCTTCTTTATGTTGGAAGCATTAAAGAATGATCTATAATCACTGTATCTAGTTTTTCATTTTACTCTTCTCCTACTGTATCTTTCTGAATGTTTCATTAAATCATTTTATTAAACATTTACAAATACAAAAGAATATACCTATTCATACAAACATATGCATTTGTCTAAATATATGGTATAAAGAATAAAAGCAAAAAGAACACCACCGTGCCACTATCAGCCTAAGAAATGGAGCACTAATCAATACCAGTGAAGATCCTCTGCATGTCTTCCCAGTCCCATTCCTTTATATCTCCTGTGCATATGCAATATAACCACTATGTTTTTTTTTTAAAGATTTAATTTTTTTAAGTACCTCTACACTCGGTGTAGGGGCTTAAACTTAAACCCTAAAATCAAGAGTTGGATGCCCTATCTACTGAGCCAGCCAGGCACCCCACATAATCACTGTTTTGAATTTTGTATTTAATTTTCCTTGGATTTCCTTTATAGCTTAACACACTTGCATGTTAACCCATAGCCTTTTGCTGATTGGCAAATTTTAATTGCATATAAAGACTATCATATTCAGTGTGTTCTTTTGTGACTTGCTTTTATCATGGCTCAATGTCATGTTATTAAGATTCTACTTATGTTGACATTTGAAGCTATAGAACATTTATTTGCACTATGTTTGTAGTACTATAATTACTCATTTTCATATTGATGGATATTTGAGTAGTAGAAAACTTCCTTTTATGCAATAACATTTTGAATATTCATGTATATATGTTCTTAAAAATGTCTTGTTTTTCCACATACAAGTCAATTGACTGGGTTGTCAGTTCTGTAGACTTTCATTGTTTTTTTTTCTTTATTTAAATATTTTATTTATTTATTCATGAGAGACAGAGAGAGAGAGAGAGACAGAGGCAGAGACACAGGCAGAGGGAGAAACAGGCTCTATGCAGGGAGCCCGACACGGGACTCGATCCGGGGTGTCCAGGATCACACCCAGGGCCGAAGGCGGTGCTAAACCGCTGAGCCACCCGGGCTGCCCAATTTTCATTGTTCTTAATCCTGACTTATTTTCTCGCGGATGCTAACATTTATTGTTGTCATATTTTTAATATTTGCTATCTTCAGGGAATAAAATTACATTTCACTGTGGTGGTTTTATTTCATCTTTCCCTAATTAATTATGGCTATTCCAGAACACAGGAGCTCAAGTTCAAGGAGAAGTTCAAGGAGAAGGCTATACATATTGCTGGTGTCATGGCAAAGGGTAATTAGATGGCAGAAGCATGAGCTCTTAAAGCTTCGGTACAACAATGATATCTCTCATTTTTATCACATTTTATATGCCTAAATTCAAAACCTGTGATAATATTTTCTTCCTCTAGAGAAAAATATTCATTTATTTCTGCCATATGCCTAAGGAATTGCCTAAAATCGTTTGACTTCTAGGGATTGAGATGTTTCAAACATTTTTAAGTGGTTTATTTCCAATTTAGCCCTACTTCTTTTTTATAATAATTCACTGTAGCATAATTTCAAACTTAGAGAAATTAAAAGAGTGATATGAAATATCATACACCTGCTTCATGCATGTTTTTCAGTTATTAGCATTTCACCACATGCATTCTCTCTCCTACTCTGTGTGTATACACACCCACCCTCACTCATTTGTTCACACACACACACACACACACATATGTTCACAGTCATTCACTATCACTATTCTTTTCCTGAACTGAGATCAAGCTTTATATAATCACCTTCAAATATACCAGCATGTAATTCCCCCAAATAGGGGCATCTTTCTACATAACCATAGCTACCCAAATCAGGAAATCAACACTGATGTAAAGCCATCATGCAATTCATATATCATATTCGTATCCATCCAAACTGTTCCATCCATTTTCTTTCTGCTCTAGGATCCAATCCAAAATGGTGTGCTCCATTTAATTGTTATATTTTTATTGTTTCGTTAAAACCTCAGCCGTTACTCTGCATGTTCTGTGTCTCACGACTTTTGTCATTTTAGAATGTAGGGTTTTAATTTTGTTGACTATCTCTCAACCTTGTGCATCTCAACACTCAGGAGATACATTCCAGGCAGGAGTAGAACAGAAAAGTTATTGTGACTTTCTCCACATCGTATCGGGGGTATGCAATACTGGCCTGTTCCATCACTGATGTTGACAAACTTGATCATTTGGTTAAATTGGTGCCTGACCCATTTCTCTAGCACAATGCCACCTTTTCTATCTTTAAAATTTTATGGATGGTTTCTGTTTCTGTCATTCTTAATTTATTACAAGGCATTGTAAGAAACAACTTTTCCTTTCTCCTCATTTATTCATTCATATCAACAAGTCCATGACTCCCTATTTAGTTCAAAGCTATAATATAGCATATCATGATTTATTTTGATACCCTCTCCCAGATCTGCCTAGTGGGAGTCCCTTCAAGCTGGCTTTGTGTCTTTTTTATATTTCCCATTATCTTTTGAGAATTCCTTTATTTTATGGCTTATTATGTATTTTCCTTCACTCAACTCTGAAATCAGCTGTTTATTCAAGAAATTTGAGTTCCTTTTAATGGAGGATAAAATTTAGAAAACAAGACCTGGGTGATTTTTGTGCTCCTTGTTACTAAGTTGCTGTTGCTTCTAGGCCATCTTAGTGCATAGCTACCTGACACTGTTTCTCAATATTTCAATCTCTCTCTTTCTTCATATATATATTGATTATATCAATATTTACAATATCAATCCAAAACCCCAAAGATATTGTCTAGCCCTCTTATTTTCTAAAATTGTAAATTTGTTTCCACTATCTTTAATGTATTTATTTGTTTCCTCAATTCCCCCAACCCCATGATCATGCTGGCCACCTTCCCTATCCTTCTACTTGACTCCTGGCCTCACTGCCACTTTCTCATTCTACAGCACACTGTTGTCTGCAGGACCCCAGTACCTTCTTAGCCCTTAGCAATGCTACCACTTTCAAGGGGGGGGGGGGGAGGAGATGAATTTACACTTACTTTTGTGGCCTAAAGTTTTCAGGATTCATTTAAAAACATAGGGTTATACAAAGCTTCCTCTTCAATCCCATCTTTTTCTGGGATCTGGAATCCAACTTTTATATTGCTAAGCCCACAAGGCTCTCAAAAGCTCTGTTCGGTTTCTCAGTCATCTTTTAGAAAATCAGAAAAAGGCCTGTGGGAATAGCAGGGTTCAATTTTGTAGATTTTATTTCTTTTCTATTTTGGCCCAGGATTTTAAAATTTTATCATTAATTCACCAAAGTAAAATAAACTCAAAAGAAGCAGAAAAAAAAAAATTAAAATCACACAACATGAAATAACCTAACCTGAATAGTCCTTAACCAGTTCAAACAGTGAATTTTTAATTAAGAGACTCTTGAAAAGAAAATGCCTATTTTCAAATGGCGTCAGTGCAGTATTTTGTCAAACATTTAAAGAAAAGTTAAGATCAATTTTACATAAGCTTTTCCAAAATATAAAAGAGAGAATACTTTCCAACTCATATTATAAACCCAGCATAACCATGGTACAAAAAACAAAGACAGTACAAAGAAAGAAACTATAGACCACTATCTTTCATGAACTTACAAAATTTCTTAAAAATATTAGCAAACTGATTCTAATAATATAAAAAGTATTACACACTATGTCAAACTGGAATTTTAGTCACATATGTAAGGTTGTTTCAGTATAGCCCGCTATATTAATAAACTAGAGAAGAATTATCATAATGTCATATCAATTGATGCAGGAAAAGCATTTGATAAAATTCAATGTTTGGTGATAAAACCTCAGCAATTTGAGAAAGAGGAGAACTACATCAACTTGATCCAGAATTTCTAAGAAAAAATAATCTATGGTTAACATCATACCTAATTGTTGAAGACAATTTCTTCTTAAAACTAGGAACAAGGCAAGAATGGCTGTTTTGATCATTTAAGTTATTAAACTTAATAGAAGTTTTGGACACTGCAATAAGGCAAGAAAAAAAAGAAATAAAAATTATACAAATTGTAAAAAAGGAAATAAGTCTGCCATGTTGATAAATGGTGCTGGAAAAACAACACAGCAACATGCAAAAGGATGAAACTGGACCACTATCTTACACCATACTAAAAAAATTAACTTAAAATGTATTAAAGACTTGAACATAAGATCTGAGATCATAAAACTCCCAGAAGAAAATGTAGACAGTAAGATCCATGACATCAGTTTTGGTGATGATTTTATAGATTTAACTTTAAAGAAAATAAAAATATATATTCCAAAAGATATCTACACCCTCATGTTCATTGCAGCATTATTCTTAATAAGCAAGCTGTGGAAACAGTGGATGTATGAATGGATAAAGAAAATGAGTGGATATATATATATATATATATATACGCACACACACACATATATAGTATATATATATGTATATACATACATTATACATATACATATATGTAGTATTATTTATCCATAAAACATGAAGTTTTGCCATTTGGGGCAACATGGATGAAGTTTGAGGGCATTATGCTTAAGTGAAACAATTCAGACAAAGAAAGATAAACACACTATGATCTCGTTTATTTGTGAAACCTAAAAAAAAAAAAAAAAAAAAAAAAAAAAAAGAACCTAAACACACAAAAAAAACCCATAAGGTCATAGATCAGAGAACAGATTTGTGGTAACCAGAGGCAGAGCTGGGGATGAACAAAATGAGTGAAAATGGTCAAAAGGTACAAACTTATAGTTATAAATAGTTACGGGATGTAATGTACAGCATGATGACTATAGTTAATAATACTGTATTGTATATTTGAAAGTTGCTAAGAGAGTACATTTTAAAAATTCTCATCATGAGAAAAAATTTATTCCTATGTATGGTGACAGATGTTAAGTAGACTTATAGTAGTGATTTTTGCAATAATACAAATATCAGGGATCCCTGGGTGGCGCAGCGGTTTGGTGCCTGCCTTTGGCCCAGGGCGCGATCCTGGAGACCCTGGATCGAATCCCACGTCAGGCTCCCGGTGCATGGAGCCTGCTTCTCCCTCTGCCTGTGTCTCTGCCTCTCTCTCTCTCTCTGTGCCTATCATAAATAAAAAAAAATACAAATATCAAATTATTATGTTGTATACCTAAAATCGATATAATGTAATATGTCAATTTTACTTCAACTAAATAAATTATCTTTTTAACATCTGAAAATAAAAACAAATTACAAATAAAGTTGCCATGTTATAAGTATACATATCTCTGTAGATAGACCCTAATGGCAAAGAAATGAAGTCATCTGTCATTGACTAGAATGGAACTGAGGCTTCTTGCCAACAACCAAGTCAAGCATCTTAGAATTGAATTCTCCAATACAAATCAAGCCTTAAAATTATTGGAGCACCAACCAACAATTTGATTATAAACTTGTGAGAGCCCTAAGAGAGAACCATCCTGCTAATCATTTCCAGGTTTCTAACTTTCTGAAACTGTGTGAGATAATAAATATTTGTTGTTTTAAGCCACTGTATTTTGGGGTAATTTGTTACACTACAATATGTAACTAATCCAATGTGGAATAGGATATTGCAAATACTAAGTGTATCTCTCCAGAGAATACTAATTACAAGGAAAGAGAAATGTTAAAATTAAGATATAAAAAGCTGTCAGACTCTAGCTTGACCAAGCAATCAAGGACAACATTTACTTTGTCTCTCTCTAACCCAAATCAAGTTAAACTCCATAAAGGCAGAGAGTTTGTTTTATTCACTGATCAAAGCAAAGAGTATGGGAAGGAGACTTATTCACTACAGTACTAATGAGTATTTGATGAATGAATGTCTACTCAGGTACATGTGCATATCTATTATTAGCGAGAATTTAAAAAAATAAATTCCTTACTCATTTACCAGTGAAAATGTTATTTTTTTCATTTATGTCAATTTTTGAAACCATTGGACATGATTTTAACTGAATTATGTAGTACTTTTGTTCAAATCTCTAAATATCAAAGCCAAAATTGTCTATAAAAGGCCATATTTATTTCTTTTTCTTTTTTATTCGAGTTTTTATTTAAATTCCAGTTCATTGACATACAGTGTAATGTTAGTTACAGGTATAGAATTTAGGGATTCATCACTTATATCAATAAACACCCAGTGCTCATAACAAGTGCCCTTCTCTATATGTATTACCCATTTAACCCGTCTCCCCACCCACTTTCCCTCCAATAACCCTCACTTTGTTCTGTATAGTTGAGTCTGTTTCTGATTAGTCCCTCTTACACCTCACCCATGTTCATTTGTTTTGTTTCTTAAATTCTACATATGAATGAAATCCTATGGTATTTGTCTTTCTCTGACTGGTCTATTTTGCTTACGATAATACTCACTAGCTCCATCCACATCATTGCAAATGGCAAGATTTCATTCTCATTCTTTTCAGTGACTAATGCATATATATATTATATACATATATATTATATACACACATATATACATTATATTAACATATATTAATTATATATAATATACATGATCATATATTATATAATTAATAATATAATAAAAGTTATATATATATATATATATATATATATATATATATATATATATAAAACTTCTTTTTATCCATTTGAGTCTTTTGATAATTTGGCTATTGTTGGTATTGCTGCTATAAACTTTAGGATGCACGTATCCCTTCAAATCAATATTTTTTTTATCCTTTGGATAAATACCTAGGAGTACAATTGCTGGATCATAGGGTAGCTCTGTTTTTAACTTTCCGAGGAATCTCCATCTTTCTTTCCAGAGTGGCTACACCAATTTGCATTCCTACCAACAGTGTGAGAAGATTCTCCTTTCTCTGCTTCCTCACAACGCCCTGTCATTGCCTATGTTGTTAATTTTGGCCATTCTGACTGGTGTGAGGTGATAACTTATTGTAGTTTTGGTTTATATCTCCCAGATGGTAAGTAATGTTTTTTTTTGTTTTTTGGGGGGTGGGGTGGGGTACTGGCAGCAGCTTTATTTGGGAAAAGACACTTGAATTGGTTTTCAGTTGGGGGCATGGACAAGAAGGGGTACCCAGAGCAGTAGACTCCCCCTAAGGGTAGGCTGAGGACTGGGACTGAGCCTTAGGTAAGTCTCTGGTAGGCAAGGCTCCCCTGCATAGCGCCTTCCCCCAAAGACTTTATGGGGGCCACAAGAGCAAGGGGGCTGGGAGGGCCCACGGTGGCTTGGACAGGGCCCACGGTGGCTTGGGCAGGGTTCACTTGGGCAGGGCGTCAGATGACTCATACACCAGCTTCCCATCTGAGTCTTGATCTTTTTCACAACCACAGCCTTGCAGGAGCTGTTGCAGCTGAAGGAACCACCAGGGCCAAAGCTGGACTGGAAGGAGATCTGGCCACAGTTGAGGCCAGGGCTTGTGAGGCCCCCATAGGCCAAGTTCAGGCCACCTGAGTAGCTGCTGGTGGTCAACGTCTGGATACTCATGTTCTGCATCCCAGACTCCAGCCGGCTCTCCCTGCCCTCCAGCAGCTTGCGGTGGGTGGCGATCTCGAGGTCCAAGACCAGCTTGACATTCATGAGCTCCTGCTACTCGCAGCTGCTGGGCCACGTCCTGCTTGGCTTGCTGCAGGGCGGCCTCCAGCTCGGCCACCTTGGCATTGGCGTCCTTACTGGCCAGCTCCCCGCGCTGCTCGGCATCCGCGATGGCAGGCTCCAGGGCAGCCCTCTGGTTTTTGAGGGTCTCGATCTCAGCCGGAGCTGATGCTCTGGTTCGTCTCGGAAATCTCTGCGTGTGGCAGAGGTCATCCCCGTGCTTCCCGGCCAAGGTCTGCAGCTCCTCGCCCTTGATCTGGTGCGTGGTCTCGGCCTCCGCCCGGCTGCGGCTGGATGTGTCCTCATACTGGGCCTTGACCTCGGCGATGATGCCGTCCAGGTCCAGGAAGCAGCCGTTGTCCATGGGCAGCACCGCTGGCCGTGTCCGAGATCTGGGACTGCAGCTCCTGGATCTCCTCTTGGTACAGCTGCCTTAGGAGGCTGATCTCGTGGGTCAGCCCTTCCAGGCGGGACTCCAGTTCTATCTTGTGCACGTAAGCTTCATCCACATCCTCCTTGATGAGAGCAAATTCATTCTCCCTGTCTGCACGCAATTTGATCTCATCCCTCTATTTATTCTTGAAGTCCTCCATGAGCCCCCGCGTGTTGCCAAGCTCCACTTCCAGCTTCAGCTTCTCCTGCCCCAGGGTGTCCAGCTGCCTCCAGAGGTTGTTGATGGAGCTCTCAAACATGTTGTCTGTGTTCTTCCGACTGGTTTTCTGCTGCAGCAGGAGGCCCCACTTGGTCTCCAGGATTCTGTTCTGCTGCTCCAGGTGTCTGACCTTGTCGATGAAGGAGGCAAACTGGATGTTGAGGCTCTTCATCTGCTCCCTCCTGGGTGCAAACCGCCTGGATGTTGCATGTATCCCTTCAAATCAATATTTTTTTATCCTGGATGTTGGCCTCCAGCTTGAGGGGGCTCAGCAGGCTCTAATTCACTGAGACAGCCGTGATGCCCCCCATGCTCCGGGCCGTCGTAGCCCCCGACCACACTCATGCTGCTGTTCAGGCCACCCCGGAAGCTGCCGCTGCTGCTGCCCACCCGGGAGAAGGCGGAGGAGCTGATGCGGGAGCCGGGCCCTGTCATGTAGGAGCAGCTGCTGAAGACCTGGGGAGTGGAGGTGGACACCTTGTAGGACTTCTGAGTCACGCTGATGGCATGGTGGAGGCTGCTGCTGAGGCTGGTGTGGAGGCAAGGAGGCTGAACCTGACAGAAGTTCCAGAAGGAGTGCGAGGAGCTGCTTCTAGGTGGGGATAATGAGTAATGTTTTATTTATCTGTTAGCCATCTGTATGCCTTCTTTGAAAAGATGTCTATTCCTGTCTTCTGCCCATCTTTTAACTAGATTATTTGCTTTTTTTTTCTTTTTTTTTTTTTTTGATTATTTGCTTTTTTTGGATGTTTGGTTTTTTTTTGGATACTAACCCTTTATCAGATATGTCATTTGCAAATATCATCTCCCATTCTGTAGGTTGCTTTTTAGTTTTGTTGGTTGTTTCCTGTGCTGTGCATAAAATTTTATCGTAATAGTTCATTTTTGCTTTTATTTCCCTTGCCTCAGGAGACATATTTAGTAAGAAGTTGCTGTGACCAATATCAAAGAAGTTATTGCCTGTGTTCTCTATGATTTTGATGATCTCCTGTCTCACTTTTAGGTCTTTCATACATCTTGAATTTATTTTTGTTGTCCAGTTTCATTCTTTTACACGTTGCTGTCCAATTTTTCCAACACCGTTAATTTAAGAGACTGTTTTTTTTTTCCATTGGATATTATTTCCTGCTTTGTTGAAGATTAGTTGCCCTTATAACTGTGGTTCATTTCTGGGTTTTCTATTCTGTTCCATTGATCTATAAGTCTGTTTTTGTGCCACCACTGTACTGTCTTGATGACCACAGCTTTGTAATATAACTTGAAGTCTGAAACTGTGATGCCTCCTATCTTTGCTTTTCTTTCACAAGATTAATTTTGTTATCTGGAGTCTTTTGTGGTTCCATACAAATGTTAGGATTTTTTGTTCTAGCTCTGTGAAAAAAGGTTGATGGTATTTTGATAAGGGTTGCATTATATGTGTAGACTGCTTTGGGTAGCATAGACATTTTAACAATACTTGTTCTTTTGATCCATGAGCATGGAATGTTTTTCCACTTTTTTTGTGTCATCTTTGATTTCTTTCATTAGTGTGTTATAGTTTTCAGAGTACAGATCTTTTGCCTCTTTAGACTTATTCCTAGGTATCTTATGGTTTTTGGTATAATTGTAAATGGGATTGACTCCTTGATTTCTCTTTCCTCACTTCATTATTGGTATCTAGAAATGAAACAGATTTCTGTACATTGATTTTGTATCCTGCAGCTTTACTGAACTCATGTATGAGTTCTCGTAATTTTTTTAGTGGAGTCTTTGGGTTTTCTATATAGAGTATCATGTCATCTGCAAATAGTGAAAAGTTTGACTTCTTCCTTGCTGATTCAATGCATTTGATTTCTTTTTGTTATCTGATTGCTAATTACTGTGGCTAGGACTTCCAGTATTGTGTTAAACATCAGTGGTGAGGAACACCTGGATAGCTCAGTAGTTGAGCATCTGCCTTTGCTCAGGACATGATCCCTGTCTGGGGATCAAGTCTTACATCGGCCTCTCTGTGAGGAGCCTACTTCTCCCTCTGCCTATGTCTCTGCCTCTCTTTGTGTCTCTCATTAATAAATAAATAATTTTTAAAAAATTTAAAAAATAAACACCAGTGGTGAGTGTAGACATCCCTGTCTTGTTCCTGACAGTAGAGGAAAAACTCTCAGTTATTCTTCATTGAGGATGATACCAACTGTGGGTCTTTCATATGTAACCTTGATAATGTTGAGGTATGTTCCCTCTATCGCTACTTTGTTGAGGGTTTTTATTAAGAATGCTGTTGTACTTTGTCAAATGCTTTTTCTGCATCTATTGAGAAGATCATATGGCTCTTGTCCTTTCTTTTATTAATGTGATGCATCACACTGATTTGCAAATATTGAACCACACTTGTAGCCCAGGAATAAATCCTACTTGACTGTGGTGAATAATTCTTTTAATGAACATTTGGATTCAACTGGCTAGAATTTTTGCAGCCATGTTCATCAGAGATATTGGCCTATAGTTATTTTTTTAGTGAATTCTCTGTCTGGTTTTGGAATCTGGGTAATGTTGGCCTCATAGAATAAGTTTGGAAGTTTTCCTTCCATTTCTATTTTTTGGAGTTGTTTGAGAAGAGTGGGTATTTACTTCTTTAAACATTTGGTAGAATTTACCTGTGAAGCCATCTGGCTCTGGACTTTTGTTTGTTGGGAGATTTTTGATTACCAATTTAATTTCTTAGCTGGTTGTGGGTCTTTTCAAGTTTTCTATTTCTTCCTACTTCAGTTTTGGTAGTTTATATGTTTCTAGGAATTTATCCATTTCTTCCAGATTGTCAAGTTTGTCGGCATATAGTTTTTCATATATTCTTGTATAATTGTTTGTCGTTTTGTGTTTTTTGTTGTTATTTTTCTTCTCTCATTTGTGATTTTATTTATTTGGGTCCTTTTTCTGATCTTTTTGACAAGTCTGGCTAGGAGTTTATCAATTTTATTTACTTATTTTTATTTTTTGTGAAGAACCATCTCCTAGTTTCTTTGAAAAGTAGAACATCTACTTTTTTTTTTTAGTTTCTAGATCATTTATTTCTGCTCTAATCTTCATTATTTCTCTTTTGTTGGCTTTGGTTTTGTTTATGTTCCTTTTCTAGCTCCTTTAGGTGTAAGGGAAGGTTGTGTATTTGAGATTTTTCTTTCTTCTTGAGTAAAGTTTGCATTGCTATGTACTTCCCTCCTATGAACCCTTTGACTGCATCTCAAAGATTTTGGATTAGCATGTTTTCATTTTCATTTGCTTCCATGTATTTTTTTTTAATTTCTTAATTTCCTGGTTGAGCCATTCATTCTTTAGTAGGATGTTCCTTAACCTCCATGTACTTGTGATCTTTCCAATATTTTTCTTGTGGTTGACTTCAAGTTTCATAGCATTGTGGTCAGAAAGGATGCACGGTATGACCTTAATCTTGTTGTGCTTATTGAGGCCAGATTTGTGACCCAATATGCGATCTATTCTAGAGAATGTCCCATGTGCACTTGAAAAGAATGTGTATTCTGCTGCTTTAGGATGAAATGTTCTGAATATATCTGGTAAGTACATCTAGTCCAGTGTGTTATTCAAGCTATTGTTTCCTTGTTGATTTTCTGCTTTGATAATCTGTCTGTTGCGGGAGTGTGGTGTTAAAGTCCCCTACTATTATTATCAATGAGTTTCTTTTTGTTTGTTAATTGCTTTATATATTTGGGTGCTCCCAAGATGGGGGCATAAATATTTACAATCATTAGATCTTGTTGGATAGTCCCCCTCTTTATGATATAGCGAAGGGTCATATTTACTGTAGATATTTTAGAGCAACTGCTCATAGGAAAAACATTAAACTAGTTTCCAACCTAGCAACTGCTTAGGGAAGTTCTATGAAAAGAGACTGTATTAGTCTGCTTTACTAGAGAAATGAAACAATCTCAAATTTCTTATTAACTACAACAAAGGGTTATTCCTTGTTCATGGTGCTTTTACTCTGCCATGGTTCCAGACTTTAGACAGGCTGAAACTTTGATACATGTGTTTTTCATTTTAGGTCTCAGGCTGAAGGAGCAGCCCTTTTATGAACATGTTCATTCTCAAGGTAGACAAAAATGAGAGATCCATAGTAAAATGCAATGTTTCTCAAAGTGACTTTGGCATGTTCTGACTTCTATTCACATTTAATTGGTCAAAAAAATCATGACCTAAATCCAAAGTCATTCATTGGGCAGGAAAGTATTCTCTTTCCATAGGCAAAGTGGAAGACAGTAAATATTTGCACACATTAATATATCAACTCTCATGGTTTTCTCTCACATTTTTTTACAGCCTTTTATTATCAAAATTGATGACATTGATTTGATATCCTACAGGAAGAATTTTACTATCAAGAGTTCAAGCATTCCCCAGTTTTGCTCTTAACCCTTGCCAATACCTAAAACTCAGTCAGTTATTTATTTTCTTCTGGTGAAAATGCTGAAGTCATCACATAAGGCTCACACAAAGGCCTGTGAAATTCCCCATACCATACCTTACCATAACATACCTTGCTCCATACCTTAAAGATTATTCAGAGTACATACTACATACATACTAACATGATTATAAGAAACCAGAGATTTAAGCTTGAGATATCTTGCCCTAAGGTTCAGTCTTGTCCAAAGATTTATGTGAGTACTATGTGATGAATTGTTTAAAGAGGGTAGGGTTGATGAAATCCACTGTTGTGTTACCACCATCCCTCAAACACTTATAGTCTCATGCAATGTATAATTTATCTTTAAAGAGTATCTTCCACTTATTACAATAATGATTTATGTCTGTGCATTTTAAAAAATATTTTATTTATTATTCATGTGAGTCAGAGAGAGAGAGAGAGAGATAGGCAGAGACACAGGCAGATGGAAAAGCAGGCTCCATGCAAGGAGCCTGATGCAGGACTCAATCCCAGGACTCCAGGATCATGCCTGGGCCAAAGGCAGGCACTAAACTGCTGAGCCACCAAGAGATCCCTCTGTGCATGTTTTGTGTATAGTCACACATGTTCCACATTCACAATGTTCTGCAAATTTGTAAAATTTATTCCTAAATAATATTTATTTAGGAAATGTATCCCTACAAGAAAAGAATATTTAAAATATTGTTTCAGCCATCTAATTGAAATGCTTTTTTTAGACAAATAACAATTAATAACAATTAGAGTTTGGGAAAGTAGACCCTCTGAAAAGTGGGGCAAGTTTACTATGCTGGATACCTTTAGTTTACCCCTCCAGATTCCATCTTGTTTTCTGCCCTGCAAGGCTAATGTGTATGGATTACATCAACAGGATGCTAGGCTCTCCAGTTTCTATTTGGCAGGAGATCTGAAGGAGAGAGGAGAATAGTGTTGATTATTTCCCTGGGTCTTTCTCATGAGGTCAAATTAAGTGGGCTATATTCTTCTATCAAACTAACTCAAAGGGCCTCTCATCACTTAATTATCTTTTCATTAATGACACATTTTCCTCAGCAGCATCTAGTGACCCTAAATCCTGAATCCTGGAATTGCAATTATTCTAGAACATAAATCTCCAATATCCTTCAAGGAACATAACTGGAGGCATGATAAAATCCTGAGGATCATTTTCTAGGTGCAAAGCCTGAAGGGGAGGCACACTAGAAATATTTCCCCCTTTTTTCAGATTAATCTGTAAAAAGTATCCAATTGTCTCCAGGTATTTTGCCTTCCTGAAATTCCATAGCAGTGTGACATTCAGGCTGTTTCTTAGTTTCTTCCCTAAGCAGACTACAAGATAAAATCTTAACAAAGCTTTTTCCGCTAGTGTCAAAGGCACTCTTTGAGATGTTCACAGAGGATGATAATATATCTTTATACTTAATCACATCTTTATATTTTGTTGAATGACAGGCTTCAACTTCAAATTCCATTTTTGTACAGATTGATAAACTCATAGATTTAAATAACTTTGACTTTTGTTAGCAGCATAATTTCAAGACCTAGAGACAAAAAGGAACCATGTCATAGGTAATATTTTGATCATATGCAAAATGACAAGAGTTTCAAACTATTTTTTCCTATTTTTGAAACAGAGTTTTTTACCACAATCACCACTATTACTAGGTGGCTAAAAAAGTAATATATAGATCTGCCTCTGGATATTACAGGCATCATTTAAAGAACAGAATATATTACAACTTTCTTGGCCTCACAGCCTTCTCCCTTTGCTCCTATACAAAGGGTTCTTGCTGGTCTAACTTGCCCATGCAGTTCCAGAGGTACAGATAAATCACCTTTAAGTGAGGGTTTCTAATAAGAGCACTTGAGTCATGAAACAGCATCTGTGTTTTGTGTGGATTTTACAGTTGAAATGAGAAGCAAAAGTAAAAGTAAAGGGCTTCGTTTACTATACATAACTATTGAATAGCAGTTAATTCCAGAGGCCAGGCTTAGATATCCAAGGGCTCTTTGTTTCTATCTACCACTACAAGTAGCAACAAAAAGCCTCCCTTAAGCTTTTACCACTTAAACCAATAGCAGTCTTTGTAAAGTTAATCATTAGCCTCATACAGCTCTACAGACTTCTTTTGTCTTCTTAATGCTTAAAACAGATTATCTTGGCTGACTGAACAATACAGAGAGGGAAATTTCCAGTAACCGATTTCTGTAGAAACAAAATCTGGACCTCTAGTTCTTCAAGACAGGCATCTGGTAAGTAATTCATCAACTTTAAAGTGCCCATATTTTGTATAAAACTAAATTTAACAACTGAAAAATTAGAAAATGAGAAATGGAAAATTCTAGTGTGGATGTTTTGTTATAAAAACAGAAATATTCAGAAATTCTTAGGTCCAGATTTTCTATCATAAATTCACAGGATTATTTTTTATATTTAAGTTTGTGTGAGGTAGTCTGCTAATTTTAGCTTCATAAAGCTAACAATATTTTTAAAGGCTATTAGTCTTCCATCTTCTCAGTATTTCTGTTTAGTTCAAAGAAATATTCTTGTATGGTTCGCTGCTAGGTTAAATTCTTTAAAAATCTTTATGTAACAATATGAAGATCAGATCTATATACAATCAGATACAAGTCAGCTTTGGTTTACTTCTTGAGATTACCAAAGAATTGTATTGTATAGATAGATGTTAGACAAATGCATTTTCCATTGATAACTACCTTATTTTTTTTCAAAAGTAATTTGATTATGTGGCATGTTTTTCACTACAATACATATGTGATCTTTTTTATCTTTAGAGAACCACTACAGTAATGTGTTCTTCAATTTCTAGAAATTTATTACTTTCTTAAAGGTATCTTTTTTTTTTAAGATTTATTTATTTATTCATGAGAGACACACACACACAGAGAGAGAGAGAGAGAGAGAGAGAGAGAGAGGCAGAGACACAGGCAGAGGGAAAAGTATGCTCCATGCACAGATCCTGATGTGGGACTCGATCTCGGGACTCCAAGATCACGCCCTGGGCTGAAGGCAGACACTAAACTGCTGAGCCACCCAGAGATCCCCTCTTAAAAGTTTTGAAACAAAATTTGAGATATGTTATTTTTTTTTTAAATGCACTCTCTATAATCACTTCAGAATGGTCTTTTCTATATCTATTTGATTTATTATCAAAGCAATATTCTAAGAACCCCACATCAGTAGAGAAGTTATTTTACATCATTAAATTGTAGGAATAAGAATATTTAGCATTATATTTTAATAACAGATAAAAAGCCAAATATTTTAAATTGAAGCAATTCTAGTAAGTCAGATTAATTTATTTAGGCTAATTTCTGTGACCAGTCAATACAAGTTTTTAAGTGGATAAATGTTTACAGTCACTTTCATTTTTCTAAAAAGATAGAAATATTTTCCTCAGGTGCATGAACATTTATAAGCCCAAGTGTTCTGAAAATGTGCCAAAATTATATTTTTACATTTTGGTATGTAGATTTTTAGTTATCAATATTTATAAAACTATATTGAACTTCACTTTTATTATATCCCCCACTGAATATGGGGACAAGTAATTGAAGCCCGTGATATTATATGACACCTAAATTTCCAGATATACTCAAAGACAAAAAGAAGCATTTTATGTGGTTAAAAAAAAGTTCACTTGGGGTCGCATGACTCACTTAGAATTTTGTGATAGCTCAGAGTACGCAGAGGGTATTTTTCAACAACAATTGGACTCTGTTTTCTTTGGAATGTTGGCAAATTTATATCTTTCTTCATTGCATCTAAGAGCAACTTCCTCTTGTGTTCTGAAACTTGATAGAAATAAACTTGAAAGAGTTTGAAATTGATTTCAAAAGTCTTTAGGAAGTAGCTTTCCAAAGCTTTTATAAATTTGTAGAATACTTTCAAGGATCTGTGTCCAGGCAGAACCTAATATGTTCCAGTCTAAGATGCACAAGTAAGACAAAGTCATCTACTTCTATGAAGGACTGAAGCTTTACTAAGCTTCACAATGTACACATCTCATCGAATCTCATAGTACCACATCCTGAGAATAGACTTTAGAGAGGAGGAGGAGGAGTAGTGGAGAAAACACTAATCTTCCCTAGAGAAAAGAAACTCAATGTTTTGGAAAAGATTTATTGATAAGGGATCTGACATTGCCCAGGTAATTTTCTTTAGGTCTCATCCAGCTCACTATGGACAACTGTGCTCTTGGAAATGTGGATTTAAGGCTTGATATAACTCCAGTCTTCTCAAGTTAGCAGAAATCAATACTTTCAGCCTGTATAAATGTCATTATTTCTCAAAGACTGGGAATTTTGTATCCTAGCCTCCAAAGAATGTTTTGCTACAAAAATTACATTTCTCATGGAAGTTGTAGACAGACAAGGAAGAAGGAAACATTTTAAAGGGGAATGATGAAATGCTTCTGTTAACAGAAGTGCTTGAATTGGTTTAACATTCAGACAGAATAAATATATATGTGTATATATCATACACATATCATATATCAATTTTTATTTTTTATTTTTATTGATTGATAGATTGATTGATAAGACACACACACACACAGAGAGAGAGAGAGAGAGAGAGAGAGAGGCAGAGACACAGGCAGAGGGAGAAGCAGGCTCCATGCAGAGAGCCCTACGCGGGACTTGATCCTGGGTCTCCAGGATCACACCCTGGGCAGAAAGCGGTGCTAAACCGCTGAGCCACCCAGGCTGCCCCATATATCAATTTTTAAAGGATGAGTTTAGAGACAGAAAACAAATAGAGGCCAAAAAAATAACAATGCTATTATTTCATAAGATAGGAGTCAAAACAAAAATGATGAAGTAAGGGAAGAAGCAAGATGGTGGAAGAGTAGGGGGTCCTCCTTTTCTCTGGTCCCCGAAACCTACCTAGATAACTTTCAGACCATCCTGAACATCAATGAATTCAACCTGAGATGTAAAGTGAGAACAGCTGGAATGCTACAGAGAGAAAAATGATCACTTCTGATAAAGTAGGAATGTGGAGAAGAGAAACAGAGGGGATATATCAGAAGATAAATGTAGGGGAGGAGGGTAAAGAGCCTCTATAAGCTGCTGCAGGAAAGAAGTGCAGCATATAATCAGGACCTTTAGAATTTGCTCCTGAGAAAGTCTCCCCTGCCTGAAAAGTGCTCAGTAGGGAAATAGGGAAGAATCACAGGAGGTCAGTGAAGTCTCAGTATCTCAGAGACACGGTAAGAATAGGGGCACCAGGAAGAAAGCTCAACTTGTGTCATAAACTGCAAACCGAGGTCAGGTTGTGGGACTGATGATGTCCTAGGTCCTGGTAAAGGACTGGAACACAGCAACCCTCCCAGGTCATCTGGAAGAGGTGTACCGGATGCACAGTCCATAGTCTAACAGTTGAGCACTCTCTACTCCAGGGCTTGGCAACAAACAGAATTGGTCTATCCTCTGTTCCCTCCAGGAGAGGCAAAACCAGGGAGTGCACAGGATGATGAAAGTTCTCCCACTGTTAGCTGCCCTCCAATTTGTATGAATCAGGGCCCCCACGCCTGCCCCCAGGAGGATCTGAGCCAGTGTGCACTGAGAAACTGCAGTTCAGTACACATGGGGAGCTCTTGGCTCCGGGGCTAGAGATCTGGCCACTGCCATTTTAATTTTATTTCTTTTCGCATTTCAGCTGGGAGAGGTGTGGCCTCTAGGGAACAAAGGTCTCACAGGATAAACAGCTCACACTGAGCCCAAAAAGAGATGGGATATCTCTACCCAGGCACAGACACCTGAGAGTCAGTATAGCAGGCCCCTCCTCGAGAAGGCCAGATGGAAAAACAAGGGATGAGCAAGTTTACCGACCAAGCAGCCCTGGAAACTCCAGGACTGAGGAAAAATAGTATATAGATCTCAAGGTTTCTTCCTTATGACTTGTTTATCTTTTAGGTTAAAAATTTCCAATATTGGGATCCCTGGGTGGCGCAGCGGTTTGACGCCTGCCTTTGGCCCAGGGCGCGATCCTGGAGACCCGGGATCGAGTCCCACGTCGGGCTCCCGGTGCATGGAGCCTGCTTCTCCCTCTGCCTGTGTCTCTGCCTCTCTCTATATATATATGACTATCGTAAATTAAAAAAATAAAAATTAAAAAAAAAATTCCAATATTCTTTCATGCAGCCAAGAATACTTTACCTGGCACAGCTGTCATTTAGAATAGAAGGAGAGATAAAGAGCTTCCAGGATAAACAGAAACTGAAAGAATATGTGACCACCAAACCAGCTCTGCAAGAAATATTAAGGGGGACCCTGTAAGCAAAGGAGGGAACCCAAGGAAACAATCCTCAGAAACAGGGACTATATAGGTAATGCTATGACACTAAATTCATAACTTTTTAAATAGTTACTCTGAATGCGAATGGGCTAATGATCCCATCAAAAGACACAGGGTATCAGACTGGATAAAAAAGCAAGATCCATCTATATGCTGTCGACAAGAGATTCATTTTAGACCTAAGGACATCTCTAGACCGAAAATGAGGCAGTGAAGAACAATTTTTACCATGTATATGGTCCTCAAAAGAAAACTGAAGTAGCAATCCTCATATTGGATAAATTAGATTTTAAACCAAAGATTGTAGAAAGAGATGAAGGGGGACACTAAATCATATTTAAAAGGCCTATCCAACAAGGAGACCTAACAATTATGAATATTTATGCCCCTAATGTGGGATCAGCCAATTATATCAATCAATTGATTACCAAAGTAAAGAGATGCATAATAATACACTAATAGTAGGAGACTTCAACACAGCACTCTCCACAAAGCACAGATCTTCTAAGCAGAGGATCACCAAAGAAACAAGAGCCTTGAATAATGCACTGAACCAAATGGAATTCACAGATATATACAGAACATTCCACCCTAATACAACTGAATACACATTCTTCTTCAGTGCACATGGAATTTTCTCCAGAGTAGACCACATACTGGGTCACAAATCAGATCCTAACTGATACTAAAAGATTGGGATTATCCCCTGCATATTTTCAGACCACAATGCTTTGAAACTAGAATCAATCACAAGAAGAAATTTGGAAGGAACTCAAACACTTGGAGATTAAAGAGCATCTACTAAAATATGAATCGGTCAACCAAGAAATTAGAGAAGAATTAAAAAGTTTCATGGAAACTAATGAAAATGAAAGCATAACTGTTCAAAATATTTGGGATACAGCAAAGGCAGTTCAAAGAGGGAAATACATCTCAATAGAAGCCTCCCTCAAAAAATTGGAAAAATCTCAAATACACAAGCTAACCTTACCCCTAAAGGAACTGGAGAAAGAACAGCAAATAAAGCCTAAATCGAACAGCAGAAGAGCGATAATAAAGAATAGAGCAGAACTCAATGAAATAGAGACCAGAAGAACTGTAGAACAGATTAATGAAACCAGGTAGGAGCATGGTCTTTGAAAGAATTAATAAGATAGATAAACCCCTAGTCAAAAAAAGATCAAGTATTAGGTGAATCTATGATAATAAATATTATATTACATAATAAGCACAATCACCATTTTATATTTCAGAGAGCATATATTCAAAGTAAAAAGAAAAACTCACTGTGGATGTTAAAAGTTTTGAGAGAAATTGACAGAAACGTACAGAGGGAAGTCTTACACAATATTAATCTGAGAGATTAAATTTTAAAAATATTTTGAAAATTTAAAAATATGATATTGAATTCATTTGTATATATATACATATATAAACACACATTTATGCTTATACTACAATAAATAATACAACTTGCAGCAAAATGACCATGTATTAACATGAAATCACAATCGCATATAAAATACACAATTTATGATGTTTACATTCCCTAGACCAACAAATAGAGAATCTAATTAAAAATTGTAAAATAAAACAAATTAAATTAACAATTTAAAGCTGAATTAAATACATTTTCCTTAAAATACTCTATTGGATTAGTAATCATCATATAATTAAATACAAATTATGTAGTAAATAAAAATAACTGGAAATATTAAAGTCTCTGGGATTTGGCCAAAACTGGCCAGGGATAAATTCAGAAATTTAAATGCTTTCATGTTAAATTAAAGAAAAAAAAACCCTGATTACTCATTGAAAAACAACAACAACAACAAAAACAAAAAAGGAACAGGATGGTCTTCAGGATCCATGAAACTGGTTATGATTGGTTTTGAGTATAGATAATATACAGTGTTACATTAATTTCAGGAGTACAACTCAGTGATTTGACAAGTTTAGAGACTATGCTATGTTCACCACAAGTGTAGATACCATCTGTCTTATTACATCACGATTAAAATATCATTGCCTATTCCTTATGCTTTACCTTTTATTCCCATGATATATTCATTTCATATCTAGAAGCCCATATCTCCTTCACTCAAAATGGTGAACATTTTGCCCACCCCCCCTCCCTTCTGGTAACCATCAATTTGTTCTCTGTATTTATAGTTCTGATTTGCTTTTTGTTTGTTTATTCTCCTTTTTTTAAAAAATTTTAGATTTGAATCATGTGCTATTCTCCAACTTATTTCACTTAGCATAATACACACTAGGTCCATCCATATTGTGTCAAATGGCACAATCTCGTCTTTTTTTTTCATGGCTGAGAAATATTCTACATCCTCTTTATCCATTTGTCTATTGATGTACACTTAAATTGTTTCCATATCTTGGCTATTGTAGATAATGCTACAATAAACATAGGATAAGCATTTAGCTTTTCAAACTGGTGTTTTTGTTTTTTTTGGGAAAATACCCAATTTTGGAGTTATTGGATCATATGGTATTTCTATTTTTAATTTTTTTTGAGGAAACTCCATATGTTTTTCTGCACTGGCTGCACAAATAATACATTCCCACCAACAATGTACATGGATTCCTTTTTCTCCACATCCTCACCAACACTTGTTTCTTGTCATTTTGATTTTAGCCATTCTAAGTATTGTAAAGTGATAGCTCATTGTGGCTTTGATTTGAATTTGCCTGATGATTAGTGAGGTTGAGCATCATTTCATGAGTCTGTTGGCCACCTGTATGTTCTGTTTGGAAAAATGTTTATTCAAGTCCTCTGCCTATTTTTTAAACAGCTGGCTCAGGGTTGTTTTTTGTTTTTTGTTTGGTATTGAGTTGTATAAATCCTTTTATATTTTGGATATTAACCTCTTATTGTATGTATCATTTGCTAATATCTTCTCCTATTCAATAGGTTGTTTTTTGTTGTTGTTGTTGGTTTCTTTTGCTGTTCAACAGCTTTTTATTATGATGTAGTCCTAATAGTTTATTTTTGTTTTGTTTCCCTTGCCTTAGAAGGCATACCTAGAAAAATGGTGCTATGGCTGATGTCAGAGAAATTACTGTCTGTGGTTATGATTCCTTACGTCACTATGCACATGTTGTTTGACTTTAGGAGTTGCTCATAACATCTCTAAGCTTCAGTTTCCTTTTCTTAAGAGAAGGGTAAATAATATCTATCTCAAATATTACTAAAAGGTAAATTATTATTATAGTTACTTTTTTATTGTTAATATTTTATTGATCTTTACTTTGTCAAGCATATTGACATCTTTCAAGTACTTTACTCATTTAATTCTTACAACTATCCAATGTGATGGGACATAAAATAATTCCCATTTTACAGATGAGGACAATATGACAAATAAAATTTACATAAATTATTCAAAATCACACTTGAAAGATCCTTTTGCAAAATGGCTCCAATCCATTTTATGTGCTCCTTAAATGTTTATTTCTCTACTTTCTCCCATCTGCCCTTGCCTATTTTTTATCTTACAAAAATAGGAAAATTTGCTTAACTTTCTAACCAACTCTGCAGATATTGACTATTTCTCTGCAGGAGAAATCCCAAACTCCTACTTTTCAGGTAAAATCATATAGCGCCAAGGTGACAGAAAAATCAAATGTTAAAAAAGAAACAAAGACAAGCACACACATACACAATTATATTTTTGAGGAAGATACATTTGTTATCCTATTCCTAACACATATTTCATTTAGGCTTACAAACAAGCCAGCCCTATTATAAAGCAGAGTTGTTTATGCTTTCAGGGACTGAGATGATGACCTCACTGATCTCTTTCATTACTATGGTACTGAAGAGCTGTTTTCTGGATTTTATTAGGCCCCGGGGGATCCCAAATGGAGAAGAGTATAATTAACTCTTTACCAACAAATACTTACATTAAATGATCCTGGCAATAAAAGAGTGCCTGGTAGCAAACAGCATCCAGTACTTCCTGCCTAAGTACAAAGAATTGCCTGAGGATATTAAGTAATAGAGTACATTTATTTTGGGAATATCTGTATAAGATGGAGGAGACAGGCAAGTGCAATTATCTCAAGTAGCAAGCACTTTTAAGGTTAATAACTTTTTCAAGACTGATTATAAAGCACAGATTAAATATAAAAACTTAGGTTCCTAATCTCTTTTTTGAGACTGAATCAAGTATGTAGAATTGTTCTCCAGGTGAAAGAGAATGCATTTTTTTTTTTTATGATTTGAATCAGGATTGAAATTTTAAAAAGAGGGTGAATTTTGAGAATTTGATGGTATAAATGGTGATAATATGATAACACTATTAGAAATACATGCCAGACAGCATGCTGCATTTCATACAATTAACTTGCTTCATTTATGAGATTTTTTCAAGTTTTATTTAAATTCCTGTTAGTTTCATTTATGAGATTATAATAATGACAATGACACAATGACAATGATTCTCTGAAATGGGTAATATCTGGTCAGATAAAGAATTGGATGCTCAGAACTGTTCCCTTGTCCAAAGCCACATTGTTGGTAAGTTCTAGATTTTTCTAACAGTGGCCTTTCCAGCAACAAAGCTGAGTGTTTTCATACATTAGATGTGTTAATACCCAGGATTTGAAATCTGATTTTACTGAATATACATTTTGTGTCATACGGCAAGTTACTTAAACTCTGAAATTTCCAATGGTGATATGAATTTCAAAGCTATTATTAAGTTGGAGTGGAAATAGACAATATGGAAATTATAATGCCTACAAGTACACATAAATCTTAATATTCTTCATACATTACACCTTAATGTTAACCCATGTTACTTTAGCCATTTATTTTGATAATATAAACCAAGATCATTTGTAAGATACAATGTGTGGGAAAAGAACATGGCCTCATTTCTACATATACAGCAAACAAACTAAAAACAACCATCAAAAGGCACATAATTGGATAATTGATTACACAGATAAACGGCAAGGGTCATGTGAAAAATGCAGAATACTCTGTATTATTTTTGATATTTCATAAATGAGAAGCTTTTTTAAATGTGCACTTTGAGTTTTGATAAAAGCAAAGCATCATTTTACTTAGTAGTATCCTAACAGAATTTGTTGGTAATAGAGTGTTCTGTTAAATAGCTCCCCCCTTTCTTGTTCCTACTGTTGTGACTTAAAGCATATAGTTGGGCAAACAGAGAATGTTCATTTTACTTAGAAGTATCATGTTAGAGGTGGAACAAACTGGAGTGATCATTTTGACCATTAAGAGACTCACATATATAGTATTTCTATTGTTAAAATAGTGAGTTTTTATACATTTAAAAAGGAGTTAATAAAATTTATCCCATTTAGGTCAAGAATTTGTTGAATATCAAAATATTATCACTTCCCAGGAGAATAATGTATTGACTATTATGAGTTTAATATTATTTTTTTATGATTAAAGCACATCATATCCTCAGGTAAAATATTTCATTATTTTAACTCAGTAATGGGCATGAAAGTCAATTGTTTTGTTCAGGTTAAGATAGGCTAACATTGACTTTCATCAGTGTGAAGAATATTAAAGAGTTTCCAAGGGCTTATAATTACCTTCCAGAGGAAGTTATATTCCAAGGGACATTTTCAGAGAAGTAAACAAAAGAGACCTAAGGGAAACAACCATCTCCTTTCAACATATCCTGAGCTCTCACCAACTCAATTTCTCTCACATAGTAAGTTATATGCAACTCGAAGGTATTATTCTTTTAATGATTTTTTGGCTCTAATTCTTAACTTTAGGATACTCATTTAAAGCTCTTGAGAGTTTAAAGGTAAGTTAAATTTGACTGCATATTTTACACAAATACTTTAACTTGGGCTTTTTTAGGAGTCATAATGCTAATTTAGAATATTGAACTCATGCAAAATCTGAATCAGATTTAGGATATATTAAAATACAGACATGTAATTAGTTCACCTTTATCTAAAATAACCAAATATTGTTAAAAACACAAATATTGCAAAAGTTACAAAAAAGTGTATATAAATTAAAACATTTCATTATATAATTTTCACACATGAAACAAAGTTAAAAATGTACAATTTCTCCTGTTAGAAATGGTTCCAAATAAAATTTTATATAATCAGATAAAATATATGAGTTAATTAGGATAAACTATTAAATCATTAACATGATTCAGTTTTTCTAAAAATCATTTCATATGCATTTTAGTAAATAATATCTCTATGTATTTATAAAGTACTTTAGTGTGTGTGAGATATTGACCAAAAGGAATACTATTTTTTCCTCTTTTCTACCTAGAATATTCTTCTGTATCTTTAATTAGCTAAATTTCATGGTCAAAATCAAATCACACCATTTGTACTACAGATTTGGTGATCACTTCCACATTATTGGACACTTTTTAAATGTCATTTTATTTTAGAATTTAAGTCTTCAGTGTTTATATTACAAGGTAGTATAGAATAGTGATTAAGATCACTGGTCCTACAGTCAAACTATCTGGGTTCAAACCCAGCCCTGCCACCACTGACAGTGTGCCCAGGGCAAGTTACTTAAGTTTCTGTGTTAATTTCCCCTTTGTAAATGGGTATAATAGGATTTAGAAGGTTTTTATGAGGAGCAAATAACAAAATATGTGCACTAAAAGCAGGGCTGTGTGTCTGTGTACATGTGTGTAAATGGGTGTGCATTTTGAATAATGATTTAGAATGTAAGTTTCTTGTTGATTGAGTTTATGATCTACTGATACTTCTCAGCATATCCCAAAGTGCTAGCTTAATAATTAAAATTACAGTGGTAAGATAAAAAAAAATAATCTCTGATTATTCTACCTAGAATACTGCAGAAGCTTCATTTAATTTTAATATACATTTATTAACATCAATTAAGTGAAAACTTTAGAATTACAGAATCAAATATATGTTCCAATATTGGGACAATGAATCTAAAATTCTAACTAGGGAAACAGACATTGTAAACACACTAAATATGTAAAATAGTATCAGTATATTAAGGATACGGAAATGGAGAAAAGACTAATTAATTTTGTCTTTAGGTCATGAGGAAGTCTTCTCAGGGGATGTGAAATTTGTGCAAGATTTTGAGGAATGAATGAGTTTCAGATACACAAGAGTATCAGCTCAAAGACAGAAAATGCAGGTGCAATAGATAGATGTGGAGATATCTATACAGATGTAGATATAGACATAGAGATAGAGATATTTCTTTTATTGCTTTGTTGCTAGAGGCTAATGTCCTCTATCAGAGGAAGAGATAAACAGAGGGTCACAGAGGTTGATGTGAAAACTGGGGAAAAGCTCTTTCAACTCTATCCTTTCGATTTTGGGGCCAGTTTTAGAGATCCCACTTGTAGTTGGGATGTGGAGGGGGGGAACTGAGCTTGGAGATTAAGAAACTAAAACTAGTTTTAAGATCATTGCCTCAGTACAGGGTGGATGATGAAAAGGACAAAATCGAGGCAAATTTGGAGGCAATTGTAATAATGATAATATTAATAATGGCTACTACTTACCAAATATACCCCATGTCTTATCAATATACACATTATATCCATCATCTCATTTCACCATCACAATAGCTCTATAACCTAAATAAATCATTACTTCTGTTTTAAGAATAGGAAATTGAAACTTGGGTTTATGATTTGCCCAGTGTCACAGTGGTAGTACATGACAGATCTGGCAAATGTATCTAGAGACCTTATAGTCTAAACCACTAAGCTAGTTCATAAAAAGAAGATGCTTTTCCCAGGAATACATGAAAGATAAAAAATAATCAGATCTGTGAGACAGTTGGATTTAGGAGATTCAAGAAGAAGGTAGAATCTAAGATGACTTAATAGATTTTTTACATGAATGGTGGGATGAATGAGTTACACAAAGAATCCAGGATGAGAACTGGTTAGTGGAGAACAAGGCTAATGAGTTAAACGGTGGTTACTGAATTTTGAAGAAGTTGAGGAACACTTGGATAAAAATGGGCAATGGCAGTTGAATAAATAGGTCTAGAGCTCAGAACAAAGGGGATCCCTGGGCGGCTCAGCGGTTTAGCGCCGCCTGCAGCCCAGGACGTGATCCTGGAGACCCGGGATCGAGCCCCATGTCATGCTCCCTGCATGGAGCCTGCTTCTCCCTCTGCCTGTGTCTCTGCCTCTCTGTCTCTCTCTCTGTGTCTCTCATGAATAAATAAATAAAATCTTAAAAGAAATGTTTGTCAAAAAATTATTAAAAAGTTTTATAGCACTTCCCTAAATAGGATCACAAATTATTATGAAGCAGTACTTAAAAGATAAATAAACTTTTACTGGAGGCCAAAAGTCCAAGAAAATTTTGTCCTTTAGCACAGAGAAAACTAAATTTTAATTTTGTACTAGCTTACTTTTGATATTTAAACCTATTCTTAAATAAATTCATTTTAATCTTAGCTAGCTTATTATATTTATATTAACTATAATATATGAAATATAATAATTATATTAGCTTTATATATATTTATATTAAAATTTCCTCTCAAGTTCCTGGGTAGCTCAGTGGTTGAGTGTCTGCCTTTGGCTCAGGTTGTAATCCCGGGTCCTGGGATTGAGTCCTGGATTGGGCTCCTGCGGGGAGCCTGCTTCTCCCTCTGCCTATGTCTCTACCTCCCTCTGTGTCTCTCATGAATAAATAAATGAAATCTTTAAAAATAAAATAAAATAAAATAAAATTCCCTCTCAAAATTCTTTTCCCAAGACCTTCTACAACTTTTTTTTTTTTCAGCATTATGATTTTTTCCTTTGTTTTCTCTTTAAACAACCAGCCTCGCTTTAGGACGAAATTACTTTCTTTTCCCTCAACAACAAAAAAATGCATTTCTTTTCTCAAACCTTCTCTTACTAAAAATACATCATATTTTACTGACAAAAAGAGACATGTTTCTTATTTCTAGTAGCTTTAATTACATATATTAATTAGAAATTTTAACCCTTAGAAACCATAATTTCTAGTGAAAACTAAGAAATAAGCAATTGTGAACTGTTTGCTATACCAGAATTCTTTAGATTGGCAAATTTATGAATATACTTCATAATTGCTAAAAGCATATGCGTTTTTCAGTTTCCCAATGTAGTATTAACACATCCAAATATCTTTTAGTTTCTCTGCAATAAGAAGCCAAAAGTAGATATACCTAGGTTCAGCAATTAATGTTTTAGTATTTTGTCATATTTGGAAATTATCTAGGTATTAATTTAACTTAACTTATTTAATTTAGCTCAACTTTAAAGTTTGAGCTTTCCAAAAGGATTTTAGAAAAATAAGCAGATATAAATGCTGCTGAAAAGAACTGCTTCTAGAGCTAACTTTTGTTTTGCAAAAGGATTTGTAAGAGGAGTATAGTTTTTTCTCAATTCCAGAAAGAATAGAGTAGTAACTTAACTGACATTTTAGGTTGATCTGTATATCATATTATCCTCAATTTGCTTCTTTCCCTCTGCATATATATTTTTAATTTTAAATATTTCTGACAATATTGAATAACGCCTCGCAGGTGTTAAGATGGGTCCTTAAAGACGGTGCAAATAATATCAACTTCTCAAAAACCAGAGTCACTTACAAAATAGCAAACAAAACAAAACAAAACAAAATCAACAACCTGCAAGATCTGGGCAGGCAGAAAGCCAAGCATAGTTATGCAAATGAGACAAGCAAGAACATCATAGCTATCCCTGAGATAGAAAAGTTCAATGAACAATGGGTTTGGATTTGGAAAGGAAAGGTCAATGTGATATTTTACTTTGCAATCTCTACTGAACACTACAAACAGAGATTAGGAAGAATTGATTCAAAGAGAAATAAGTCAGAGAAAGACAAATGCCATATGATTTCACTCACATGTGGAATTTAAGAAACAAAACAGATGAACATAGAGGAAGGGGGGGAAAAGAGAGGGAAACAGACTATAAGAAACTCTTAACTATAGAGAACAAACTGAGGGTTGATGGAGGGGAGATGGGCAAGCGGATGGGCTAAATGGGTGATGAGTATTAAGTAGGGCACTTATTATAATGAGCACTGGGCGGTTTTTTTTAAGATTTTATTTATTTATTTGACAGAGAATGAGAGGGAGAGAGAGAGAAAGCACAAGCAAGGGGAGGTACCAAGGGAGAAGGAGAAGCAGGGAGCCTGACATGGGGCTACATGCAGGACCCTGGGATTATGACCTGAGTCAAAGGCAGCCGATTAACTGACTGAGCTACCCAGGTGCCCCTAGTGCTGAGTGTTTTGTGTAAGTGATGAATCACTAAATTCTACTCCTGAAACCAATATTACAGTATATGTTAGCTAACTAGAATTTCAATAAAAACTTGAAATAAAAAACAGATAAATAAATGGATAATAGAAAAATTACATTGATTGTGATATTAACATTAGCTTGTTTTATGGCATGCTGATTTTTTTAAGCCAGATTATTATACTACTATCAAGTAGAAGGTACAGGAATTTTAGATATTTAATAGTAATTTTAAAAAATACCATATACACCATTCATTAAGATAAATTATGCACATTTCCCTCTTGTTTTTTTTTATTTTTTTACTCAATATATTACTATAGAAATTTGGAGTCTATTTTTTTAAATCAAAATTATATGAAAGTATAAAAAAAAAGAAAACAAAAGAAAAGGAAGAACTGATTCTGGTAAGAATTTTTACCTTTTGCCACATGCAGAATGAAACTTTACCATTTCCTAACACCATACATAAAAATAGACTCAAAATGGATGAAAGACCTAAATGTGAGACAGGAATCTTTCGAAATCCTAGAGGAGAACACAGGCAGCAACCCCTGTGACCTTGACCTCAGCAACCTCTTTCTAGACATGTCTCCAAAGGAAAGGGAAGCTAAGGCAAAAATGAACTATTGGGACTTCATCAAGATTAAAATCTTTTGCACAGCAAAGAAAACAGCCAAGAAAACCAAAAGACCTCAGAATGTGAGAAGATATCTGAAAATGTCTTATCAGAAAAGAGCTAGTATCCAAAAATCTATAAAAAAAAAAAAAAAACTTAAGAAACTCAACACTCAAAACCAAATAATCCAGTCAAGAAATGGGCAGAAAACATGAACAGATATTTCTCCAAAGAAGACATACAAATGGCCAACAGGCATGAAAAAATGCTTCACATTATTTGGCAGCAGGGTAGTACAAATCAAAACCACAATGAGATACCACCTCACACCAGTAAAAATAGCTACAGTTAACAAGTCAGGAAACGACAGATGTTGGCAAGGATGTGGAGAAAGGGGAACTCTCTCACACTGCTGGTGGGAATGCAAGCTGGTACAGCCACTCCAGAAAACAATATGAGGATTCCTCAAAAAGTTAAAAAAAAAGCTACCCTACAACCCAGTAATTACAACTACTTGAGCACTTGCAACCTAATGTTTATAGCAACAACGTCCATAATAGCCAAACTACGGAAAGAGCTGAGATGTCCATTGACAGATGAATGGATAAAGAAGACATACATACAATGGAATACTACTCAGCCATCAGAAAAAAAGAAATCTTGCCATTTGCAACAACATGGATGGAACTAGAAGGCATTATGCTAAGCGCAATAAGTCAGAGAAAGACAGCTATCATATGATCCCACTCATATGTGAAATTTAAGAAACAAAACAGAGGATCATAGGGAAAGAGAAAAAAAAAGATGAAATCAGAGAGGGAGACACACCATGAAAGACTCTTAATCATAGGAAACAAACTGAGGGTTGCCGGAGGAGCAGGGGGTAGGGAGATGCGGTGACTGGGTGATGGACATTAAGGAGGGCATGTGATATAATGAGCACTGGGTATTATAAAAGCTTGATGAATCACTGAACTCTACCTATGAAACCAATAATACACTATATGTTAATTAATTGAATTTATTTTTTTAATGAGAAAAAAATTACATTTCGCTGGCTTCTACTTCAACCTGTGCCCACTGATTTTTATATCTTTTTGGTCTCCAAAATCCCTCTAGCAAAGCCTTTATTTACACAAAACAAGACAAACAAACTTGTGCACCTTAACACACCTGCAGTAATCAAAACGTGTCATTGTGGACTGGCCAAGAGAAGTCCCCATGCACTACATCAGCAATCCTGAATGTGCACTGAACCAGCAGACTCCATTCAGGGAGACTTTGGGCAGGAAATGGGGAAAGGACCAAACCAGTAAACTCCAGTAAATAAGGACTTTATTCTGGAACTGGGGAAGAGATTCCAACATGGACTTATGGACTGAATCAAGGGCTAGGGACGTGCTCCATTAAAGCCTCCTGTGAGTCTAGACTGACTTACTAACCCTGGACTGGAAAGCCAATTAGATCAATAGTTTGAATGCAAGAACAGAGCTGAAACCAAGAGGACTTACCAATAGCACTCTGAAAGGGCAAGGGCAAGAAAAACAGTGAACTCAAAAGGGCTTTTGGATGTTATACCTGTGTTTCTTGTCCCTGAATGTCATTCACTTTGGCTCTCAAATCTGTTAAGAAACAAAATTCAACGAAATAAATTTTAAGATCTAATTTATTAAATGATTCATGTTTTGCATAGCCTCCCACCTAGCACTTAGAGAAGAGCTCCCTTGGCTTACAAAGCGATAAAGGTGTTGTGAATACATGGCATTTTCTCTGCCACAGTCTTGCCTGGAAACAGTGTTTGGTACCCAGCACTTCCCAGCAAATACTATTTTAAAAAAAAAGAATGTTATTTATCAGCTGGGGGGGAAGGGGGAATGTCTAACCATGAACTTTTAAAACTGTTTCTTATATTTCTTATGCTTTCTTTTCACAGGCAGATACCCTTGAAAAGTAACAATTTTTTTAAAGATTTTATTTATTTATTCATGAGAGACACAGAGAAAGAGAGAGGCAGACAGACAGGCAGAGAGTGAAGCAGGCTCCATGCAGGGAGCCTGATGTGGGACTCGATACGGGATGTCCAGGATCACGCCCTGGGCTGAAGGCAGGAGCTAAACCACTGAGCCATCCAGGGATCCCAAAAGTAACAAATATTAACAGGAAATATGGTAGTACCAATACCATCAAATCATAACCCAGTGCTGTCCTAAATTTACTTTTGAGGTCTGGCAAACCTAAGAATCAACTTAATATTTATTACCTATTGTATTGCAACTCTGTGGTATTTATAAATACCAAGACTTTTGGTAAAAGCAAAATAATAATAATATTTAAATATATACTCCTTCCCAGTGATGCTCAGGAACATCCCAGAACCACTAATGTATTACTACCCTCTCATATTAGGACAGAACTATTGTTAAAATTATGCATGGTGGCCGGTCAATGGACTCTCTTGTTTGGGTGGAGAAGAGTCAGAAACCTACTATATCTCAGACACGCTTAATCACACAGAAAAAAAAAATCCTGAAGTCTCTAGTTTCTTACCACATAATTTGGCAAAGTATTTACACACTCCTCATCAGCACTCCATGCTCATAGGCCTTATTTTTCTTTGTCAGCTTAAGGTGATCGCATGTGCTTTTTTCCTGGCTGGAAAGTTCACCTCTTCTCCAGATTAATTCTCCCTTATTTCCCAGGGCAAACATTTCTAAGCAGCTCGACTCTGTCAAGTTCCTTCTATTTATAGATATATCTCTGCTTCATAGCACTTACCACCAATGAAAATTTCAACTTGTTGGTATGATTGTTTGGTCAGTATCTATCTTTTCCCCTCGCTTCTAAGGACCATGAAGATAGCCACAAGTTTTTATATTCATTAGATTCCGTAGTGCACAGTGTCTGCCAGATATTCAATAAGTATTTTTGAATTAATTATTTTTGCCTTCACAACATTGTCCTTATGTTAGTACGTACAAGTGTAATGAAAAACAAAGCAGAACAAATAACAAAATCAATAGCAGCAACACTTTGTTCTAGAAAACAAAAAGTTGGTAGCTAGCCAAACAAGGACTTGCACATTTCCTCTTTTGTTCTATGATACATTTTGACATAGTGAAGAATATAGCTGGGATTAGTCTGGGTAGTATGGACATTTTAACAATATTAATTTTTACAATCTGTGAACACAGAATATCTTTCCATTTATTTGTGTCTTCTTCAATTTATTTCATTAATGTCATATAGTTTTCAGTGTACAGTTCTTTTTACCTCTTTGTTAAATTTATTCTAAGGTATTATTTTTGGGTTGTCTTCTTAATTAATTTTCCTGATAGTTTGTTAATGTACAGAACACAAAAGATTTTTGTATATTGTTTTTGTATCCTGTGCCTTTGTAACTTTTTGAAATAAAAAGTATTTTGCATGAGGCAGGATAGGGGTGGAGTTGGAAGACTTGAAAAGAAATAAAGGTAAGAAATCGCATATCAGAAAAGGTGCAGGTTAAATCATGGCCACTGACTCCAGAGACTTCTGATTTTAATCAGTGAAGAGAGGTTCAGCAAGTGCTGGTGGGCCTCATGAAGCCTCATAAACCTGAGCTTGTTGGATAGTCTTTGTTTTTCTAGAACTACAGAGAAAGCAGAATAACTGCTTCGGTTCCTGTGAAATTGGGAAAACAACATCTTTTGAAGTAGGATTTAGGATATATATCCAAGCTCTTCCACTTCTTATAATGAGAGCTAAAGAGATAGGAAAGTATCTTCATTAGAGCAATGCTCAGAATAGGAAATGACATGTCACCAGTGTTAAAGTTCATCAGAGCACTCTATCTCCAATACTTTACCTACCTCCAGTTTGTTTCTTTTACCCAGCCTTTTTCCCACCCTTCCTCTGTGGTCTCCTCCTTGTGGTCTGTTACATATAATTTAGATAGAATGATTTACCTGTCACAGCTAGTAACTTAAAGGAAGGAAGTACTGTGTTAAGCTACTCTTCAGTTTTCAGTTAAGAAGACCCAGAGCAGTTATGGGGCTTGTTTAAATCCCCCCTTGCAATGAACGGGCAGCACGTTGGTTACACTCCCCTTACTCCAAAGTCCAATGCTTTTATTATCTATCCCAGCAATCTTTGCCTGAGGAAATGATGTCTATAATTCAATAGACCAATGGAAAGTGCTGATGATATTTAACATGTAAACAGCATATATGAAATAAATCCTGTGAGACCTTATTAATTTTGACACTCTTCCTTCTTCCACTCTTTCTTAATGCATAGGAATGTGATCTAGCGCTGTTGGATCTATAGTAATAAAACTAATTTATTTAATAAAATATCTATTTTTTAAGGATTTCATTTATTTATTTGAGAGAAGAGAGAAGAAAGAGAGAGACAGCAGGAACAGGGGTGGGGAGTGACAGAGGGAATGGGAGAAACAGACTCCCCCACTCAGCAAGGAGCCTTAGAGCTCTATCCCAGGACCCTGGGATCATGATCTGAGCCTAAGGCAGATGCTTAACTACCTGAGCCACCCAGGAGCCCCAATTTATTTTTACTTTTATTAATGTTATTAAAACAAAGACTTCTTAACATGCTTCCCTTTGTTGAAAATCTAGTTTCTGAAAAATGGACAAGAAGCCGGATATCTACCGGAGGGAGTTAGTGGATGTTCAGGGTGTCCCCCTCTTCTGGAGCATTGCTGAGGAGTGGTCCCAGGTGGAGTCATTTGAAGCCCGACCTGATGACCTTCTGATCTCAACCTACCCCAAATCTGGTATGATCTTTTTATTTATTTGTACTCACTGATGCGTACTTTTACACATAGACCCATATATATAAGCCCGCTGATCTTCTAATCATTAGTCAAGGGAATGCAGTAGCAGTTGCTGGGAGAATTTTGTCTCAAATCAGATAAACTGACTATTTTAAAAGGCCTGCAAATGAATGGGGGCTAACCTGTGGGAAAATTAATGCTGTCATTTTATTTTCCTTTTCAAATTCAAATAAAAATTCTTAAAACTGCATATCTTAGATGATTTGGATACATTGGAATTATATACCTATACCTTCTATGCATTTTAATGTTTACATATTTTATCCATTGTATTTTAAATATATTTTGTAAAATGTTAATATTTTATTTTAAAATTTTTATTTTATAAATGCATTTAGAAATATTTTGTTACAAAGTTAAACAGCTGCTGACCTCAATAGATGATCTCAGAAAGGAGAAATTAAGATGACTCAATAAGAATCAATAATTTTTATTTCTCCAGATCTTTTTATGACAGTCTTCTAATTTATCCAGTGATAAAGGTCAGAGAGATATCCGATAATTGGTTTTCTCTTGCCTCTTATCCAATTAACTTACTTGAGCTCCTAATCAATCAACTGTTCCAATTGCTAAATTCTCTAAAGTCTACTTTCCTTTATATTTCTGCTTCATTTCTTAAAGGAATTAAGGACAAGAAGTTTTCAATAAGTACATTGACTACTAATGTTTTTATATTATAAATATTAAAAATACTACATAGGGCTATGTAACAAAGCCTGGGAAGAAACACCTGAATTTTTGAAGGTTGTAATATCAAAATTATAATACTCCAGGAAACCTATCAGGAAATAAGCAAATGTACAATACAGACCTTTGAAGAAATAGAAAACAAGCTTGTTTTGGTAAAAGCTTTGTTTTTTTCTTTCTTACTATTTACATTGCTCTCCGAACTGATTCACCAAGCCCAAATTGTTAGGCACCTACTGAAAAATGCACATGCTCTTTTTGTTGTTGTTATTTTAAAAATTATGTTCGCAAGCAGGAAACCATTAAAATCACCTTTGGAAGGTACCATTATACAAACAATTCATTTATGAAAGTGCTCTTTGAAGCTGGATTTCTTCTGACGTATTAAAAGATAGGTGGCTAGATGGCTACAGATAAAATAATTATGTGGTCATTTTTTTTCTTTGATTTTTTTTCCTTTTACTAACTGTTGAGAACATGTCTTAAAGTTATTAATATATCAATTCCTTGTTAATTTTGTTGTAAAGGATCCAAGCTAACTTACTCCGTATATGAGGCAAATCATGTGCTTTTTTTTTTTTTGCAAAAATTACAGAATATCAACATTTCCAATTTGAAGCATAGCTAAAATGGCATTTCTTTCCATTAGATTTCAGTGGCTACAATTTGAACCTTCCACCGACAGGAAATGAAATGTATTCTACTGTACTTTGGAATATAGGTCTCTTTTTCTTCAGACTACAAAATCTTCAAGGATAGTATCAATTTGACCCACCTTTTTTCTTAGCACTGTAATAGTCTGTGTTATAAGGATGAGAGAGATAGTCTCATACTAATGATTTAGGGATAAGGAAGGGGCACCTGGGTGGCTCAGTACTTGGCTCACCCACCCCTTGGCTCAGGTCATGATCCTGTGGCCCTGGGATCAAGTCCCACATCAGGGTCCCTACAGGGAGCCTGCTTCTCCCTCTGCCTATGTCTCTGCCTCTCTTTCTTTGTCTCTCATGAATAAATAAAGTCTTAAAAAAAAGAAAGGATGAGGAGGAAGAACTGTCCATCAGAAAGGACTAAAAGAGAGGCCTAAAGTACTGTAATTTATGGAACCAATCCAAAGGCACATGCTTATGCAGGTCATTCATCAAATATCTATTCAGTGCATAGATTAATTATTTAATTTAAGTTTTTAGTTTCCACTCATGAATATTCGATTTAGAGACTATCATTCATTACATGTTTGGTAAAGAGGAAGGGATGGAAACAGTTAAAAATATATTTTCCTCCTATCTTTTAATTGCTTTTTTAGCCCAGCATCAATAACCTGATCATTGAATACTGTAGGAAGTCAAATAGGCCATATTCTTATATAGAGATTTATGATGATATTATCTCTCTATAAACTTATAAGTGGAAAATGTATTTAATAGTGAACATCATAGCTTAGCCTAGCCTACCTTAAATGTGCTCAGAACACTGACATTAGCTTGCAATTGGGCAAAATTATCTAACACAAAGTCTATTTTAAAATAAAGTGCTGAATATCTCATGTAATCTATTGAATACTATACCATAAGTGAGAAAAAGAGTGATTATGTGGTATAGACTGGTTATAAGGTTTCCATTGTTTGCCCTCATTATTGTCTGGCTGCCTGGGAGCTGCAACGCAGCATCACGAGAGAGAGAGCTTCATATTGCTTATCACTAGCCCAGAAGAAGATCAAAATTTGAAATTCAAAGGTCATTTCTACTAAACACTTGAATTTCACATCATTGTGAAGTTTAAAAATTGTAAGTTGAACTATTGTAAGTGTGGGGCTATCTGTATTTTGAATACCTTTCTCAAGATTAATGAGACACAATCTTATAAAGACCAGAGTGACTCCATCCACTTAACGATCTACTGTCTTATGTTTGTGAATAACACACTATTCATCACAAATGCATCACAAAGTTCTCTTTTTATCCTTTTTTCACACCTCCACCAAATGTTTTTTCCCCTCAAATACTCTTCAATCCTAAAGTCTAATAATATTTTTAATATTAATAAGAAATTTACAAATTGCTAGTCGGACCAATTGAAATCCACCTCTTCCTTCTCCATTCCACTCAGGAGGGTGTGCTACATGATTTATACACTGTCTCTTAAATTACCCATGTTTTACTTCCTTATTATGGCTTAACTTTATGATTATTTTAATCAAATTTACTCTCACATTCACACATACACAATACATATGTATACGTTCAAGATAGATAAAAATGTCTCATTGGAAAAAGAGAATGGAAAGGAAGACCACACTTTTGTTTTTGATATTATACAACTTCTCTACATATATTGACCCTCTTATACTCTTTTTTACAGAAAAGTTTAAAGGTGTTCCATTTTTTTTTTTCCTTTAGGGACAACCTGGGTCAGCGAAATATTGGATTTGATCTATAACAATGGAGATGCGGAGAAATGTAAGCGGGATGCAATATACAAACGAGTGCCGTTCATGGAATTGATAATTCCTGGATTCGAGAATGGTATTTTCCCTGAATGTTCCTTTTCATCATAGGAATAAATCCCCCTAACATTTTGTGGTGACAAGAGGAGTCATGATGGAATTGATATAGACAGACCTTGGACATTTGAATCATAAATGTCTATAATAGAAGAAGACCTTGATTCTACTAATAACCATATTATATGCCTCTTACACTCAAAGACAATATCTGCATAAGAGAAAATTTTGATGAGTGTATTTTTTTCTTAATAGCACAGGTGGAAGTCTTCAGCATTTAAATGTACAATCATTATATACAGAAAATTCAATGTTTGTTCCAGAATAAGATCATGTCTACTGCTTATTAGTTGATATTCACAGACTTGAGAAACAGAATTATGGGTTGTCTTGCATTATTAAAATTTTAAGGATTAGTTATTAACCTTATGGCTTAGTTTGATCTTATAAATTAAATAAAGAAAGCTGGAAAGGGATTTTGAAATATTCTAGTTCAATTTCCTCATATTGTAAATGAGTACAAGAGAAGATAAATGAAGGAAAATTTTGATGTCTTGACATTGGCCTATTGATGTTTCTACTTCAGCAAGACATTATATATGAGGCTGGCTGCCTGGGAGCCTGGCCCATTAAATATGTTATATATATACATATGATTTTACAGTTATTGTCTGTTATACATAGAAAATAAAACATACATATACATACATTTTCTATGCATAGAAAATAAAACAGCATAACTAACCAGAATTTATCATTTTTTTATCTTGTTATAGATATTATAAATCTCCAACGCTATATAGTCATTTCAAGCCATATAGTGGGGTTAATGTTTACAAAGCCTTAGATTATATTGTAATTGACCTTTGTGATTCCACATTTATAATAGAATTTAACTTTTGTTCTTGCAGGTATAGAGGACTTGAAAAAAATGCAGCCTCCTAGATTAGTGAAAACACACCTACCTGTTCAACTTCTCCCTTCTTCATTTTGGAAGAATAACTGCAAGGTAGCAAGTTAAAAAAAAAAAAAAGAAATCCTTATTTGTGTTGAAATTTCTTTTACTCATCATGCAGAAATTATGATGGGAGATTCCCACCTCTGGATAAAGCATGCCAAAAATAATGATGTGGTCTCTACATCCAATGGTTGAAATAATACCATTGGAGACCAGTGCGATAGATATATAGATATAGACTTAGTGCCCAAGCACTGATTATCTCTAGGTTTTCTGTTCTCTAAAATTTCTCTTTCTATCAAAATCTCTTCACTCAGTATCTACTTTTAAATATTTAATTTAATTATTTAAATAATACTAGAAATGCTTCCTCATGAATTCAATATAATTATAATTTATAAATATGGATTTATAATTATATGTAAGTGGATTTGTTTTAGTCTTCTTTTTGAAATAACCATTTTAATTCAAGTATAACATTTATGGAAAAATGCACATAAATCCTAGGCACACATCTTGATGAATTTTTACAAAGTGAGTGTATCCATGAAACCAGCACCCAGATCAAGAAATAGAACATTAGGGATCCCTGGGTGGTGCAGCGGTTTGGCGCCTGCCTTTGGCCCAGGGCACGATCCTGGAGACCCGGGATCGAGTCCCGCATCGGGCTCCCGGTGCATGGAGCCTGCTTCTCCCTCTGCCTGTGTCTCTGCCTCTGTGTGTGTGTGTGTGTGTGTGTGACTATCATAAATTAAAAAAAAAGAAAAGAAAAGAAATAGAACATTACCAGCCACGCAAAAGCTCTGTTTTTTTCACATTCTGGCAACAATCCCTATCTTCAAAGATAACTACTATCCTGAGGTTTTTACCATAAATTAGTTTGCCAATTTTGTTTGTAATAGGAAAATATATATAATCTTGAATATTTAATTTATTTCATTGAACATAATATTTATTAGATCAATTCTTATTCTTGTAACTTTGTTTTTTTTTTTTTTTAATGTAACCTGCTGGATCACAAAATGTGGTACCCTGAGCAAAAATAGCAGGTTAGAGAAGCAAATCTCAGGCTAAATTCAGACTACCGAATCAAAGACTGTGGGGTGAGGTTCAGATCTGAGTTTTAATAAAACCTCTAGGTGAATTTTGAGCCATGATAATGTTTGAAAACCACTGATATAAGGCATTCCATTATGCCTACTTGAATATTTCACGACCTACTTACCCACAGTACTATTATTGGTGGACAGTTGGGTGGTTGCTGTTGTCAGTAATTAAAAAAGTACTTCAATGCACATTCTTATATAAGTTTCCATTACACATACACATACATATACATATTTCTCTTGGTTTTATATCTTGGAATGGAACTAAGGTGTCCATTTGTCCAGCTTTAGGCGATCTAAGACTTTGCTGAGTTTGATATTTTCAAATATCTTTTCAAATCACTTGGATCAATTTAAACTTTGACCAGTAGTGTGAGAGTTTACTCTATATCCTCATTAACAAACATATAGCTACAAATATTTACTTTTAGACATACTAGTAGATGTATGGTGGCATTTCATTGTGGTTTTCTTTGTATTTCCCTAATGACTAATAATTAAAGGACTTTTACATAGCTTAGATACCTTCTCCGAGGTATCTCTTCAAGTGCCATGACTTTTTTCCTGTAAGGGCTACTTTTCTTCTATTAGTAAGGTAGAAATTCTTATATATTCTGGTACAATTCCTTTGATGAAATCATTGGACATTTTATATCTTAATTCATTCTATTTTTCCTTTTTTTTACTTTCTTAACTTCTTTTAAAAATTCTTAATTTTGATGTTGGTCATTATATCAGTTTTTCCTTTATTTTCTATTTTTTGGTGTGTATTTGTTTAAAAAATGCCTTCCCCAAAGTTATGAAGATATTCCCACTTCTGTTTACTTCTATTGGCTTTATTGTTTCGGTTATCATGTTAGATCTAAGAATCTATTTAATATCTATAAGTATCAATGTACTTTTTAAAATTTTCTGATATAGGGATCCCTGGGTGGCGCAGTGGTTTGGCGCCTGCCTTTGGCCCAGGGCGCGATCCTGGAGACCCAGGATCGAATCCCACGTCGGGCTCCCGGTGCATGGAGCCTGCTTCTCCCTCTGCCTGTGTCTCTGCCTCTCTCTCTCTCTCTCTCTCTGTATGACTATCATAAATAAATAATAAAAAAAAAATTAAAATTTTCTGATATAATAGTAATCTCTCTTTTCCTCTCTCTCTTTTTCATGCACACACACACAAACACACTATTTTCTGAATGTTTATTACTAGCATATGGACAACTAAATCTTTTATCCTGTGAACTTGCTAAATTCACATAATAGACCTAACAGATTTTTTTTTTGGTAGATCCAATTCATTGTTCTACATAGATGTTCATGCTTTTTAAAAAAAAATACGAAATATTCTTACTTCTTTTTTCCTAATCTGGATGCTTTTTACTTATTTTTCTTGACTTATTGAACTGGATAGAACATCTAATATAATACTGAATAGGAGTGAGGAGATGCTCTTGTCTTGCCCTTGATCTTAAGGAATATTCATATGGTGATGTCACCTAGAGGTTTTTTGTATATTCCACTGACCTAACTGAGGAAGTTCTGTTCTATTCTTACTTTGCTGAGTTTTTAACAGGAATACATATTGGATTTTGTCTAATGTTTTTTTCTGTGTCTATTAAGACCAATCATATGATTTTCCATTATTTTAGTCTGTTACTATGATTAGTTATGTCAGTTGACTTTGAAATGTTAAAACAATCTTTCACACCTTTTATTTAATTATTGTTTGTATTAATTTATGATATGTGTTAATAGTTGTCTTTTACCCGGGATCGAATCCCACGTCGGGCTCCCGGTGCATGGAGCCTGCTTCTTCCTCTGCCTATGTCTCTGCCTCTCTCTCTCTCTCTCTCTCTCTCTCTCTGTGACTATCATAAATAAATAAAAATTAAAAAAAATAGTTGTCTTTTATATATTACTGGGGCCAATTTGCTGATTTTTAAAATAATTTGTGTCTTTGGGAGATATGGACCTGTACTTTCTTTCCATTGTAATATCTTAATCATTAGAGAATAATCTCTTTGGTATTAGAGTAATTCTGGCTTCATTAAATGAGTTGGAAGGTATTTATTCCTGTTTCAATTTACTGGAAGTATTGGGTTGGAATTGGTACTGTTTCATTCTTAATATTTTGTTCAATTCACCAGCAAAGCAATCTAGGCCTGGAATTTTCTTCATCTGAAAAGATTTGTAACCACAAATTCAATGTCTTTCATATAAATATTTATGTCTTCCATGTTCTTCAATGTCTTTCATTATTCAGATCATGTATTTTTCCTTGCATGCTCTTTTGTAGTTTATGCATTTTAAAGACTTGATCCATTTCACTTAAACTGTTAAATTTTTGTAATAAAGTTGTTCATGATATTCCTTTAAAATTCTTCTCATATAAGCAAAATCTGTACTAATGTCACTTTCTCATTTTTCATATTTTTCTATCAGCTATAGAGAGAAGGATGTTGAAATCTGACTATATTTTCTTAAATTTCTCCTTGGAATTCCATTGGAATTCTGTTTTAGCTTCCTGTAAGCGAAATTCTTTAATAAGTACATAATCAATAAACATTTATAGAAGTGCTACTGTGTATGTACCAGATATTGTAATTGTCATTATAAATACAAACACAAATAAGACATCCTCTGCAATCTGAGTATGTTATCTTGTTTAATTTTCATGAATACCATTGGGCTTTGTCTTCTTGCCAGTCACTTTCCTTTGCCCATATTATGCAATGGTTTAATATGTCAGTGATCTCTGCAGTGTATGTCATATGGTATAAGAAGTAAGCTTAATGGATTTCAGTGGACTTGCCTGAAAACCTAATTACCACTAAGACATAGCAATGTCATTTCTATTGGAAAATATGTTCAAAATTTCTGTTTTCAAAAAGATTTAAGGCTCTATGCATAAAGTAAATTTTAATCTCACACAAAATTATAAACAGCAATAATTGGTATGTAGCCATGGTCATGAACAGAATGAAGAATGTTTAATATTTGTTGATTAAATGTACCCAAATTATAATTTATTTTCAGTTAAAAATAAGACTTTTTTTCAGCTTTAAAAGTTTTACTTTAGGGATACCTAGGTGGCTCAGTCAGTTAAGGTTTCAACTCTTGATTTCAGCTCAGGTCATGATCTCATGGTCTTGAGATTGAGTCCAGCATTGGGCTCTGTGTTGGGTGTGAAACCTGCTTGGGACTCTCTCTGTCCCTCTCCTGCTCCCCCTTACCTTCTCTTTATCCCTCCTCTAAAGAAAAGTAATAACAAAAACAAAATTAAAAATAAAATAATGTTTATCTTTTTCATGTTTTGTAACTTTTATGTTTCTTTTTACATGTCTTAATAAGTGATATACAAAAATTCTAAATTTAAGAACAATATTAGCTCATTTTTGTTACTTTGATGTTTATTGTAATTATTTGGTTTTCTGTGTTTTGAGATGTTCTTTTCAAAGGCTGAAGAGAAACAGGGTGTGAAAGTACAAGTCTTATGTTAAAATGATATATAATCGTGAATATTCCATGTCAGGATATACATGTAAATGCTGAGATCAGGAAATAGAAAAGAAATAATCAGCATTCTTGCAAGATAAGCAAAAGTTTACCAACTATTAAATAATATAAATGAAATGACGATTGCCGTATCTCCCCACAGATGGTGTATGTTGCACGAAATGCTAAAGATGTGGCTGTATCTTACTATTATTTCTACCAGATGGCAAAAATACACCCAGAGGCTGGCACCTGGGAGGAATTCCTGGAAAAATTCATGACTGGGAAGGGTAGGTTCAACTCTTACTTTAATCAAGGAGTTCTATAGTGAAAAGTCTTTTTGCCAGGAGATAGAACAGTTAAACATAAATCTGAGTTTATTATAAACCTAATATTTGCCTAGCACTCCACCAATGTATTAGGTAGACTATAGAGGAAGCAGAATATATAGTTGTGTCTTCCTTTTAAGAACTTTTGGGAGGAACGCGTGGGTGGATCAGCGGTTGGGCATCTATCTTTAGCTCAGGGCGTGTATTCCAGGATTCCCGCATTGGACTCCGGGTGAAGAGCTTACTTCTCCCTCTGCCTATGTCTCTGCCTCTCTGTCTCTCATGAATAAATAAAATCTTAAAAAAAAAAAAAAAGAACTTCTGGGAAACGTGAACACAGATATTTCAGTTTTTAGTCTTATTGTTTCATTAGTGCTTAGTGACAACTTTTCTTCTCTTGCTGTGCGTCTGTTGTATTGTTTTGATTTTATACATATTTCTTGGATTCTCTTTTCTTTACCATTCCCTTATTTTTACTATGTAAACCGAAAATTCTAGGGTGATGATTTTAGCCTCAAGGCTCTGTTTCTCTACCTTTGTATTCTTTCTTTCAGGAAAACATTTATGTCAATAGTAGTAGCTCTACTTAAAATTCTCATATAAACATTCTTTTATTAAAAACTCTTTTCAAGGCAAGAACATCTCAATGATATCTTGCAAACCTTTACTCCTGTTGCTACTTGGACTATTATCTGTCCATGGAATGTCTACTCACTCTTATCATTATCAAAACCTAATTCTTCTTCTTAGACCCAAATACACTCTCTTCCCCCACAGCCTTTCATTAACTTCTTCATCTCTATGATTTTCTCTCCCTTTCTCCTTCTTCTATGAACTTCCCTGCCACTCCCTCCTAAATAGATTACAAATTCAATGAGAACAGGGTTAATTATCCTACCATCCCTCTTTCGTGAACTAATAAGTGTGTTTGGGTTGATAATAATGACTTGGAATAATATTTAACAATTCTTTACATAAATAGTTTTAATTTTCCAAACACTGTGTCTTTCAATTTAGTGGCTTTTGGTTCTTGGTATGACCATGTGAAGGGCTGGTGGGAGAAGAGGAAAGATTATCGTATCTTTTACCTATTTTATGAAGACATGAAAGAGGTAAGAGGCAACTATAATTTTTTTTAATTTTGGGGGGAAACCTCAGATTCATCTTTCTTTGTATCACTACTGCCTCTTGCTCTAGTTCAGGCAACTATCTTATTTGAAGTACCTCATTTTGCTTCTATTGTCCACTCAGAGAAAATTATCTGGAAATCTAAATGAGAGTATGCCCACTTCTTCAAATCTGTCAATGATTTCTGTTTCTACGTGAAATACAAAATCATTAAGATAATTTAAAGTTCAGCATTATTTAGTGCCTATCTCTCCAACCTCTTCTGTTGTCACTTTTCCTTTTCTTACTAAGTGAGCCTGCCTGAAATATTTTTTCCCACTATTTTCAAATTATCTTTTTCTCATCCTTCATGTCTTAACTTAAATGTTAACACTCCAGAGTTCTTTCATGTCCATAATGTCAAATAATCCACCTTATTATTATCTGTTAAAATCTCTTTTGTTATTGTTCTTTTCATATCATTTACTACCACTCATTATTTGACATATGTGTTTCTTATGTTTTCTTGCCCTACTCTAATATAATGTAAGCTCCTTGGATGTAGGGATTAAAATGATTTTATTTGTGATTGTTTCCCCAAGGGGTAAGCACAGTAGAGAAAACCTGTAATTTAATTTATAAGACATCTAGTTTTTATTTTTTCATCTTCTATCTGGTTATTAGTGTGAAAATTAATTCATTCTCCAATTTGATCAAAAACTTATCCTGATCTGATTATTCAAATAGTCCAGTTAAGAAATGTTCTGCATTTCTTAGGTTGAATGTGTTTCAGGAAGCTTGTTCACACCTAAATTCCTTTAGATAACTATGACTACCCTTCATCTCTTATTTGGGAAATCTGTTCTATGGCCTCTAGGGAAATTGCCTTACCCAGCTAAAGTGACCCCCTCTGGCAGATTCATTAGATTCCCAGTTTCTTCTACATCCTGTTTAAACCAGTTTTTACCCATCACTCTGGATTAAAGGGTGACCAATTACTCAAATTATGTGTCTTGAAGCAACAAGGGGGGTGGGTGGGGTGGATCTCGGAGAGGATAGGTGTTATCAGGACAGAAAACCTCCCACGTTAGATCATAATAAGGTCTTTAAGCAAAAGAAGTTTAGTCTCCTTAAATATGGGTGGAGAGGCTCAAAATTACTCAAGAGTTCCAGAGTCTCTGTGCCATCAAATCCATCCCAAATATTCCCATTCCAAGCCTGAATGGTGTACATTTTTCCCATCACTTTCATTTAACTTTCACAGGATAGACTTGACACATTTTGGACTTCAATTTTCACTGTGATTCTTCTCTTTGAATAAGATGTGTGCTGATCTCCACCAAGTTTATTTCTGCTTATACAAGAAATAGATTATTTTAGAGCCACTACAGAAATTCTCTGATTCTGTTTCCATGAATTGAGATGGGTAGCTCAATAAACCTAAACAGATTGCTTTTCTGCCTGATTTCATGAGGTCACTAAGATTACGGCTTTCAGCCTCAGTTTGATTTGGACCATCAAGAAGATCATCTCTGTAGTGGGTAACAGGCACAAACTATTTGGTCTGAATGCTACTTTTTCACTATTCTTACAAGGTATCCTATGGAGTCTGGAGCACAGAGAATGGAAATCATAAGGAATACATCAAATGTATCTCTCCTTTTCATTGTTGCCTCTTTCTTCCATACCACTCCTTAGGCTGGAAATGGACAGGATTTTGTTTACTTTCCTCCTCATATATTTATACTATCAAAAAATCTAGGTAGGAGGGAGAGATAGAAAGAGTATTTTCTTTCCACTATAACTCTGAGATAATCTGTTTTTTTAAATTGTGCCATAATTGATATATAACATAATATTAACAATCTAATGATTCAATATATGTATATATTATGAAAAGATCACAGTAATTCTAGCTGATATCCATCACCATACGTGGTTATTTTTTCCTTGTGATGAGAACTTTTAACATCTACTCTTTAAGCAGCTTTCAAATATACGATGCAGCATTGTTTGTTAACTACGGTTATTGTTGACTGCAGTTCCTGATCTTAGAGGAAAAGCTTTCAGCTCTTCATTATGGAGTATATTAGTTGTGGGCTTGTCATATACGGCCTTCATAATTGTGGTATATTCCCTCTACACCATTTTGTTGAGAGTTTCTATCATAAATTGATGTTGAATTTTGCCAAATGCTTTTTCTGCATCTTTTGAAATGACCATATGATTTACACCCTTCATTTTGTTAATATCGTCTATCACATTGATTGATTTGCTAATGTTCAACAATTTTTGCATCACTGGGGTAAATCCCATTTGATCACGGATTAAAACCTTTAAATGTGCTGTTAAATTTTGTTTGCTAATATTTTGTCCAGGATTTTTGCATTGATTTTTACCAAAAATGTTAATCTGCTATTTTCTTGTGTTATTCTCATCTGGTTTGAGTATATGAGTAATGCTGGCCTTGTAAAGTGGGTTTAGAAATATTACTCCTTCTACTTTTTGGAAGAGTTTAAGAAGGATGAGTATTTTTTAAATGCTTGGTGGATAGGAGTGCTTGGGTGGCTCAGTCGATTATGCCTTAGGCTCAGGTCTTGGGCCCAGGATCCAGCTCCCTGCTTAGCTGGGAGCCTACTTCTCCCTCTCCCTATGCACCTCACCACCCACCCCCTCTGCTCGTGTTCTTTCTCTCTCTTCTCTCTCTCTCTCATAAATAAATAAATAAATAAATAAATAAATAAATAAATAAATAAAATCTTTAAAAAAACATTTTTGGTAGGTAATCTATTCTTGATATTAGGTATGATTTTAAAAAGGAGATCAAGGATTTTGAAGATTATACCTTATAATAATAGTAGTTTGCTTTATTACCACTTGTTATTCTACAGATTAATTATATTTTTGAGTGTGAAAGATTGAATATTAACCCATTTTTCTGCATTTTTTGAAACAAAATTATGGGTATGAAGGAGAGCGCTTGCTATGATGACCGCTGGGTATTTTTTTTAAGTTTTTTTTTTTTAATTTTTATTTATTTATGATAGTCGCAGAGAGAGAGAGAGAGAAAGAGGCAGAGACATAGGCAGAGGGAGAAACAGGCTCCATGCACCGGGAGCCCGATGTGGGATTCGATCCCGGGTCTCCAGGATCGCGCCCTGGGCCAAAGGCAGGCGCTAAACTGCTGCGCCACCCAGGGATCCCGAGCACTGGGTATTATATGTAAGAGATGCATCACCAAATCCTATTCCTGAAACCAATGTTACACTATATATTAACTAACTAGAATTTAAATTTAAAAATTTGAGAAAGAAAAAAAAAACAAACAAAATTTACTCTTCTTTTTAGCAGATGATTGCCTGGCCAAGACTAGGACATGTACTTTGGAATGCAAAATAAAAAGTGCACATAAAAATATAAAATAATTTCCTTTACCACATTGACATATGTAGAACTTTATTAAATGCATTGCCTATTTTATGATTAAATCTCTCTGAAATAATTCTTTCTCTTTATATTTTTTTTAGGATCCAAAACATGAAATTCAGAAGTTGTTACAGTTTCTAGAGAAAGATTTGTCAGAAGAAACTGTGGATAAAATCCTCTATCACAGCTCTTTCAATGTGATGAAACAGAATCCAAGTACAAATTATACCACTGTACCAGATTTTGATATGGATCATTCTGTATCTCCTTTCATGAGAAAGGGTGAGAAATCATATACTAGTTTCTATACAGCTTGCTAATTACAGTCATGGAGAGTATAGCCATATTATAGGAAATGGAAAGAGATTGAGTATGCTGGCAAGAAAAAAGTAAATTAGGAACAAAAGGGATCCCTGGGTGGCGCAGCGGTTTGGCGCCTGCCTTTGGCCCAGGGCGCGATCCTGGAGACCCGGGATCGAATCCCGCGTCGGGCTTCCGGTGCGTGGAGCCTGCTTCTCCCTCTGCCTGTGTCTCTGCCTCTCTCTCTGTGACTATCATAGATAAATAAAAAAAAAATTAAAAAAAAAAAAATTAGGAACAAAAAAAAACTTAGGGGAAATAATTTGTGGCAAATAAACTATAATTTCTATAAGTCTAACATGTAAGACAAACCTTCTAAGGAGAAATGTTTACTCAAGAGCTGATGCATTGATAAGCATGAGTCTTGGCCTCCTTTGCTATATCAGAAGAACGCCTTTCATTTGTCTGAACTCTCTAAGTATTCTTCATATTCCTTAAAATTTTTGCTGTGGTGAGTAGTCAGCTTAAATGATGTTAGGCATACCAAGTGAATGATGAAAAGTGTCAATTCCTTGAGGTTGTTGCTATGATATGGTAAATCATTGCATCTCTAGCATTATCTCAACGTATATATAACTAGCATCTTGCAAAAATAGTCACTCAATAAAAATATGTTAAATTGAATTGCATGTTGAGAGAGAGAGAAGCATAGATTCTGTTACTTATGTATGTTTTAGCTCTGCTGTGAAACAAACAACTCCAAGGGGCACCTGAGTGGCTCAGTCAGTTAAGCATCTGCCTTTGCTCAGGTTATGATCCCAGGGTTCTGGGATGGAGTCCTGCATCAAGCTCTCTGTTCAGTGGGGAGCTTGCTTGTCCCTTTTCCTCTGCCTCTCCCCCTGCTTGTTCTTCTCTTGTTCTCTCAAATAAGTAAATGAAATCTTTTTTTATTTTTATTTTTTAAGATTTTATTTATTTGAGAGAGAGAGAGAAAGAGCATGAGCAGGGTGGATAGGGAGAAGCAGGCTCTCTACTAAGCAGGAAGCCTGATGTGGGGCTTCATCCTAGGACCCTGGGATTATGACCTAAAATGAAGGTAGACACTTTAACTGACAACCTAGGCATCCCTGAAACTTAAAAAGAAAAAAAAGAAAAAAAAAAAAAAGGACTTCAAGAATCTCAGTGGCTTAAAACCACAAGTTTTATTTTTTGTTTAATGTTGGTGAATGTGGGCCATACATCAGTTTTGCTTATTCTTTTGAATCTGTTCAGTTTTACTTGGTTTTCATGGTCTCAGTTTCTTATGTCTTCTCTTTCTGAAATCCAGGCTGAAAAAGCTACCCATTTGTGGGATATGCCCAATATTCTAGTAGACAGGAAAACAAAAGAGGTGTTGGAAACTTACAATGCCTTTAAAGTTGCTATTTAGATGTGGTATATATTGCACATATTCAAATTCTATTAACCAAAGCAAAAGAAAAATTGAAGCCCAAAGTTAATGAGGCAGAGAGGAGTCATACAACACATGTCAGTGAGCAGAGGTATAAAATCTTACAGTAGAGAGTGGAAAATTATTAATATAATCTAAGATAATTTTGGAGAAACAAGTACTTTGGTAAGAACTTATATAGGGACAATTAAGGGTAATTTCATTAATTATGATGTATCTTTGTGCATCCCAGAGGTTTTTTTTTTTTTTTTTTTTTTTTTTAGAAAGTTAGAAAGTATGCCATGGGTAAGTCTTTCTAGGAATATTTTAGGAATATTTGGATCTCAGCCAGGTATGATTTTGCCTCCCAGGGAATGTTTGACAACATCCAAAGACATTTTTGATAGTTCTGACTAAGGGTATGCTATAGGAATTTAATGGGTACAGGCTGAGAATCCTGCTGAAAACACACAATAATACACAGAGCAGCTCCCACATCCACCCAGCCAGTTGTCTGGCTTTGAATGTCAACAGTGGAAATATAAACAAATAAAATAAAATGCCAAAGTTGAGAAATCCTGGGACAGATGAACAAAGTTATTTTGCCATATTTTCTCCCCCACTCCTTTTTTTCTCCCTAAAACTAGGCTTGCAAATGAATTCTGGATTACCTGTGAGAAATGCCATTGTTTTTATCAGATATTCTTTGCAAATACTATGTCCCTTGTCTTTCCTTAAAGGTTTTAGATATGGTTAGTCTTTTGAAGACTGAGCAATCTTGTAATAACACAATATGTTTAATTACATTTAACCCAGTCATTTCCAAATCTTACTTGATCATAGAAATTTTTTCATAAATTATCACTTAACATTGGAAAATATAGTTTTAAAAGGACTGAAAAATTATCTCTTTTTTTGTTAACAAAGCTCTTAGGGCCAAAAAATAAAGATTTTGAGACATTGGATTTTCTCCCAGTGACATTTCTTGAAACTATTGAAGGGATTACTTCTTTATATATGATACTGGAAAAAATCCATGGGGATTTTTAGAAAACTAAGAAGGCCCTAGAGTTTGAAAGGATGGAGTAATGAAATGGATATGAAAACGTTGAAGATTAAAAATACACGTGTGGTAATTCAAACGAAAACTGATCTAAGGAAATTTTATAGTAGTCTCAAATGTACATTTTATCTTTCTTTTCAGGTATTTCAGGAGATTGGAAAAACCAATTCACCGTAGCCCAGTATGAAAGATTTGAAAAAGATTATGAAAAGAAAATGAAAGGTTCTACACTGCGGTTTCGTTCAGAGATTTAAGAAGTCTTGCTCTTTCTCCGACTTGTTTAGCTGACACTTAAAAGAAAAAGTATCCCTTCAAATATTTAGTGACAAGAATTCTGTATGTTAATTTTCTCTATTTACTAATATTAGTGGTTTGTAATAGAATATTCAAAGAATTTCAAAGTCTACATATAAAAAACCAATACTGTCTGTATGATTTTAATTACCTTCCACAATGTTCTTACTCTTCTTAAAGACAAAATAATAAAACAAAGTTTAAAATCTATAAATACACCTGCTTTATTTTTTAAATTCAAGTTTTGGGTCATTGGACTTGCCCAGCAGATATTTAGGGGAGTCTTCAAGATGGGTGAATTAGAACCAAACATTCCCTTAAAAAGGCTTTAATTTCTCCTTGTTATATGTTTAGACTGATACCAGAGTAATATAAGAAGAACAATGACATTTTTGTGCAAGGAATTTACTGAAGTATATTGCGCTAGAATGGTTTACTGTAGATTCCATTTGGATAGTTTATCAAAATCAATCTTAGTCTCCCGCTATAGTTTGTATGTTCATGATCTTAAACAGCAACAAGAAAGAAGTAAACAAACGTGTTACCAAAGTATTGCTTGCATAATAATGCAGTAGTTACATAAACAAAGTCATCAGTTACCATAATATCAAGCTAATAAATTGTGTATAAATATTGTGCCTCAGAGATGACAAAATATAAAACATGGGTCCTGAATTCAAAGATCTTTAGGCCAGGATAGCAATAAAAAGAATATACAGAGAAATAATTGTAAGAAAAACATAGGAAATAGCCACAATATCAAGAGCCACAATATCATCATGCTATACAACTTACATGGCTTCACTTTAACTGATCTTCATTCAATTCTTTAAAAAGGTATTCTAATTTTTCCTACTTTTCCTAGTCAGTAACCTGGCAGTGCACTTAACCACAAAAAGCAGAAAGAAAGGACAATTTGGTTCTGATCTTTTTTTTAAAAAACAGGTATTCACTCTTATCCCCACATTCCTTATTAACTTACCCTGTACTGTCTCTCTTCCATGTTTGCAAATTGCTGCTACTGCACGTTAATCGTACCTCATGACATCCAGCCAATCCAGGTGTGTTTACACATTTACAAAGATCATTGAAAATCTCCTCTGATGGGGGAAATAACAGTTGTCAAATTTCATGCATTTGAAAACAATAAGAGAAACTGCTTTGTTTCAAAAACCTTCACATTGGAATAAATAATAACTATTCTTTGATTTTATTTTTTTCTTGACTATGATATATATACAGAGTAGAGATTTAATAATAAAATAATCTAGGGATCCCTGGGTGGCGCAGCGGTTTGGCGCCTGCCTTTGGCCCAGGGCGCGATCCTGGAGACCCGGGATCGAATCCCACGTCGGGCTCCTGGTGCATGGAGCCTGCTTCTCCCTCTGCCTGTGTCTCTGCCTCTCTCTCTCTCTCTCTCTCTGTGTGTGACTATCATAAATAATAAATAAAAAAAATTTAAAAAAAAATAAAATAAAATAATCTATATTGGATGTTACAACCTGAGTTTTCAAACTTCTTTTAATCCATATTTATTTCTTATTTTGACTTACCTTAGATCTCAAAGTACCTGTCACTCTTCCTCACATTATAGATATTCTAAATAATTATGACTGGGGAGTCTGGATGGCTCAGTTGGTTAAGCACCCAACTCTTGATTTTGGCTTGGGTCATTAACTCGGGGCTGTGAGATGGAGACCCCCCCCCCCCCGCAGGCTCCCTGCTCAGCAGGGAATCTGCTCTCTCCTCTCCTCTGCCTCTCCCCCTGTGCTCACACTCCAAGAAAAATAAATAAATCTTAAAAAAAATAAGTTTAAAAATAGTAATAGTAATGACGCCTTTAAAGATAGAGAAAACCACAAAGAATTTAAATGATTTTCCCTAAATCATATATTTAGGATGTAGTGAGATTTGTTCTATAATACAAATAACTGACACTGGTTTTCCAATACAATGTCGTTGAAATGAGCCATCGGGAAGTTGCCATCCCAAACATCTGCCGAATATACACTATGTCATGTGTTTCCTTTATTCAATGAAGTTTTAAAATTGTATCTTAAGGGACACCTGGGTGGTTCAGTGGTTAAGCGTCTGTCTTTGGCTCAGGGCGTGATTCCAGGATCTGGGATCGAGTGCCACATTGAACTCCTTGCGGGGAGCCTGCTTCTTCTGCCTATGTCTGCATCTCTCTCTGTCTCTCATGAATAAATAAATAAAATCTTTAAAAAAAATGGATAAATAAAATTGTATTTTGAATACATCAAGATATTACTTTTGGCCTAAAATATGCTAGTTTTCAGGGGTTTTGTTACATTTTGGTTTTGGAGAGCAACAGTGGAGAATCAAAAAATATAGCCAACATGCAACTGTGGACAAAACATAATTCGGATTCAATATTAGTGCTGCAACTATAAACATGGTAGGCCTTGATAAGGCAAACAATCCCATAAACTATAGCAACCACATACCTGGATTTTCATAACAGTCTCATTTCAGATGTTTGCCTTCTTTTTCTCATATATATGCAGGTAATTTTCAGATCACATTGCCAATATTTTGATTCAGAAAACATTAGCACTGCATTTGTAATTCTTGACTTAATATAACAATGACACTTTTTTGAGCATTAAAAATATTAAATACTGTCTATTTACAGCACTCAGTTGAAATGGAAGAGTTTGAGAGGACTTACCTAAAATCTACATTTGATTTGCTCTGCAAATGATGTGAAGTACCTTTTCACTGATAAATTCTATAATCTCATGTAATTTCATCAACCTGGTCCTTTTCAACTTTCAACTATTCTAGTATTTATAATAACCATCAAGAGTTTTAATTTGAAGAGAGGAGATTTCAGTTTATTGAAAATAGCAGCTAATTGAGTTTGGTATGTTCATAATCTCTATTAGGAAATGTGGTATTGTACTTTGAGTACCTTACACTCACCTAAAACAATTAAGACAGTTGCTGCAATACTATTCTAGACAGTGTCACATGACACTTCTCAAAGTAAAATAAAAAAATAATAGATATTCAAGATCAAGACTGTAGGTGGCTGCTTTTATGTATCAGTAAATTATGTGTTTTCACTTTTATTGTGATATTAATTTAGCAAACTAATGACATAATTTTCATATCTTGTGATATTGATTTAGCAAACTACACATAATTATAAATAGACTTATTCTTGTTGATTAAATATAATTGTATAAAGCCTGAAAAGTGTTTCATAAATTCAGTAACTACATAATATTGTTATAAGATTACCATATAATATAATGGTAATAATGACATTAATTATAAATTATAATACGATATGATTATATTACATGTTATAATAATGCGTGTGTGTGTGTGTATACCAACCTAGGTATTCTCTTGGAATATATATTGCTATATATATATTGATTATACAGAGCCTAAAGAAAGAAAGAAAGAAATCAGAGCTGCTCCTCGGGAAGAAGAATATGAATAAAAATATATATGATTTAAATTAATATATATTCTATTCAGAATGGCGACATTTAGAAAAATTAAAACCATAAAAATAAATAGAATTCTTAAGGGATCATTGAAAGGGACTGTTTCTCTAAAGCACACTATCCCATACTTGATTTTCACTGGTTTCCATCAACCAATTAATGAACAAATTAATGATCTATGTTCCTATCACTACACTAGTCAATGTTAGAAACAAATGCAGAGCACATGGCTCCTTTCTTTGGGAAGTTTACAAATGAATAAATCAAAGAGAGATATGGGGCTACATATTAAGTGTCAGTTTGTTTTGTTCAGACATTAAATATCTCTGAAATTCTGATATGGTATTATTTAGCTGTGAGAGACAGTATATATTGCCTGTCAACATTGTTTTTGCCTCTAGAAGGAAAGAGGGGGCATTTTTCTTTAGAATTTTTTAGAACTTTCCAGACAATTAACTATCACTAATCTATACACCAAAAGATAGAGACCAGGAAGACGTGGGGAGAATTATTAGAATCAAAATAATAGATACAGACCAGAATGTCCATACTAAATGTTAAAGAAAACAAAGGAAGATTTAGTTAAAGTAGTTTTAAAGAATTAGTAAGATAGGGAGAGAAGGAGGAGGAAAAGAGGAAGAGAAACAGAGAAGATTAAAGAATGAGATAGAGAATTCCTTTTTATATATATGGTTTCTCTCCTACAAGATCGCATCCAAAGAGGGAAAGTAACTTACCTTCTATTGTTTCCAATTTCTTAAGGAGATAAAATTTTTCAACATGAAAAATCGGCATTTTTTATACTAACTAAATCTTTTTAGTAAATATAGAATTACATGTGATTCCTTGAACAATTTACACCAAAAATAATCCAGCTTTACAAATCATGTCCATTAGTATGTCCTGTATTTTTATTTTTCAAAATGGAAAGAAACATATAAGTACTATGCTGAAGAAAGTGAGAAAATATTCAAGTTTTAATCTCAACCAAGGACTTTAAGAAAGGCTCTACTAATGAAAATATAAGGGTTTTTAACTTTAACCAAAAGTATGGGGAATCCCTGAAAAATTTTAACCAAAATTGTCACAGCCAGATTTATTCTTTTAAGGTAACTTAAAAATGGATTGTATATTTCATATAATATTTATATATAAAATACTTAAATATGTATATAATTTATGTATATAATTCTATGTAAACATATATCAACACATCTACTATTCTCACACACAGTAGTTTTACTGTCCTAAACATCCTGTTTTGCCTATTCATTCCCTCTTCTGCACTAACATCTGTCTCGATAATTTTGTCATTTTCAGAATGTCATATAATTAGAACTGTATAGTATATAGTATTTAGTTTTCCTCCATGTTTTTTTGTGGCTTGGTAGTCCATTTCTTTTGAGTGCTGGAGTTTAATTATCCATTCTCTTACCATAGGACATCTTAGTTGTTTCCAACTTTTGGTCATTATAAATAAAACTGTTCTAAACATCCCTGCACACTTTTATGTTGACAAAAATATTCAAGTTTTTGGGGACAGTGCCACAGAGTGTGATTGTTGGAGCATATGGTAAGAGTGTGTTTAGTTTTATAAGTAACTGCCAAACTGTCTTCCACAGTGGATGTGCCGTTTTGCATTCTCACAGGCAATGAATTTGCCAGGATTTGACGTTGTCAGGATTCTAGATTCTGATCATTCTAATAGGTTTTTATAGCAGTATCTCACTGTTGTTTTAATTTGCATTTCCCTGATGACATATGATGTGGAGCATCTTTTCATCATTTTATTTGACATCTGCATAATTTCTTTGATGCAATAATTTGCATGCTGAGGTCTTTGGCCCACTTTTTAACTGGGTTATTTATTTACTTATTTTTAAATTTTAAGAGTTTTTTTGGGAAAAAAAAGTTTTTTGGTTCATTTTGGAAAATAGTCCTTTTATCAGATATGCCTTTTGCAAATACTTTCATCCATGCTGTGGCTTGTCTTTTTATTCTTTTGACAGTGTGTTTCAAAGACCAAAAAGTTTTTTTAATCTTCAGAATTCTAGTTTCTCAATTCTTCCTTTCATGGATTGTGTCTTTGGTGTCATAACTAAAAAGTTATCACAATGTGTAAGGTCGTTGACATTTTTTTCCTATGTTATATCCTAGGAGTTTATACTTTTTCATTTTACATTTAGATCTGTGATCCATTTTGAGTTAATTTTTGTAAAGTGTTTAAGGTCTGTGTCCAGTAGTTTGCAATTTTAGAATACAATTTATATCATTATTCAGTGATTTGCTTTTCCTTAGAAATGGTAGGTGTCTTCAAGTGTTTTTTAACTAATCTTAATATACTGAATAATATTTTTGGATTAGTATTTTGCAGATATATATATATATATATATATATATATATCATCCTTTTATTTTTAGTCTTACCATTCTTTATGCTTTATGTATTTCTTGTAAAAGACTTTTGCTACATCTTTTTTCCTGATCTAGTCATCTGTATTTTGATAGTAAATTTAATCCCTTTTTATTATAATTGCAAATACGTTTGGATTTGTTTCTGCCATTTTATTTTATGCTTATATTTATTCTTTTTCATCTTCTTTCTCTGTCTCCTTTCACTTTCTTTCCTCACTTCTTGCTTCTTTTGGATTGATTTTTCCTTATTCATGCTTCCACTTCTACTTGCTTCAAAGTTATATGCTTCATTATCATTATTAATTTAGTAACTCTTCTCAAAATTTTTCATGCATAATTAACAAGATTTAAACTTAATCAAAATCTTGAACTTTCCCCTCCAACTAATATAAGGAACTTAGAGTCCTTTTAAATTAATATGCTAATTTTGTCTTGTATTTAAGTTTTGTTATATAGTCTTAATCCTATAATTCCCAGATTGTTTTAGTTTTATACAATTAGGACTTGTTTATAATAACCATCATGCTTTCTTAACATGCCTTCTTGAGCATCTACCAGGATTGCTTTCTCTCTTTAATTTTACTCTTTAACTTTTCTCGTAGTGGAGTTCCACTGGCGGCGAATGCTTGGCTTTTAAAATCATAAAATGTCTTAGCCTTGCTCTTAAAAAATTATTTTGCTACACACAATTCAAATTGCACAGATATTTTCTTTTTTTTTTTTGCACAGATATTTTCTGACAGCACTTCAGTATGTTATTCTATAGCCCCTGCCTTTTATCATTGCTTGTGAATTTAATTGGCAGCCCAATTATTATTCCTTTATGTGTCATCTTTTTTTCTTGCTTCTAAGATATTTTTTTCCTTTTGATATTTGCAAGTTCACAACTGCAATTTTTAAAAATATGTATCTTTTCTGCAACATGTTGTGTATCTTGAGCCTGGGAAGCCACATATTTCATTATTTCTGGAATTTTCATCCACAATTTCTTTAAATAACTTATCTCCCCTATTCTCTCCTGTTCGAACTTTAATTACACATATGTTAGAATTTCCCATTTTATCCTATTTTCTACATCTCTGTTCTTTTAGTCTTCCTTTTCACAGCCTCTCTTGGGGTCATTCTTTTTTAGGACTGTTCAGCTATTTAGTGTCGTTCTGTTGTACTGTTTTGTTGTTCGACCATCCACTGAATTTTTTATTTCTATGATTTTAATTTTTAAAATTAGTTTCAGTATTTTCTTGCAGCTGCAGAGTAATTTTGATAGTTTAATGTTGATTGATATCTTATTTCTTAAAATGTTTTATCTTAATTAGTTTAAACTCTGATAAAAGCAACACTGAACATTATTGAAAAACTTAGATCTTTCCACAAATCTCTTTTCTGTAGTGGATTATTTCCTCCGATATTACACAATTTTATTGTGAGGTAATAGTTGGACGAATTTTATAGATTGGAATCCAAAGACACTCATACTAAGACAGTATTCAATAGAAAATATTTGTATTTGCAGTTCTCAGGCATCAGTAGCCACTACTAGCCAGGAGCTAGTAGTGCAGCTTTAATACTAGGGCTTCCATTTGCAGGTCTGTGTAGAGAGTGCACATTTGATCACAGACCCACATAGAGGCAGGCTTCTGGTAACAAATCCTAACAAGGTATTATTAATATTATCAACTCACAGTCTTACCAGAGAGGGGTATCTTTCATTGCAGGGTTTCCCTGACTTCATTAGCTCTGCAGTATTTGTTGCAATAAAGGTTTTTCTTTTTCTTTTTTTTTTTTTTAAAGATTTTATTTATTTATTCATGATAGTCACACAGAGAGAGACAGAGAGGCAGAGACACAGGCAGAGGGAGAAGCAGGCTCCATGCACCGGGAGCCCGACGTGGGACTCGATCCCGAGTCTCCAGGATCGCGCCCCAGGCCAAAGGCAGGCGCCAAACCGCTGCGCCACCCAGGGATCCCAATAAAGGTTTTTCTAAACGTTAGTTTGCCACAGTGCAAAATCCTATTTTTGTTTTCATTCTTTCCATCTGATTTCTCACGACTCCTGGTGACTAGAGGTTACTACATAATGGCACAAAATAAAATGTTTTATGTATTTTTTTACCAAAAAAATGAAAGAGACAAGGACCACATAAAAAATGTAGAAATGCAGTTTGAAGCAGCACTGGCTTTGGCACTGTGGAGTTTAGGGACACTCCTCATTTAAGGAAATGTCAAAAAAGAGTAACATCTGTGCCCATACAGTTCTGACAGTCAAATAACTTGCACTGATATGCGTGATCCACTCACATTGCCTTGTTAGATATCTGCTAAAGATTTTAAATGAGACTGATATATCAAAACCATATTTTGACTCAGCAATCCATGAGGTAGTTTTCTTTGGAGAGTGAATACACTCTCAGTAAAACAGAAGTTATAATTTTGATTGCTGTGTCTTTCATAAGAGCCCTGTCCAAAGCACTATGAGGGCTTCAGAATTCCCATAAGCAATTTTGGTAATAGCAAATGTGAACAGTGTGGGGAGCAGTGGATGCCTAGAGTGTCTGAGTTTGGGGGGTTTGGCGGTTAAAAGAAAATAATAAGAAAACTAGAGAGAGGAAGGATACAGACAACCACTGACACCTTACATGGCCCATATAAGCACATAGTAGCAATCCCAGGTGTCCTGATGGAGCTTTCTGAGGCAGTGGAATGGAAAACTTAAAACACAATTTCTAAAGCCTGCTCTCTAAAGCAAAGCAGATTTAGGACAGTTGAGACGGAAGCCAGTTGTGGATGACAGTTTCATGGGAATAAAGTTACTGCTGTTGAGGACAAAACTCTGAGCATAACTGCATCTGGCTTATTAAAAATTCAGTGAAATAGCTAATTTCTGTCTGTCACTGCTCACAAACCATATCCATTGTCCCAACCTATCCTGCTAGTGAATTAGAAAGTGAATGCTGGATGGTTAATGATAAGAGTTCATATTTGCATAGTACTTCCTACCACTAGAGAATGGTACTAAGTGCTTCATGAACACATGTTGAAGTTTGCATAATTTTTATGAATTTAATACAGCATTTCCCCTTTTTATATGAGACACGGCTGAAACTGAGATAATATGCAGCTTCCCTAATGTCCAACAGAACTGGTATCTGAATCTAGGCAATACTGCTTCACTACACAATCCTACTTCATTTTGAACAAAGTCAGTGCTTTATAAATTAGAAAATTGGCACTGGACAAATTAAGGAGCATTTCCCAGACTATGCAGATAGCAAAGTGACAGCCACAAGGTTAGGAAATACCTTCAGTTCTGACCTTCAGCCTTAAATCTCTAATATAATTGGCTGAAAATGATGCAGACCAGATATTAAAGGGGATTTTTTTTTATTTTTTCAAAGACTTATTTTATTTATTTGAAAGAGAGAGAGCAGGGGGAGGGGCAGAGGGACAGAAATCTCAAGCAAAAACCCCACTGAGCACAGAGCCTGATACAGCGCTTGATCCACAGCCCTGATATCATGACATGAGCTGAAATCAAGAGTCCAACACTTAACCAACTATACTACCCAGGCACCCCAGTGAAGAGGATTTAAAAAAGAAGTCACGACATAACAAAACAGGTTATATTCTGGACAAAGGAGACACAGATAGTGTGAGTGAGGTAAGGTATGAGTTATAATACACCATTCTACACTTTCTATGCCTTTACCTCCTACAGATCTTTTTTTAAAGATTTTATTTATTTATTCATGAGAGACACAGAGAGAGAGAAGCAGAGACACAGGCAGAGGGAGAAGCAAGTTCCATGCAGGGAGCTCGATGTGGGACTCGATCCCGGGACTTTCAGGACCACTCCCTGCACTGAGGGCAGATGCCCAACCACTGTGTCCAGATTTTCAGTGGAGTCAGGTTGTCTCAGAGAGTACAGTTCTTCAGAAAAAGTTAAAAATGATACCAAGAATAGTAAATACATGAGCCATGCATATTTACAGAAGTTTGAATCACCATTTTGTGTTTCTTTCCTGGTTAAATTTATTATTTTCTGGGTACATTGAGATATTCATAGGGTGTATATTCAACTTGCCACATCAATTAATATACTGTATCGTTTTAGGGGACATGATGTTAAGCTCTTTATTTCTTTAGAAGTATACAAAACCATTCAAAGATCTCAAGTGAATTTAAACTTTGTAGAGTTCAGTAACTATAAGACATAGTATCACCCTGATTTTACCAAAAGCAAAATGAAAAATTTATTATTATACTTTCTAAAGGAAAAAATTTTATTTCATGAAGGTAAAATAAAAGCAACCAGAACATTTGTTCATTAAGCAAACATCTTAGACTACTTTCTCTGATATGTTTACCTCATCCAGTTATGAAAGTTAAAATTCTTAAAAGCACGAATACAACTTCTTCTAAAGCAGCAAATAATGGCAATTATTTGCAAAAACAATTTGAGTAAAAATCTAGAAGGTAGGTGCCTAAGAGGCAGCAGAAAACTTTCTAAGAACTTACTCGGCTATGAAATTACAATTTCTAAAAATGCCTTTAAAAATTGACTAGTATAGTATTTTTGACTCATTTGTTGATGTATGTCCAAAGAACCACTACTTAATCTAAAACACAAATTATTAAATATCTCTTTTATAAAAAAAACTTGTACCAAGCAATGTATTCAATATTGCATTCCCAACAATGCATTCCCTGAGGTTGAGAGTCGACAAAGTTCAGATATGGGGTGGGTGTCTCAGAAGCCATAGAGATCAGAGAGGAAGAAACAATGGAGCAAAGGTTGAGATACTAAAGTTCAAATTAAATGTTAACAGAAACTATCATTTCCATGTTTTGCTGAGATAGCTATGAGGTCTCAGGCCAAAAGTTTACTTCCTTAAGGCAGCTTTTGTTGTTTCTTTTTCAGGAAGTGGAAACCACAGGCAGAAGTATGGAGGGTGCAGGCAGTTGTTCCTCTCCACTTTCCTAGGTCTGCTAAAGGAGAGTCCACCTGTGTTCCTTCCCCCACTTCCATCAAGAGGAGGGAAGGTCTCCAAATCAAGCCCTTTAACATTATAATGAACAAGGATAGGATCATGCTCTTTGTCTCTTTGTATCTTTCTGAATCAGACTCTGTGTGTGTGTGTGTGTGTGTGTGTGTGTGTTGGGGTAGGGTGGGATGGGGTGGGGTGTGAGTAAATGGGAAGAAGATCGGTCATCAAGTAGCAGGTTTTCTTATTTCCTTCTCTATGGCCAAGAGAAGGCCGGGGGTTATACAAAACCCACAGCCTATCAAACAGGACTTTTTTCCATGGCAGCTAAAAAAGTCAACACTTCTATGGCACCCAAGATTGCAACTTTTGGTACCGAGACATTCACATTCACTATCTATTCTTCTGTAAAATCACTGTAACTAACAAAGAGAAAGAAAAAAAAAAGAATACATATTCATATACACAACCCCAAGAACCTTGTCTTGCCTAACCAAAACACCTCCCTTTCTTGAGAAAGAAAAGAATATATTTGATTGGTGGAAGTTATATATGAGAATTGACTTTTAAAAAAAGACTATTTATTTGAGAGAAGGATAAAGAGCATGAGTGGGGGGAGGGGCAGAGAGAGAAGCAGGCTCCCCACTGAGCAGAGGCTGGATGAGTGGCTCCATTATGGGACTCTGGGATCATAACCTCAGCCAAAGACCAATGCCTGACAGAGCCACCCAGAGAATTTACTTTTGTGCTCATTGTGGTTTCAGTAGAGTTTATCCAACAAGTGACAAACAAGTGGAAGAATTTGAACTTGTTCATGATCTTATCACTGTAGTATGTTCTTTTTATTTATTTTTGTTTTTGTTTTTGTTTCTGTTTTTGTGCTGTATTCCCACTGTGTTCCCAAGGCTGATTACTTGGCCTTTGGACCAAATTAACAATTAGAGGTCAAATAATTGTAAGATTAATTACATGTTAGTATTTACCAAACACAATTGTCTAAATAAAATTAAGATACTTCTTATATTTAAGACTAAAAACTCCTATTACTATATCATATAACTATGGTTATTAACATAAATCTAAAAGACTTTCATTTATCAAAACATTTAGCAAGTGCATTCTAACGGTCATGATTAGTGCTAGTCTATAGCACCCGCAAATACGTTGTGTATGTTGTGCACTCTACAATTCCAGGTCACTCATGTTGCAGTACACAACCTGGAGTCCCTAAGTGAGATCCTGAAAGACAACTGGCTTATGAAAGGAATAAGACCCAGGTTTTGCCATCATCAAAGGACTTTGAACTACTGTTGAACAAGTTGACTTTTTTTCTTTCGAAGACATCTAAAGAAAAAAATCCAGATTCGATCAGCCCACTTTTGGATATTTTCAGTTAGTTCCCAACTTAATAACTTTTATTTCTTGTACATATTTCTAATCCAATAATGACCCTTCACTGCTATCATTCTTCTTGTTCATTAAAGATGACTGAGGTAAACAGGTATGTCAATATTCAAATGAGGGACTTCTCCAATTCTGAAGAGGGAAGTGAGGAGAAAGAACTTTGGTGACATGTGTCAGTGTAACGTGCTTTCAGACAAGGAAGTAGATTCATCGCTGTCCTAATCCCTGCCTTCTCAGGTAGATGAGCTATGATGACACAAGGAATTTCAAGGAAGTGATTCTTACCATTTTTTTTTTTTATCATGGAAGGAAAGAGATGGCCTTATGCTCAAGAATTGCTGGGGAATTACAGGGAAACAGAAGTTGCACAAAAGATTGACTTCTTCTTCAGATTCACACATTCATAAGAAGGGTAACTGAGAAAAAATATACATGCAGAAACCACTGGTAGGAAAACAAAGAAATTTGGAGAATGTAGATAGATATTAGAATATTAATTTGCACACTCTTAGATAAGGAAAATAAAAATAAATGTGTTCAAAATGTAAAAGGGACCTAGGAAAAACATAATTTGAGAAAACTGTCACTGAATGAGTTAAGTATCACAAAATAGCACTTCTAGTTCTAACATTTCCTCTCACTTTCCATTTTTTAACTAGCTGTTTAAAACTTTTAGGACATGGGACACCTGGATGGTTCAGTGGTTGAGAAACTGCCTTTGGCTCAGGGCATGGTCACGGGGTTCTGGGATCAAGTTAAGCTCCTTAAGGGGAGGCTGTTTCTCCCTCTGCCTATGTCTCTGCCTCTCTCTGTGTCTCTCAAGAATAAATAAATAAAATATCTTTAAAAACCCTTTAGAATGTTTTTACAGTATTACTAAGTTCACAATTTTATAATGTTATTTTTATAAATATGCAGTAAAAAATATGCACTGCAGTCATTATAAGCATGCATGGCTGCAACTTAGAGCCTCTTTTCCTTACCAATGCATATATAAAAAGCAAGTATGTATTCAGCATTTCTTTGTAATTGCCTTTCATATGCCATTTTTTAAAGCATAAGATACATTATTTGTCTCAAAGGAACTTACCTTCTTATAAAATAAGTAATAAAAAAGTAAAATTTATTAATAAATACTAAGGTATTTTGCAAAGGTAAATTGCATGCCACAATTCCTTTTTTTTTTTTTAAGATTTTAATTTATTTGACAGAGAGGCAGAGTACACAAACAGGGGGAGCAACAGGCAGTAGGAGAGGGAGAAGCAGGCTCCTGGCTGAGCAAGGAGTCCCATGGGATCATGACTTGAGCCAAAGGCAGACACTTAACCAACTGAGACAGCTGAGACCCCTGAATACCACAATTCCTGTCAAGAAAATAAACACAATTAAAATGACAAGTTTGGGAAATATTTTTTTCTATTTATGGAAGAAAAAATATTATTATCCTTAATATATAGAGTTCCTAAAATGATTGGAACACAAATATTTTAATAGAAAAATAGGAAAAGATTAATAAGTTTACCCACTTCCTTAAAAACAACATTAAATCAGGATAGACTGAAAAAAAGTCAAGCTCAGACATAAGTAAGGAAATGCCAACTAAAATAATGAGATGATTGACAGTTTTTGCCAATATGATTATACAATCCGATAAAGTTTGCCATGTCAAATGTTGGTCACTAGGATAGATAAAAGGTGCATTGGTATTTTGCTGATGAGTATTTAAAGCGTGATCTTGGGGTCCTGGGATGGAGTCCTGCATTTGGCTCCCTGCAGGGAGGCTGCTTCTCCCTCTGCCTGTGTTTCTGCCTCTCTCTCTGTGTGTCTTATAAATAACTAAATTACTTAAATTAATAAAAATAAAAATAAAGTAGTGCAAACTACAAAATACATAACTTTGATTAGCAATTCTGCTTCTAAAATTATTTCTGAAGAAATGATTTTTGTTTATAGTAAAATTCAGGGTGCCTGGGTGTCTGTCAGTTAAGTGACCAACTCTTGATTTTGGCTCCATCATTATCTCAGGGTCCTGAGATGGATCTCGTGTCAGGCTCTCCACCTAGCACAGAGTCTGCTTAGGATACTCTCTGTCTCCCTCTGGTCTTCTCTTCCCCACTGGCTTGTACCTAGGCTCTCTCTCTGTTTCTAAAAACAAAAACAGGGACGCCTGGGTGGCTCAGCGGTTGAGGGTCTGCCTTCAGCCCAGGGCATGATCCTGGAGTCCTGAGATCAAGTCTCACATCAGGCTCCCTGCATGGAGCTTGCTTCTCCCTCTGCCTATGTCTCTGCCTCTCTCTGTGTGTCGATCATGAATAAATAAATTATATCTATAAAAAATTTAAAAATTTTAAAAATTAAAAAATGAAACAAAAATAGCAAAATTCAGTTTAAACTTCTCTGTATAATATAATTTCATGTTGAGAGGAAAATATAAAGATTTTTTAGAATATTCTTTAAATACCCCAATTTTTTTTGGCTCTTTACCTTTCATTTTAATTTTTATTTATTTATTTATTTATTTATTTATTTATTTATTTATTTATTTATTTAAATTCAATTAACATATAATGTATTAATGGTTTCAGAGGTAGAGGTCAGCGATTCATCAGTCTTATATAATACACACTGTAAATTACATCATGTGGCTTCCTTAATGTTCATCAGCCAGATATCCTATCCCCTCACTTCCTCCCCTCCAGTGACCCTTAGTTTGTGTCCCGTAATTAATAGACTCTTATGGTTTATCTGCCTCTAATTTCACCTGGTTTTATTTTTCCCTCCCCTCCCCTATGATCCTCTGTTTTATTTCTTAAATCTCATATATGAGTGAGATCATACAATAATTGTCTTTCTCTGATTGACATATTTTGCTCAGCATAATATTCTCTAGGTCCATCCACATCATTGCAATGGCAAGATTTCATTTTTTGATGGCTGAGTAGCATTCCACTGTGTATATATACCACATCTTCTTTATCCATTCATCTGTCAGTGGACATCTGGGCTTTTTACTTAGTTTGGCTATTGTGGACATTACTGTTATAAACATTGGGGTGCAGGTGGCTCTTCACTTCAGATCACTACATTTGTATCTTTGTGGTAAATACCCAGTAGTGCAATTGTTGGGTCACAGGGTAGCTCTATTTTCAAGTTTTCAAGGAATCTCCATCATGTTTTCCAGAGTGGCTACAACCAGTTTGCATTCCCAAGCATAGTGTAAGAGGGTTCCCCTTTCTCCACATCCTCTCCAACATCTGTCCTTTCTTGACTTATTCATTTTTGCCATTCTGACTGGCGTGAGGTGATATCTCATTGTGGTTTTGATTTGTATTTCCCTGATGCCAAGTTATTTGAGCATTTTTTCACGTGTCTGTTGGCCTTGTATATGTCTTCTACATGTCTGTTCATGTCTTCTGCCCATTTCTTGACTGGATTATTTGTTCTTTGGGTGTTAAGTTTGATAAGTTCTTTATAGATTTTGGATACTAGCCCTTTATCTGATAAGACATTTGAAAAAAATATTCTCCCAGTCTGTCAGTTGTCTTTTGGTATTGTCAACTGTTTCTTTTGCTGTGCAAAAGCTTTTTATTTGATGAAGTCCCAATAGTTCATTTTTGCCCTTGTTTTCCTTGCCTTTGGACACATATCTAGCAAGAGGTTGCTGCAGCAGAAGTAAAAGAGAATTGTACCTGTGTTCTGCAATTTTGATGGATTCGTGTCTCACATTTAGGTCTTTCATCCATATTGAGTCTACTTTTGTGTGTGGTGTAAGAAAATGGTCCAGTTTCACTCTTCTGTGTGTAGCTGTTTGATATTCCCAGCACCATTTCTTGGACTGCCTTTTTTCCATTGGATATTCTTTCCTATTTTGTTACATATTAGTTGACCATAAAGTTGAGGATCCATTTCTGGATTCTCTGTTCTGTTCCATTTATCTATGTGTCTATTTTTGTGCCAGTATCATACTGTCTTGATGATTACAGCTTTGAAATATAACTTTAAGTCCAGAATTGTGATGCCACCAGCTTTGGCTTTCTTTTTCAATAGTTGTTTGGCTATTCGGGGTCTTTTCTGGTTCCAAACAAATTTTAGGATTATTTCTTCCATGTCGGTGAAAAATGTTGATGGTATTTTGATAAGGATTGCGTTTTATGTATAGATTGCTCTAGGTAGCATAGACATTTTAACAATATTCATTCTTCCAATCCATGAGCCTGGAACATTTTTCCATTTCTTTGTGTCTTCCTTAATTTCTCATGAAAGATAATTTTTTCATAAAATTTCTCATGAAAGAAATTAAGGAAGACACAGATCCTTTGGCTCTTTGGTTAGGTTTATTCCTAGGTATCGTATGGTTTTGTGTGCAATTGTAAATGGGATTGATTCCTTAATTTCTCTTTCTTTTGTCTTGCTGTTGGTTCTAGCAATTTGGGGATGGAGTCTTTTGGGTTTTCTACATTGAGTATCATGTCATGTGAAGAGTGAGAGTTTGACTTCTTCCTTGCCAATTTGAATGCCTTTAATTTCTTTTTGTTGCCTGATTGCTGAGTCTAGGACTTCTAGTACTATGTTGAATAGGGGTGATGAGAGTGGACAACACTGTCATGTTCCTGACTCTAGGGGAACAGCTCTGTTTCTTCCCATTAAGAATGATATTCATTGCAGGCTTTTCATATATGGCTATTATGATATTGCTGTACATTCCTTCTATCCCTACATTGTGAAGAGTTGTAATCAAGAAGGGATGCTGTACTTTGTCAAATGCTTTCTCTGCATCAATTGAGAAGATCATATGATTCTTGTCCTTTCTTTTATTAATGTAATGTATCAAATGGATTGACTTGTTGATGTTGAACTGCCCTTGCAGCCCAAGAATAAATCATACTTGGTCATGGTGAATAATCCTTTTAATGTACTAGTGGATCCTATTGACTAGTATTTTAGTGAGAATTTTGGCATCCATCTTCATCAGGTATATTGGTTTGTAATTCTCCTTTTTGGTGGGGTCTTTGGTTTCGGAATCAAGGTATTGCTGGTCTCATAGAGAGATTCTGGAAGTTTTCCTTCCATTTCTATTTTTTGAAATAGCTTCAGAAAAATTTCATTAATTCTTATTAAAATATTTTGTAGAATTCCCCTGGGAAACCATCTGGCCCTGGACTCTTGTTTTTTGGGAGGCTTTTGATAATTGGTTCAATATTCTTGCTGGTTATGGGTCTTCTATTCCTCCTGTTTTAGTTTTGGTAGTTTATGTATCATAGATACTTGCTTTTGCAACTCCAGACTTATCATCCCTTTTTAAAGGTAATATTGAAGATCTTCTAACAAAAGATTAAGGTAAACGTGAGCCTAGGTATGGAGAGGAGGGCAAGTTCTGAAGCAGAGCCCAAATCATGTATGCCAAGAATAAAATTTTTTTAAAATATCATATTTCATCTTAAAATCTACATAAATTTTTGGGATGCCTGGGTGGCTCAGTGGTTGAGTGTTTGCCTTCAGGTCTGGTCATGATCCTGGAACCCTGGGATGGAATTCCATATTGGGCTTCTGGCGGGGAGCCTGCTTCTGTCTCTTCCTTTCTCTGTGTCTCTTGGAAATAAATGTATAGAATCATAAAAAAAAAGAACTATATAAATTTTAATTCTACATTATAATATATATTTTAAAATTAAAAGAAATGACAAAGGATAAAATTGTATGCAATTTATTTCAATCCGTTGAAATACCATTGTATTGAGATATGAATCATCTCATTGAATCTATTTTAGAATTTGGCTGAATTGAATTGAAAAAGAATACACAGCAGATTCAAACTTCCAACCAATTTAACTTCTATATTTGGGCCTAATAATATTTTGATATTATAATACATGTATAAATACATGTATAAAAATTAAAATATAATTTCTACTGGGTTGCATGGTGGTTCAGTGGTTGAGCACCTGCCTTTGGCTCAGGGTGAGATACTGGAGTCCCAGGATCAAGTCCCACATCGGGCTCCCTGCATAGAGCCTGCTTCTCCCTCTGCCTGTGTCTCTGCCTCTCTCTCTCTCTCTCTCTCTGTCTCTCATGAATAAATAAATAAAATCTTTAAATATATATATAATTATATTTATATAATTTTATATAATTATATATATATATATATATATATATATATATATATATATATTATTTCTACTGGTTTGGATATCATGACAAGGCCTAAATACAAATGTCCAGAATTTTTCAGAAGTGGTGCATGAGTATTAATTGGAGACTCTTCAGGCATGTTTTGATGTTACTAAAAGTTATCTATGGGTCAGTTTTTATTTTCTTTAGAAATATTCATAAAAAATTATTTTCAGAAAGTGAAGATTGTTGATGATAAAGTTCTTCATTTTATTCTAAATTTAATCTCAAACTTCTCATAGCTTCCACAATCAGTTTTCTTCCAAACCTGTAATTTAATTTGTTTTGCAGCAATTTTCTCATATAAAACAATGAAACAAAGACCATTTAGGTTTGCATTGTAGCAGTTGATTGAGATTTTATTCTTTAAAAAAACAATAAAAGTTCAATAAACATGCTTTGTAAAGACAAGTTAATTTGTTGTCTTAGAAATTTGTTCTTAGTTCGAACATTATTTTTGTGTGTGGAAGAAACCTAAACAACTGAGAATCCATCCCAAATAAAGAAACCCTTACGAAATGAACATCAGTGTACTATAATGTCCATGGTTTTGTTATTAAAGAGCAACACTGAGAAGTAGGGAATGCAGTGAATGTTGGTGCAGTGTGAATATGGCTTTGATGAAAGGTCTCATTCACAGTTTGTTTCTATACAAAATCTCATTAAATCAGTGCATATGTACACACACTTATTAGTATTTACACTTTTTACAAAAGCAAATAAACAAGAATAATAAAAGCTTTCTTTACCAGTACTCTTTTCTTCTTGTATATTTAACACAACAAACTAAGCTAGTTGGCACACTTTTCTCTTTGCTGCCCCAAGAGCCTGGCCCATGTCTACAATATGGAGCCTCACTGTTCCCTTGTAATCCTATGATGCATGAACTCATGAGCTAATTCTAATATGGATTTCAAGTAATGCTTACTCACTTTTAATTTGTTCTTTTAGAATTTGTTTTTTTCTTGTATTGATGCTAAACCTGAATTCTTTCTTTCTTCTTCTTTTCTTCTTTTTTTTTTTTTAAAGATTTCATCCATTCATTCATGAGAGACACACACAGAGAGAGGCAGAGACAGAGTCACCCAGGGATACCCCCTCTTTTAAGCACAAAAAATTCAGGTGATATTTTTTCTTTAGGTTTCATATAACTAGATTTTATATGCTACTAGTAGTATGATTAGGTTTTATTTAGAGAATTCTTACAGGACAGATACCAAGGTTTCAAGGTCTCATATCTCTGTAATAACAAATACTGCATTTTTAACAAACATGTTAATAATAATACAGTTTTTTTTAAAGATGCCATTGTCAGGCTATATTATAAGCATGTTGTTTGTGTTAACTCATTTAATAATCAGAACAACTCTATAGAGCAATTAGAACTCTTAGGCATTGTTAGTGGGAATCTAAAATGATGCAGATGTAATTGAAAATAGCATCTGTTGTCTACGGCCATACCACCCTGAACGCGCCCGATCTCGTCTGATCTCGAAAATAGCATCTGTTATTGGAGATAGCAGATGTTATTGAAAATACAGCAATTCTACTTCTGAGTATATAACCAAAAGAATTGAAAGCAGAATTCCAAAGAAAAATGTATGCACCCATGTTCATTGCAGCATTATTCATAGTAAGCAAAAGACAAGAGCAGAACAAGTGTTCATCAATGGATAATTTGATAAACAAAATGTGAATTATACCTCCAATGGAATATTATTCAGCTTTAACAAGGAAGAGAATTCTGATACATGCTACAGTATAAATGAAACTTGAGCACATTATACTAAGTTAATTAAGCCAATTTAATATTGTGTGATTCCACTTACATGTAGTATCTAGAGTAGTCAAATTCATAGAACAGAATGAAGAGTAGTGCAGAAGCTTGGGAAGGGGGAAGTGGAGAACTATTTTTTCACGTGTAGAGTTTCACTTTTATAAGATGAAAAAGTTCTGGACTTGGTCATGCTGCAATGTGAATGTACTTAATACCGTTGAAGTGTATATTTAAAAATGGTTAAGGGGTGCCTGGGTGGCTCAGTGGGTTAAGTATCAAGACTCTTGGTTGTCTCAGATCTTGATCTCAGGGTTGTGAGATCCAGCCCCACAATGGGCTCTGCTCTGGACATGGAGCCTGCCTGAGAGTCTCTCTCTCCCTCTTCCTCTACACCCCCCCTCTTCCCCTCTCTCAAAAATAAATAAATAAATAAATAAATAAATAAATAAATAAATAAATAAATAAAGTTAAGATAGTAGATTTAATGTGATGTGTATTTTCATAATTAAAGCTAAAGAAGAAAAAAATAAAGCTAAAAAAGATGGCATTATTCATATCAATGGAGGAATGGAGCCATATAGAGGTTAAAAGTCTACCCTTATTCACTAGTCTGTGGGATTACTGATTTAAAGCCCAAGGAGTCTGGCTCTGTAGACCATCCTTTTTCTCTTCCCACAGCTTTCAATATGCTTTGATTATATAAAGCTTGGCAGGAAGCGAAGGTGATTTGTGGAGTCAGTGGTTTTAAGTGTCATCAAAAAGAAAAGAAGTCCCAACCTTAGTTTATAGAGTAATAAAACCATACAAAAGATGAACAAACTAACTCAGAGAACATCTTAGGAAAAGCAAGAATTCTGGATCCCCAATCAAAGATAAGAGAGCCAGATCAGTATTATTATGATCAATCTCGATGCTTTCCAGATTTGTGTGCATGATGCACTGAGGATTATGGTCCATTATACAGGCAACAAAATACAACTATACCATACCCTGAAGAGAAACATTTTTTCTCCATGTTCTCTCACACACTCCTACCCTTCATACAAACCAAGAATGAAATAACTCCAGCTCTCCAAGAAAACCAGGAATCTGTTGGGAACATATTTTAAGGACACAAATGCATTTTTAAAATGAACTTAAAGATCTGTAAGTAAAGTGGAGGATCTTAAAACAATTTGGATTAATTGAAATTCAATTCAAAAATTGAATTTCCCAGATCTGCAGAGGTATAATCTCCAGGGGAGGGGCTTGGTGGTTATAGCCATATCTGACTTGTTAAGAGCCCTTAGCTAAAGGATTGAACAGCAACTGACCATAAAAGAATCTCACAGGGTGGCTGAGATAACAGGGGTAGAGAACAGGAGCATATTTCTGGGGCAAAGTTTCTTCTCCTCCACACACAAGCTTCTTGTTTAATCCTTCTTTGTGTGTATATGTGACTCAGCATGCAAAAAAAAAAAAAAAAAAAAAAAGGTGAGAGGTTATAGAAATGATTAGAGTGACAGAAACAATGGATCTCCCCTGTTTCTGTTTGCTAAAATTATTTAGTATTATCTTTAGTAAATGTTTGTATATATTTGCCCTTTCTAAGACATTAGAACTTAGGTTGCTTCCAGATGAACACACACACACTATGACTTTTCATCACGATCACAATAGTTAAAAGACATTCTTATAAACTGCAGAGGAGCAACAGGCTTCCATACACTGATGCTTCAGATTCTTCCCCTGTGCATTTCTCTCAGACCCTTTGAAGCCTTCCAGAACCTTCAAATCCAGGCAATCTGACTGTGCTTACTACTGGCCACCACCCTGATCCATTTCCTTCTCAGTGCTTCCTGGCTCTGCCAGCTGTTGAAACAGCAGTGCCTGCCTCTGTGTGTACCTGTGTATAGTTCACACTTTTTGTGTCTTAACTGCCTGTCAAGTCACTGAGTTCTGCATCCAGATCAAATCCTGAACTTACTCTTTTTCCTGGAGATAGAATTGAGCCTCCTCAGATTCCCCTGGCCCCGTCCTCCTTGGACTACCATCAGCTCCCAGGGTTCTTGTCAACACCAGCACCATTGACTGAACGTGAAAACTGAAAAAGGAAATTAAATTGTGAGGTAAAATTTGCTTTTTAAAATCTCTTTTCTGGAAGTTTTTGTCTGGCATCTGCAGAGCATTGGGCTTCTCCCATGATTTCCATTTTGAACACATGTTTGCAATTTAAATGTTTTTGCCTAATTCCATTTTTCCCAAAGGAAACTCGGTATTGTTGTTTATGCTGTGCACAATCTCTCAGGCTTCCCATGATCGCTTTTATTTTTCTAGGTTCAATTGGACTTTTCTGAAGCATGCCAGGATTGGGGGTCTTCTTATGAAACTGTAAGCTTCATAAGGGAATAAAGCTGGACTTTATTAAGGTGAAACAAATGGAAGAAATACTTTTTTCATTAAAAGAACCACTAGGTTTTAATGTCAGATATTTCGGTTAGTTTTTCCTATGAAGGATGTTGTTTTCATTTTTTTTTCTTGTTTACCATTGATCTTTTTAAAAGCCAATTCTGGACATTTTAATGTTCAGCTAGGAAGACCTGTGGTATCATATAGACTATCATATATAACCACATTATATTGTTACTTTTTAGTAGAATTTGAGATTTTTTTAAAGATTTTATTTATTGAGACCGAGAGAGCACAAGCAGGGAGGAGAGGGAGAAGCAGGCTCTCAGTGAGCAGGGAGTCCTGTGTGGGGCTGGATCTCAGGACCCTGGCATTACCCTAAAAGACTTTTTAAAGAGATTTTATTTAGTTATTTGAGAGAGAGAGAGAGAGAGAGAGAGAGAGAGAGAGAGAGAAACAGAGAGAGTGGGCAGAGAGGGAGAGTGAGAAAGAGAAGCTAACACCGCTGAGCAGAAAGCCCAACATAGGACTTCATCCCAGGACTCTAAAATCATGACTTGAGCCAAAGGCAGACATTTAACCAGTTGAGGCACCCAGGTGCCTCAGGATTTAAAAGATTTTTATAAACTAATTTTTATAATTTTAAATATCACTCATAAACCATCTTCCAGGGTATCTGGCTCAGTGACATTAGTTATGTTATGTCTTATAGCCTTACCCGTGGGCATCCGTCTGCCCATGTAATTCTGAACTCATCATCATCCATGGGTCAAAATGAGAAGTGCAAGTCAGGATTACTACTCCTAGATTCTCGAATTGGTTACACCCTTTCCCAGATGTGACTAGGATGTATTGAGAATCAGCTGCCTTATTTTCATCTTGTTACTCACATCCATGCTTCTCTGACAACATTTTTGCAGCATGAAAAGTTTGAGGTTTTTGTCAGAGGAAGTTTGCTTTGTCAAAGTAAAACTTCTTTATGGATTGCGAATGTCCTCATTTGGATAAGGGAAAATCACAGAGACTTTGACTCAGTTTCAGGCCCACCCATGCAAGATTCATGGTATGAGCAAATAAGTGTGTAGAGCTGGGAAAACTCGTCTATTTCTAGTTACCACTCACTTGTTGTGTATCTCTGAGCAAATTCTGAACTTGTTCCTTAACTTCATCCACAAAATGAAAGTAAGACTTATCATCAGCATGGGTAGCCCAGTCAATACAATTTATTTTCTAGAAGACGTAAATTCATTCTGATAAATCACTTATACACACCCTATATTGTTAGAGAGCAGATGAAAGTGGTCTAAAGTCATGCTTCCCACATTTTCTTGTGTATACCAATTACTCGGGGACTTCGTTGAAATATAAATTCTGATTCTGGATTGGGGCCTGAGATGCTGCATTTCTAACAAGCTCTCAGGTGTTGTCAGTATTACAGGATGTTTGTACATGAACTGTATTTGAATAGCAATTGTGAATTAATCATATAAATATAAAACTATAGTACAAATAAATCAAAATTAATAAAGAAATAAAAAAGGATGAGTGAAGACATGAATGGCCCCAGGAATGATGTTATAAATGTATAAAATAATGTTAACCACCTACTAGGTGGGGAGCAGATTTATTCATAGGATTTGTAGCAGACAGTATAGGAGATGGGGTGAGTTCAGGGTGGTGTGGCCATACACGAGTAGATAGTATTAGAAGGGGAACTGTGTCCTCAATATTTATTCGCTTTTCCCTATTAATCTGTATGTATGATAAGAATTGGTCAGTGCACCACAAAATTTTATATTCTGGAGCCGGAGAAGAAAAAGAGAGCCTCAGTTATTTTCCTCAATTAATTTAGAACATATAAGCATACAAATGTTATTTGGGCTCAATATTTACCTTTGTATAATCTGGGAAGAAACAATTAGGTAAGAAATTAGTAGACCAAAATGTTTCAAAGAAAACTGTTTCATTTATTGTATGTAACTCAGGTCTAATATCCACATATACCATGTTGACTTCCATTGTTACTCATTCCTATGTATATATCCAAACTGGGAAGTAACACTATCCTCAAGGTCCTAGAAGATTCTGGGACACTTGGGTGGCTCAGCGGTTAAGCATCTGCCTTTGACTCAGGGTGTGATGTCAGGAGTCCTGGGATCAAGTCTCGAATTGGGTTCCCCGCAGTGAGTCTGCTTCTCCCTGTGTCTCTCAGTAATAAACTTTAAAAATATATTTTTAAAAATTAAAAAAAATGTATCTTAGAAGATTCTAAGTGGGACATGCAGATTCAGTCATTCATTCATTCAGTTCATTCAGCATCTACTTCATTCCCAGAGCAGAGCTTACTGACTCAATTTCACTTCTTTCCACTTCCTGCTCCTTACAAAATATTTATGGGATAAAATTATTTATAGATATACATTTAAGAATGTCTGGTTAGCAATGTTTGAAATCTAGTGATAGATTTTACTAGCAGCTATAAGAGTTCATCCAAGATACTATATAATTCAGATTGTTGTTAATTCAAACTCTATTTGTATGTAGTATATATTGTGTGTTATTGTTAATTGACAGATTCTCAAAACTAAATGGACCAATAGGTTATAAAGGATCCTATAACTTCTACATTTTACATTTCCTTCTATTTCTGGGATGTTTATATTCTGTGTTGGGAAGGGTGAGACGGTTGTGAAATGAAAAACAGTAGTAAAAGCAAAGTTAGAGTTTCACATCAGTGGAGATGAAGTGGAAAAAATAAACAATGAATAGCTCTCCATGATCGTCAATTTTATGTCAATTTGATTGGGCCACAGGGAGCCCAGATATTTGGTCAAATATTATTCTACATCTGTGAGGGTATTTTTGGATGAAATTAACATTTAAATTGGTAGACTGAATACTTCAGATTGCCCTTTCTAATGTGAATGGACCTTATCTGATCTGTTAAAGCCTGAACAGAACAAAAAACTGGCCTTCCTGGGAACGAGGAAGAATTCATCCTGCCCGACTTTGAATTCAGACATCAGTTTTTTTCTGCCTTCACACACCAACTGAAGCACTGGGTATTCTTGGGTCTCAAACTTGCTGGCCTTCAAATTAGAACTAAACCATTGAGTTTCCAGTTTGCTATCTACCGATCCAGGGGCTTTTCAGCCTTCATAAAAATTGCATGAACCAATTCTTCATAATAAATTCTCTCTCTCCAAATATGTATATATAATATATATCAGAGAACAGAGAATAATGATATAGTCTCCTCCCAGGACTCAAAATTTTTGGAAGACTTAGCAGAGCAAGAAGATTCTAATTCAGAGATAGTATTATTAGTATAATTATGATTAGAAGAGTTACTAATCAAAGAGTTTGCAAAGCAAATTTTATTATAATACATATGTACATTATATAAAATATATAATATATATAATATATGTGTGTGTGTGTTCTAAGATGTGCAGTTTCATTTCTTTAAAAAGCTTCCAGTAGAGACCTTTGTACTGCTTGTCACTGAGCCAGTTGCTGCTCTTGCAATCTGCAGCTTTACACTCACAAAACTGCCCTTTGTATTTAGATCTCTGCACGCTGAGTTAAAGGCCAATTTCACTTTGTATGGAATAGCGGTGCTTTAATAGCATTAGTTACAAAGCTGCTGATTTTTATCTTCTTTATTTTCCCATGATTAGATTGTCAGAAAATATTCTGTTAAGTATTTGTACAATTTGGTACAAAAATGATTTCGCCAAAAGATTTTCTGAGAAAAAATCTGAAGATGATTCACGGCTATCCCATAATCTATACTTTTGCAAACAACTGGGAAAAGATTGAACAATTCCGCAGCAGACCAGATGACATCATAATAGCCACTTACCCCAAATCAGGTGAGTTTTGTGGTCTGACAGATGCAGATCTGGCTTCAGTATTAGTTTCCTGAAAAATCAACTTCTCTATAAAATCAGCATACTACATAAAATTAATATTCCTATCAGCAAGTCTAGTCATGTATTTTGAATATATTTAAAATGAGCATTTGGGGCACAGAAAGGATAATTGCAGAATTAAGTTTCTAATAGAATGCATTCAGATGGCAGACTACCTGTAGATACTTTTCCCCCCAGATTCAAGTGATGGTTACAAAAACGTTGTTTTTCACCACAGGTACCACCTGGGTTAGTGAAATTGTAGACATGGTTCTGAATAATGGAGATGTTGAAAAATGTAAGCGGGATTTTATAACAGTTAAAGTTCCAATGTTGGAAATGGCTGTCCCTGGACTAAGAACTTCAGGTAATTTTAAACCACCTGGGAATTACAATTTTATAATATTATTTATACAGCATATGAATTATTGTATTTGTGATTTCCATTCAAAGAAAATAGAGTCAATTTGGTAATAAAATAGAAGTTTGGAAGCAGTACAGTCACCAAAACATATTGATAAACTGTAGTTTAATTTATGCATATCCAGGTATGATGACCTAAGATGAAAGAGTTTCGTTGTAGAAAATAACTAAAAATTTGGATAATTTTTAAAATGTTCTTATCTATCAAATTCTACAGAACAAAAGTCAATAAAAGATAAAGATATCAGGAAAACTTCATTTAAAAAATCTAAAAGTTCATGTCATGGGCATTGAGACATAGTGAGTTGTAGAAGACAATGATTTCTCATTTCCACATGCTGGATAAAGTGGCTGTAGCTACCAGGTCAGAAGTAGCATAATAAAACACTTGGTGGAATTTTATAATTAATATATAATTAATGTTTCCAGATAAAATTGTTCAGAAAAAAATTCAAGATACCAAATTAAATTTGAAATTCAGATAAGTAGCTATCTTATTTAGCAAAAGTATATCCTAAACATTGCATGGACGGTACTTACACTAAAAGGTATCTGTTGTTTATCTGAAATTCAAATTTAACTAGGATTTTTTATCTTTATTTCCTAAACCAGGCAACCCTATCCACATTATAATTAAGAAATTCTTCCTAATACAACTGCGTGCTACACATTGTTCTCTACAGAACATTGATTGGTAATGAAATGAGCTACACCCCAGCTCTTGTGAAATCTCCATTCTAGTGTGTGTTTGGGGTGCAGGTGGGGATGGAGAAGAAGCATGGGAGCTGACAAAAAACAAAAAGTAAATAGACTATAAAACAAAAATGTGCATTATATAGAACACTGTCAAAAGATGTTTTAGTAGAGACTGAGTGGCTTTTTGGCATATGTAATAACTTTTTGTGAATAAGTGCAGTATAAGATTGTTTTGAGTGAGTCAGATGCAGTTTTAAGCAGGTGTGCCTTTGTATGCCAAAGGTGGAAAGATAAAGTAGGATTAACAGGTAATCTAGATGTTAGACTAGATGTAAGTAATATTGCAAAAAAAAAATGCATAGGACACTAAGAGTTATTGGATATGAAACCTGGAGTGTTGGTGACTCTATAGCATATAACATCATTAAGAGATATATCTAAAATATAAGAAAGGCTACTGAGTGCATTAAAAGAATAGTAAATTAAAATGGTTGGTCCTGCTCATCTAATCTATGTCAGGAATTCTGAGTGTGCCTTTATCCCAGAAGTGCCTTCAGACTAACCAAGTCACTTATATATTTGTGAGATTCGGGCCTCTGGAATCATCCTAGCTCTGAATAGACAAAATAAATGGATACTCTCTGTCTCGGGGAAGTTCACACATCCCTTATCCAAAGACTTGATTTGAAACAAAGTTCTCCCACATATTAGTTGTATGCCTTTGGTGAGTTCACTTAACACCTAAAAATTATACAACATTTTTATTTTGCACATATGTGCACATGGCACATAAAGGAAATAATGAAAAAATGCAGGTGCAGCAGCTGATGCTCTACAGATGCAACACCATTTATACCATAACACCAGATACAAACAATAGCTGATATGAGAAAGAGTAGTTATCCATATCTCTTTCATTTGAGATACAGAAATTATTTTCATGATTATTTGTAATAATTCAAGGTATGATAAAACTCCAAATTGCTAAAGCTGATACTGTTACTCCTCATTCTAGAGGTGGAGAAAATGAGATACAGAGACTAGCAATCTTTCAAATGTCTCACAATGAGTAGGTAAGGGACAGATTTAGGATTTGAACCCAAGGAGGCTAACCTCACAACTATGCCCCTAACTATTATGCAATATTGCATCCTCAAATCCATATAAACACTGTGTGATTGGTTCAAAATTTAGCAGCATTATATACTGCTCAAAAATATTTTAAAAGGTTAGAGAAAATCAGGAAATTGCTGGCTCCTTGAGAACTCTAATGTATCTATATACCAAACTAAAATTTTCCCAGGAATAGAACAGTTAGAGAAGAATCCATCACCACGGCTTGTGAAGACACATCTACCTATTGCTCTTCTTCCTAAGTCTTTCTGGGAGAACAACTGCAAGGTACACTCTACACTAGAAGTCATTTTTTTACTGTGACCCTCTCTATCCTTTTACTCATGCACATAGTAAGTGATTGTTCACATTTTTGTTTGTTGAGAACTACATAAGAAAGTGTTTGAATTAAAAATATATATTTCAGGCAACTTATGTAATCAAGTTTGCCAAAGATATATAGCAACAGGATCCCCATCTTAGCACTGTATTGCTACTGTTTTTCCCCAAATATCCCTAGATATTCTGGCCTTCTCTGAAAATTCAATATAAAGATGTCAGTTCTTATTTGTTTGATAAAATTCTCCAGTGAAACATTTGTGCCTGATTATTTGCTTCTGGGGAACTTTTAAATGTGAAATTGAATTTCTTCAGTAATTTTGGGGCTATTCTGATTATCTATTTCAACTTCTGCTGGTTTTGATGTATGAGGAATTCTAAGCTGTTGAATTTTGTAATGAAAAGTGTTTCATTATTTTCTCCCTTTTTCTAAAGATTTTATTTATTTATTTGAGTGAGAGAGAACAAGGTGGGGAGGAGCAAAGGGAAAGGGATAAGCAGACTCTCCACTGAGCTGGGAGCCTAATGCAGGTCTCCATCCCAGGACTGTGGGATCATGACTTGAGACCAAGGCAGATGCTTTACCAACTCAACCACACAGGCACCCCCATATATCTATTTTTATTCTTTCTGTGAACAGACTATTTTTACAACAATTTTACTTTTAGAACAGTTTTAAATTCACAGCAAAATCGAGTGGAAGGCAAAGAGATTTCCCATATATCCCCTGCCCCTACGCATGCATAGCTACCTATCAACATCCCCCACCAGAGTGGTATACATTTGTTAAAACTGGTGAACCTACACATCATTATCACCTAAAGTTCATAGTTTACATTAGGGTTCACTCTTGGTCTTGTACATTCAGTGGGGTTTGGACAAATGTATAATGAAAACGTAGACCATTATAGTATCATACTGTGTAATTTTGCTGTCCTAAAAATCTTCAGTACTCCACCTATTCATCCCCCTCTCCTCCCAACCTGACAACCACCGATCTTTTTAATTGCCTTCATGGTCTTGCCTTTTCCAGAATGTCACATAGTTAGAATCATACAGTATGTAGTTTTTCCAAATTGCATTCTTTCACTTAGTAATATGCATTTAAGTTTCCTCCAAGTCATTTCATGGCTTGATAGCTCATTTCATTTTAGTGCATATTATTCTACTGTCTGAATGTATCCTAGGTTATTCATTCATTTACTGAAGGACATCTTGGTTCCCCTCACATTTTGGTGATTATGAATAAAACTACTATATATATCCACTTGCAGGTTTTTGTGTGGAGCTTATTTTTCAACTTTGGATAAATGTCAAGCAGTGTGACTGCTGGATTGTAGGTAAAACTATGCTTAGCTTTGTAAGAAACTGCCACAATGTCTTCCAAGGTACCATTTTTGCAATCCCACCAGCAATGAATGAGAGAGCTCCTGTTGCTCAACATCCTCAACCAGGATTTGGTGCCAGTTATCTGGATATTGGTCATTCTAATAAGTATGGAGTAGTGTCTCACTGTTGCTTTAATTTTCACTTCTCTGATGATACATGATGTGGAACATCTTTTCATACTCATTGTAATTTTAGTGGCTATCAGATTTGATGTGAAACCTATTTTTTCTTGATATTAGTTATTTGTGTCTTCTCTTTTTTCTTTGTCTTGCTAGATGATTATCAGGTTTGTTCATTTTTTTTAAAAGACAGCTTTCTGTTTCATTAATTCTAATTTTTCCTATTTTTAACTTTGTGGATTTCAAATCCACATGGTTTTCTCTTTTTTCTCTGTAGATGATTTATTTGGCTCGAAATGCCAAGGATGTTGCAGTCTCATATTATCATTTTGACTTAATGAATAATTTGGAACCTGCCCCTGGTCCCTGGGAGGAGTATTTGGAGAGATTCATGACTGGAAATGGTACGTAGGCCCAGGCTTGAAATTAATAATGTTTTCTTTTAAATAATACTAATAACTATTATGGATGTGACTTTTCCTACCAAAACACTTTTCTGGATGCCTGGATGGCTCAGCAGTTGAGCATCTGCATTCAGCTCAGAGCATGATCCCAGATCCAGGGATCCAGTCCCTTGTCGGGTCCCCTGCAGGGAGCCTGCTTCTCCCTCTGTCTAGGTCTCTGCCTCTCTCTGTGTGTCTCTCATGAATTACTAAATAAAATATTTAAAAATATATATTTAGGGGAGCCCTGGTGGCTTAGTGGTTTAGCGCCATCTTCAGCCCAGGGTGTAGTCCTGGAGACCTGGGATCGAGTCCCACGTCGGGCTCCCTGTGTGGAGCCTGCTTCTCCCTCTGCCTGTGTCTCTGCCTCTCTCTGTAATGAATAAATAAATAAAATCTATCAAAAAATAATAAAAAAATATATTTTAAAAACCCAAAACACATTTCTAAGCCAGTAAAAAGCACATTTAAATAACATTTAAAGAATTAGATCAACTATCTAATATTTTACTATGACATTAATACATAAATTTGGTATTTAACATGGACTTGATGAAAATATTCTCAAATGTCTTTTTCAGTTACTAGAAATCCATTCTCATTTCCTGCTTACAATGCGAATTGTTTAAGATGTCCAAATCTTTGGTTAGATCTGTTATACATATATTTATAATATTTAGATAAATAGTCAATACGAGTACTTAGTAGAATTGTTTCCTCCCATGTGAGGCGAAGTAAAATTCATATGGAGGCCAATGTATTTTCAATTGAAATGCTTCCTTTGTACTTTATTATTTTTTGTACTTTATAGTTTTTAATCTAACTACATCCATAAATGGTTGATTATATACATTTTAATTGGCCTTATATATTCAGTTTCCTTGATTATTAATTCTACAAAATATTTGTACAATTTGGCTTACTATTTAGAAATAAATATTCAATTTGATGAATGCTTACAGTAATAGACTATTTCTCTGGTTTTAGTGGCCTATGGTTCCTGGTTTAATCATGTTAAGAGCTGGTGGAAGAAAAAGGAAGAACACCCAATACTTTTCTTGTACTATGAAGATATGAAAGAGGTAAAATGGTAGAAATCATTTTGAGTAATTGCCCCAATACATCCTGGGGTAAAGTGTTAATAAATATTTCCATTTAATCTGTGGAGTTAAAAAAAAATGTTGTGATTATTTTGCCTCTTCTCCATGCCTGCTTATCCAAATCTTGCTAAGATCGTTAGTGATTTCTAATGGTGAAATCCATGACATTTTTATCTTCTTATACTTTTTAACCATTGTGTTTATGAGCACCTTCTGTTGTTGAAATTCTTTCCTACACTTAATAGGTTATTATGCTCTCTTGGCTTTCCTGTAGATTTCCATCTGTTACTTAGTTAGCTTTCTTTGTAAGCTATTTGCTACATTTTGGAGATCATACCCATGCCTACAGTTAACAAAACTCTTTATGTGCTAATGACCCCCCAAAATTCCATTTTATTTATTTATTTATTTTAAAAGATTTTATTTATTTATTCATGATAGACAGAGAGAGAGAGAGAGACAGAGAGAGAGAGAGAGGCAGAGACACAGGCAGAGGGAGAAGCAGGCTCCATGCACCGGGAGCCCGATGTGGGACTCGATCCCGGGTCTCCAGGATCGCGCCCTGGGCCAAAGGCAGGCGCTAAACCGCTGCACCACCAGGGATCCCTAAAATTCCATTTTAATTTCTACCCTAATTCAGACCCAGGCTTTTATTTAAATGATCCTTAAATTTAACACATTCAAAACTAAGCTCATCTTGCTTCTCTGTCTCTAACATGTAATCCTTTTCTTCTTTTATTCTCTCTTTGGTTAATGATGTTATTCGTCCATTAATTTTCTTTTTTTTCCTCTAAATTTTTATATAAATTCTGGTTAGTTGACATGCCATATAATATTGGTTTTAGGTGTAGAATAAAGTAATTCATCACTTACATACATATTCATTAATTTTCAAAATCTGAAATACATTGTCTTCATTGACTTTATATAGTGGATATAGCTCCACTATCTTATGGACATCTCATTGGTTCACATGCCCTACTTATTATAATTTTCAAATGTGTTCCTCTCTTTTATTCTCCTACTAGTTTGGGGATTCATCAGCATTCATCTGTTTCCTACATGACCTAGTAGCAGTTCAAATACTTCTGCAAAGTTCCAGGCCTATTCTGAGGCCATTTTACTTAAATTTGGCAAACACACACACACACACACTCTTGAGAAATATCATTCTTGTAACTACATTCATAGTACAGAATATAGCACCTTACACATGCATCATAGAATCACTTGTATGAATAATTAATTGCTTGAACGAACAAATAAATGAATGAACAGTAACAACAAACATTTTAGAGACATCAATCTTACTTTGCATAACAAAAATCATGTCGCAGGTAAAATTTCCATTGATCCAAGTATTTCGGAGAAACCCCCAGGACATTCTCACATTTTAACAAAAAGAGTCTGTGAATTTTTCTGCCCTGCCCAGGATCCCATCTTCCATCACACTTGTTTATAGCCCATAGAGAATCTATGGCCTAAACTTTACTACTGCCCATTTATACAGGGCTTGAGGCAATTAATTTCCAATTTGCTGGCAATATGCAGCTGTGAAACAGAAGTGGTTTTATGAAAACACTTTTTATAAGTGGTGATATCCCTTGAGTATTTGATTAGCCAGAGTTAAGTCATGAATTCTTCATAAGGAGAAAACTGTCCTTCTGTACTATCTTTCTTTACTTCCTAGACACAAGAGTAGCCCTTAATAACTTTATGAAAAGAGCAATTTTAGCTTCTAGGTATAGTCCCTTTCCTCCATAGGATGGGGAAATACACTTTCTGGGCCTACTTGGTATTTGCATTCTGTGTCTGACATCATGCTATCCCCTATGTGACACTCATGTCAACCATTTCTCTCCTTATTCAGCTAAAATGCATCATTCAAATCCACTCATTCATACTGATTTACAGTCTGGCCCCATCAGCTTTATAAGCATATCTAGACATTTTGAAACCCACTCAAACCTGTTAAGTTCATCATACTTAATAGATGGTCTTTTTCTCCTGTCATACAGTCAGTTTTAGGCGATGTTATATAAAGAAGTTTAACAATAATAGAATAAGATTATAATTACATATCAATAATAAAAATTCAAGGAGAACCCTAATAATTTACATTGGTTTATGAGCATCTGCATAATTTCTCAATCAATGCAGTGAAAGAGAAATACAGCAGAAGGAGAGTCAGTAGTCACCAGCACTCTACTTTCATTTCTACAGCTCTATAAACTAACACGCATTGATACTTTGGCAGTGGCCGTATTATTCTCCAAACACTTTGAATCCCTAATAGAAACTGTTCTCTTTTTGCCTGTGGTTTTCCTAATACCAGTATTAACTTTTCTTTGGCCTTTTTCCCACTATCATCATTTCTGACCTTTTACTTATTCCAAGCACTGACATCCCTTAATTAGTCGGCTCATTCTGCTCTTATCAAGGTCTGAGACATAATATTTTGCCAGAACTTTCCTTGTAGGGAACTCCCTACCAAAACACACACATGTGTATACATGAGCACACACATAGTTAATGACATATTATTAAATGCTGTTTCTTACCTGAATAAGAGATAAAGCCCAAATCCTTCACAGGACATCCAAGGATTTTTCTCATTTTTACCCCAACTTATCTTTCCAGTTTTATAGCCTCTCTTACTTGTATGAACAACTCAAATCTAACTTCAACCACTTTGTGTTTTTTTCTTCCCTTCAACATATTATGAGACCCTATACCTCCAAGAATTTTGACTATTTCTGTACTAAAAATTCACTCTCCAACAACTCAGCAGACTACATATCGTGGTAAATTCTGACTCACCTTTTTCAATTCAGCTTAGATATCACCTTATCAATATATTTCTAGACATATCCATATAAAGTTTAGTTTAACCTCCTAAAATTTACAAACATTAAGTTTATGTCATTTGAATCCGGAAAATTGGGGCACATGAGTGGCTCAGTGGTTAAGCATCTGCCTTTGGTTCAGGTTGTGATCCTGAGGTCCTGGGATCAAGTCCCACATTGGGCTCCCTGCAGAGTGCCTGCTTCTCCCTCTGCCTATGTCTCTGCCTTTCTCTGTGTGTCTCTTATTATAAGTAAATAAAATCTTTAAAAAAAAGAATCTGGAAAATTATTTATTTCTCAGATTTTGTTCTTTTTATCCCCAACAGTTAATGAATTACTTAGGTCTTTATATCTTTGCATCTTTGTTGAAGTTTTTTAAAAAATATTTTATTTATTTATTTATTTCAGAAAGAGAGAAAGAGAAAGAGCATGAGCAGGAAGAGGGGCAGAGGCAAAGGGAGATAGGGTCTCAAAGAGTCTCAAGCAGTTTACACTGAGTATGGAGCCTGACTCAGAGCTTGATCTCACAATCCTGAGATTATGATCTGAGCTGAAATCAAGAGTTGAATGCTCAACTGATTATACCACCCAGGTGCCCCTGCAGTTTATTTTTACTAATTTATGTCCAAGCAAGGTCTAAGGTATAAGTACTCTAAGACAAACATACTTGAAGTAATTCACGAATCTATTATTTTTGTTTCCAAATATTGTTATTAAAAACAAGAAAGAAATTTTGATTCAGAACAAATAAATAAAGACAGGAAGAATAAAAACATGCTGGGACCCTAAATGTTCACTATTCAAATCTGATTACAACTTGAGCTTAAAATAGCTGTTATTTTTCTCCAAATATTGTTAATATTTAGCCCAAGCTTTGTTCTTATTCTACTTTTGATATAAGCTAAAAATATGAAACTTGGAATAAACAAAATATTTTATCTATTTTTGCCAAACATAAATTATGGATGTTTTCAGTTTTATGATTAATTTTTTAAAAACTATTGATGACCCAACAAAATATGGATTGTATATTCAGAACCAACATTTAAGAAAACAGATTATAAATATTATAGTTTTCACAATATGTTAATGATATGTTAATGATTTATCGTTTTCTTGGGTATGTCTCTTTATCCACTGATAGAATCCAAAGCGGGAAGTCCAGAAGATCGCTAGATTTCTAGAGAAGAATTTGAATGATGAAGTCTTGGATAAGATAATTCATCACACCTCATTTGAAATGATGAAGGACAATCCTCTGGTGAATTATACACATCTACCAAGTACAGTGATGGATCATAGCAAATCATCTTTTATGCGTAAAGGTAAATACTTTGCCTAGTTTAATTTCCCTTTTCACTTTCTTCTGAATTACTCTAAAATGAGGATTAGTTTTGTGACCTCTAACAATTACTTAGCCAGTTTGGGTACCAATTTCTTCATCTCTAATATAAGGACACTAAAAATACCTACCACAAAAAGTTGCTGAACTAGATTAGAAATGACTAAGGAAATAATGCATTATGAACTTGTTATCTAAATACCTTGAATATTTGATGCATGTTTATTTTTCTATTTACTGTGCTACTAAATGAGAGTAGTTTTGTCAATCCTGATGTGAGTCATTCCAAAATTGTTATTCCTAAATCTTAAATCTTTGCCTAAATAGGCATAGGCTTCCCTCTTCTCCTCAGCGATAAATTAATGTCACTCAATACAGGAATATTTCCTTTAAAGTCTTCATATCACTTAGAGAACAGTGGCCACTTTGTTAAGGATTCACCAGGAGAAATCACTTTTTTTACCCTATTTTGCTCCCTAAAAATGCTGTCTGAATTATAGGAAACATGGAATCTAAATTTAACTTAAAAAGATGATAATAGAGGAATATGGCATTTGATATTGATTCCACTGATGCAAATCCTGCATATTGTGGCTTATTGTGTACGGTTTGTGTCAACAATGTTTTATTAATGATAAAAATAATACATTTAACAAATTATTAACTTAAAAACAAATTTGGGAAGTTATCCATCTAATAATGTCACCCTCTGTTTTCAATATTCTTTATTGAAGTAGAGACAAAAGGGATAGAATTTCAATTGGTGTGCTACAAAGTAAACATAACCCTAAAAATGTACTGTACATATGAACATATGGCTGAAAACCCTTGATTTTCAAAAAGAGTTATATGGTTAAATTTTTTCTAAAATATTTTTCTACATTACTTCTCAAAATAGCAAACTGCCCTAGTGCTTTCAAATTGTTCTTTATTTTCAAAAACATTGCACTTAACTTTTCACAACTAACCTTCAGTATAAGAAAGTAAAGTTTTCATTGTAAATGGTGTCTAAAACAAGACTGATGCTCACATGCACATATTTTGCTGGTGGAAAAAAATCAGGAAAAAAAAACCTTTCTTTATTAAATAAGGCAAATTCTCATTTTGTCAGATTATCTGAATGTAACTTTCAGAAGGGTTTCATTCCCAGTCATGTGAAAATTGATACCACTCCATGATATTTCATTAGGGCATAGAGTTAGATGAAACAAGTTCAGTATCTGGATTCTGTGGTTTCTTAAACTTCAAGCAGAAAAGAGTCCATTTGAGTCTCATAAGAGAGACGGTCTCTACATCCCCTCCAGAAGTGGAAAAAAACATACCTTTTGTAGTCAGATTGATCTGCAGTTTGTCCAGGCTGTGCCACTTCCTGAATCTATGACTTTGAATATGTTTATTCAATCTGTCAAAGGTCTGCTTACATCGCCGAAAATATGGAGAAAGTAACAAGATCTCTGGCATAAGTTTTGGGGGAGGATTATGGTAAATGACATGTAAGCATTTCATGTAAGCATTTTTTCCCACCATAAATAATACATTAAAAAGTAGCAAGTCTTATTAGTCTAAATAGTTCGAGATTTGTTTACCCGTTTATTCATTCATGCACTCAATAAACATTTAAAGAATGGCCATTTATTCATTCATTTATTATAGGAAACACTTCATGAACACCTGCATGCAGCACATATTTCCTAGAACATGCAAGGATGAATGACACATACATTTGCTTTAAGAAGCTCGTAATGTAATGAGAGAGGCATGCATGTAAGCGGATGCTAACCAGGGTTCAAAGTGATGTATGAACAAAGGGCTGGGTACACTCAGTCTGGAAGGATGCCATGTTGGCTAAATCAATGTCATAATTTAGTCACACAATAGTAAAAGTAGTAGGGAGAGGATAGATGATGTCCAGTGTTTTTACTTATGTTCCACATTGCAACAAAACAGAAAAATCTAGGCTTTAGTCAGCATTTACTTAATCAAAAAAAAAAGTATACTTCCCTTACTCTTGTGAAGCAAATGTGTTTGTGTATATTATATAATTAATAGAAAATCATTGGAAAACTTCATATATGACTCGATTGTTTAATTTGTGCTTTTTGTATTTAATGACATCTTTACAGATGGACTATTTCAAATATACACTACTGTCACATTTCAAAGAGCTCTTACCATCTGGTAAACACAGAAAAAAACATAATAACCAGGAAGCAACATTGTTTATGGGGCTGTTTTTCATTAAAAGATTTGAAATCTTCATCAAGCCGTCATGGGTTAATGAAACTTGCAATTCAACAGGACATATTTTATATTTCATAAAATAACAAGCAAATGTTTATCTCCAGGCACACTTGCAGTGCATTAAGAATTTTTCAAATATTTATAAGCATCCAAGTATAAGAAATTAAAAGCAAATCTGTTCCCAACAGTTTTGCTTTTGTAGAGATGGTTCAGCATTGTTATATGTTTGACTTTAAATGCTATTCATCTCATCTAAAATGCAAATACAGTATAAAAGTCTAGTGAACTGAAATAAAATGGTATCCTTCAAGTATCATACCATCTTTACTAATAAATTCATGGGAAATGATACATCAATTTCCTAGTCATGTATTAATTGTGCTGATGACCAGTCCATTGTATGGTTTTTAAAACTAATTTGTGAAATAAAATCTGTCCTGATCACTGATGGAGTGTCCAACAGTAATCCTATGACCATGACAAGCAGGAACACTAAAAGAATCTCTTTCAGGAAACTATTGTATGGTCCATAAGTTTAGATAGGAAAATTAAGCCTTCTCAGAATGTATCTTTAAAAGTCTGTCAAAACCATAATGAGAGGGATGCCTGGGTGGCTCAGTGGTTGAGCGCCTCCCTGTGGCCCAGGGCATGATCTTGGAGTCCCGGGATGGTGTCCCACATGGGACTCCTTGCAGGGAGACTGCTTCTTCCTCTATGTCTCTGCCTCTCTCTCTGTGTGTGTCTCTCATGAATAAATATATAATTTTTAAAAAAATTAAAATAAAATAAACATAATGAGATATCACCTCCAACCTGTCAGAATGGCTAGTATCAAAAAGACAAAAATAGCAAGTGTTGGTAAGGATGTGGAGAAAAGGAAACACTTGTGCACTGTTTGTCCAGTGTAAATTGGTACAGTCACTGTGGAAAACAACATGGATGTTTTTCAAAAAATTAAAAATAGAACTACTCTATAATCCAGCAGTCCACTATGATAACAAAAGTGAAAACACTAATTCAAAAAGATATATGCACCTCTGTGTTCACTGCAGCATTATTTATAATAGGCAAAATATGGAAGCAACCCAAGTGACCATTAATAGATGAATGGATAAAAAAGATGTGGTATATACACACAAGGGCATACTACTTGCCATAAAAAATAAATAAATAAAACAAAATCTTGCCTTTCGCAACAACATGGATGGACCTAGAAGGTATTATGCTAAGTGAAAGACAAACACCATGCAATTTCATTTATATGTGGGATCTAAAAAACAAATAAATAAAATGGAAACAGACTCCTAAATACAAAGAACACACTGATGGAAGCCAGAGGGGAGGGGGGTGGGGAATAAGCAAAATAAGTGAAGGGAATTAAGAGGAACAAACTTCTAGTTAGAAAATAAATAAGTCATGAGGATGCAGAGTACAGCATAAGGAATATAGTCAATAATACTGTAATATTACAATATTGTATATCAATTATACTTCAAAAAACAGGTTCTATTTAGCTCTAAGCCACCTTCCTAAATGACAGGAATGACCAATAAAGGGGAAATGGCATTTTATAGTATTCAAATACAAGGGAAGTCCTTCTTTAACTCTTTGAAACTTTTCTTTTGGTATACTAGGCTTCCTTCATAATGGAAATATGTTATTCCATATATTTTCTTATTTATTTTTAGGGATTGCAGGTGACTGGAAGAATTACTTCACAGTGGCCCAAAATGAGAAATTTGATGTCATTTACAAGAAGGAAATGTCTGGAACTACCCTTCAGTTTCGCACAGAGATTTAAAGATCCTAGTGACCAATCTGAAGAAGGAAGAACAGAGCTGTAATTTGTTAAAAAGGAGGCCATTAGGCAGTCAAATGGATTTATAAAGAAGGAGAAAATGTGCTTTTAAAATGAATTTGTCTGTGTGTCATTAATCAGGTCTCAATTTTGCTCCTGACTCTGAGCTTCCAAATTCCGTAGGGGTAGGGCCAATTGTTATGTTTTTGTAGGATATTCCTACCTTTTCCTAGACTAGTACAGATAGCAGAGTAAGCACTTATCTTACTCAACCTCTATGTGTTATGACTCAGAATGAAGTTCCCCTTCTATTAACATGGTCCAAGAAGTGTTGTTTGCACACTGACACTGCATTTCCTAGCTCTGCCCCAATTCCCTTTGCTGAAAACTTGACCCAGGACACTCTGATCCCTGCTGTCTTCTGGGTCTCAAGCTGTTCCCTGAGTCAGAGTTCATCTCCTCGCAGTGCCACTATTTGGATAACGCAGCTCATGTCCCAGATGATGGGGCTCAGATTTTGGAAATGTTGTTCCTATATCTAATTTCTAAGCATCAAATTTTTAATTGCTGAGTGTCTAATTTCTGGGTCTCCACAGATGAAAGGTTCTTCTACGTTGGTCTCCTGAAGGTTCTTCCATGGGAACTGCAGCTGTGTCTGCTCTGAGAGCCTGGACTGAGGTTGCAACTTGCTTCCTATGGAGAATCCTCCCTGATCTCAACAGCCTCTTCGAAGATTCTGAGAATCACCGATTCCTGTGGTCTGTTCCCAGTTGAGTTCAGATACTTCATTTTGTGAATTTTTTTTGGTGCAATTTCCCAAACTGGCACCTAAGGGAGACTTTCTGGGCTGAATCTCCTCTATGCCCTCTAGACCCCATATCTCTTCTGTGTATTGTCCATATATGTGCCTATTAGCTTGGGCTCTTTGACGACTGCTTCCTTGGAACATTTGCTTCTCAGCCAGCTTTGTCTTAAAAGTAGTTATCTATCTCCCCATGTGCAGCAAGACCTTTTTGTCTGCAGATCCTATCAGCACGTGCCAAGTTGTATGCTGTGCTCAAGCTCCCAAACTCAAGCTTGGTTCCAGTGCCCTGGGCCTTATTCTGACATGTGATAGACCCCCTGAAATAGCTATAATAATTTGGGTGACAGTATTTTTCCTTCACAGGTGAATCTCCAACTGGAATAGCACCTCAAGCATGTAACTTCTCTCTTCCCTAGCCCCAGCAGAGGACTGGGCCTAATATAGCAGCAGACTCCTGGGAGTGAGATAGATATAGAGATAGACATAGATATAAATAGATATAGATATAATGATTTTTAATGATAGTTGTTTTGATAGGTTTATTATAATATGTGTTATAAATTATTTCAGAGCATGAAACTTTTTTTTGTACGTTCCTTAGAAATATGTTTAGAAGTAGTTAATCTTGAATACCTACGGGTATTGAGAACTACTTCCGACTTTCTAGAATACTCTAGACAACAAGGAAGTGAAGCCAAACAAGAATCTATTTGATTTATTATCTTGATTAATAAATTAATGTGATACATACTTCTGATTATAGGGTTTATTTTTGAAAAAAAAAGTGTCTCTCTGAACTAGTTTTTAATCTGGGTAATAGATTGACTTCACTAATTGCCTTCACTAGCAGGATAGGATAATTTCTATTTTCTCTAGTTTTCCATAGTGAAAATAAGTTTCTGTAACTGAATTTTTTTTTCTAAGATTTCATTTATTTGTTCATGAGAGTCACACAAGGACAGGCAGAGACATAGTTAGAGGAAGAAGTAGGCTCCCCGCAGGGAGTCCGATGCAGGACTCAATCCCAGGACCCCTGGTTATGACCTGAACCAAAGGAAGACAACCACTGAGCCACCCAGGTGCCCCTTTAACTGGACTTCATTCAAAAAATTTGAGTAAGCTCAACTATACCCCAGGTATTTTTTCAGGCACTGGAAATAGAGTGGAGAAACAAAGAGAATTTATATTTTCCTTTACTTTCTTATGGATTGTTGTTTCTGATCCAAATGTCAACATCCTGTTATCTCTCTCTCTCTCACTAACTCATGCTTTGCACTATATGGTAGCACTCCTACTAGAATTCCAGTTTCAGAAGGATCTGATAGCCTTTAAAATCATTAAAACAACTGCTGCCAAATTAATGTTCCTAAAATAATGCTTTTATCATTATTTTTCTTATTCAACAATCACCCATATAACGTTCAAACAAAAAAAATGTAGAATAATCACATTCTATTTTTCTCCTACCAAAACAATACTATAAGAATCTTGATAGCAAATACCTGGAAATGATGAGATTGCTCCCATATTCATGGCCCTTCACTAATTAATTCAAAGACTGTTTCCCCAAGAAGCCAATATGTGTCTTGAAAAATCATTGCACATCATGGCATTCGAAGCAAGTACTAGCACTTGGTCAGAGTCCATGCCTATCATAAACCTGCCATTATGGATAAAAGGAAAAGAGCAACAAAAACTCCCAAGGGAAAAACATTTTAATCATGGCCCTTCCTTTAGTGAATAACTGAAATTTAGAAAACCAAGCAAATAGGGGATACCTGGGTGGCTCAGTGGGTTAAGCATCTGCCTTCCCATCGGGTCATGATCTCTGGGTCCTGGGAATGGAGCCTTGTGTCAGGCTTCCTGCTCAGTAGGGAATCTGCTCCCTCTCCCTCTGCCTCTGCTGTTCCCCCTGCTTGTTCTCTCTCTCTCTCAAATAAATAAATAAATAAATAAATAAATAAATAAATAAAATCTTAAAAAAAAAGAAGAAAACCAAGCAAATAAGATTTTAGTTTCTTATCTGTAAAATAATGTAATTGGTTTATGTTCCAAAACGCTATCGCTATCCTTGCCTCCTGCTTTCCTAATCAAACTGTCTTCATCAGTGTCTGAATGTTCATTGTGTTTCCTGTGCCGTTGCTTGTGCTCACAGCAGGTCTTTTTTCCTTCCAACCTCATTCCCACAAATACCCAGAATGCTTTATTCCCACTTCCCTAGATTAAAAGCCCAATTCAAATTTCACTTCAATGAAGAGTTCTCTTACCATCCTCTCACAAAGAACCTTCTCCTTCTCTAGGTCTTCTTGTATTTGTCCCCTGGATAGTTTACCTGACAGTCACTAACTAAGGTGTAATTATCTTAAAGCACCCCTATTTCTTTGGAGCTACCTACCAATCAACAAATTAAGCTATGTTCATTGAAGATAAGGATTGACTTTTACCTTTTAGTACTTCCACAATGCTTGGTGCAAGCTTTGCAGATACTTGGCTCCATGTTCTGAATGATGACATTTAGAGTCACTTGAACTCAACTAAGAAAGTTTATTTGCAAACCTCTCTTTTGCAAATTCACAATCTATTTCAATACACAATACATAACACCTCCTACTGACCCCTCAGCTCAGAGGGTGGATGCCTTCTCAGGGAACTTGTGTGCCCCATCTCACCCCTGGACTGTTCACAGACTCCCTTGCAAAATGTTGGAGGCCACATTCAGAATTTTCGCCCTGAGGAAAGGTGGCAAAAGCTCCACAAAGTCCCCTCATCAATACTGACACTTGCATCTGAGGTTCTGGCAAAGGATGGGGTTTCTCAAAATCATTAACCTGATTTGCAGAGGGCTGCTACACAGTGACACACACAATAGTGATGAGATGAATTTTGGCTATGTAATTCATTGTTGGCTGCAGTGAGAAGCACTGTGCCTTCAGGCCTCACTTACTCTGAAGGGGGGACAATTAGCATAAAAATGTAACCGGGTCATGCAGAGTTTGTGCTGCTTCCATAACCAATACAGCCAAACATTTTCTCTGGAAACTATAGGGAGAACACTATTTCTAGCTTGGGCTGTGGGATATCTTTACAAATCACTTTTGTTTCAAAGCCATTTGAATCAATAGAATTTTATTTCAAACTGTTCTTCTGGATTAAAAAGTGACCATTTATAGTATGTGGCACTTAAAAAAAAAGAGGCTTTAAGAGTAGAACTGAGATATCCCTGAGGAAGAAGAAATTCAGAAATTCCATTTAAAGAATGCAGTATTAGCTCTGTCTTAGAGTTTACAGTCTGAAGGTCTGCCTTACAGATTTCAGACTTGCTTAACTAGGCCCTCCAATCATAAAGCCAACTCTTTGCAATAAATCTCTTGATATGTACGTATATATGCATGTGCATGTATGTATATACACACGTATGTGTATAACACACGTATGTACATGTATGTATGTATGTAGTGTGTGTATATACATATATATATCCCCATTGGTTCTGATTTATATGACAAAAATCAAATATCAAAACTCATCAAAAGAATCAGATATGTGAACAATCTATTGAATGACAACACTATTAGGTCTTCCTTCCTTGTTATTTCTTGAAAGCAAAGAACTGAAGTCCACCTGATGTTGAAAGAATTTTCTTTCCAGTAATCACAATAATACTTTGTCTCAATTTCTAAGAAGGATAAAAGATCTCTATGTTGAAAGTTATAGTACATTGATGAAAAAAATCAAGACACAAATAAATGGAAAGGTTTATCATGTTCCTGGATTTGAAGAATTAATATTGTTAAAATGTCATTACTACCAAAAGCTATCTATAGATTTAAAATCCCTATTGAGATTCCAATGGTAAATTTTACAGAAGTAGAAAAAAACGCAAGATTTATACGGAATGACAAAAGATCCCAAACAGCCAAAGCAACCCTGACAAAGAACAAAGCAGGAGATACCACTCTTCTTGATTTCACTCTATAGCTTTAAGGCTAAAGTTATCAAAACAGTATGATACTGGCATACAAACAAACAAATAGACCAATGGAACAGAATTGAAGTCCAAAACTAAAACCGAGCATATGTCTCAACTAATATTTGACAAAGGAGCCAAGTATATTCAATGGAGAAAAGACAGTCTTTTCAATAAGTGGTGCTGGGATAATTAGTCACATGTAAGAGAATGAAACTAGACCCATATTTTATACCACTAACAAAATTAACTTGAAATGAATTAAATATTAAATGTAATATCTAAAATCATGAAACGCTTAGGAGAAAACATAGAAACAAAGCTCCTTGACATGGGTCTTGGTAATGATCTTTTGGTGATGACACTTAAAGCATAAGCAACAAAATAAAAATAAATAAGTAGAAATACACCAAACATAACAAAATAAATCACCAATAAAGTGAACAACCTACAGAATGTGAAAAAATAAGTGCAAATCATATATCTGATAAAAGATTAATATCCTAAACTTATAAAGAAATTAAAAAAATCATACCACTCAACAGCAGAACAACAACAAACAAATAATCTAAATAACAAATAGGGAAAGAACCTGAATAGACAGTTCTCCAAAGAAGATATACAAAAGGCCAATAGGTACATGAAAATATACTCCACATCACTAGTCATTAAGGAAGTAGAAATTAAAACAAGAATGATATATCACTTCATGTCTGTTAGCACGGCCATCATCAAAAGGATAAGAGATAACAAATGCTGGTATAGATGTGGAGAAAGGGAACCTTTGTGCACTGTTGGTGGGATTGTAAATTTGTACAGCCACTATGGAAAATCCTCAAAAAATTAAAAGTAGAACTACTATATGATCCAGCAATTCCACTTCTAGGAATATATCCAAAGATAACAAAAACACTAACTTGATATCTGTACCCCATATTCTAAGTAGCATTATTTACAATAGCTAAAGGGTCCATTGATAAATGAATGGATAAAGAAGTTATAGTACATGTATATAAAACAAACATTTTTAAACAATATTTGTAATGGGCATGACACAGAAAGCACAAGCAAGCATTATTTATGATAGGCAAGACGTGGAAAAAACCTAGTTGCCCATCAACAGATGATTGTATAAAGAAGATGTAATTATATACATATATAAATATATATAATAGAATACTATATATATATATGCAAAATAGAATACTATTCAGCCATAAAGTATAAGGAAATCTTATCTTTTCTAATAACATGGATGGAACTTGAGGGCATTATGCTAAGTGAAATAAGTCAGACAGAGAAAGACAAATACTGTATGATCTCACTTATATGAGGGATCTAAGGAAAAAACAAACAAACCATAGCAAAAGTGATGAGATTTGTGGTTACCAGAGGCAGAGAGTGGTGAGAGGGAATTATAGGAAGGTACTTAAAGGTACAAACTTCTAGTTACAAGATAACTAAGTACTAGAGTTGTACTGTGCAATATGATGACTGTAGCTAACACTGCTGTATGACAAATTGGAAAGTTGTTAAGAAAGTGTATCCTAAGAAGTCTCATCAAAGGCAAATCTTTTCCCTTTCTTCTTTTTCCCCACTTTCTTCTCTTTCCTTTTTTTCCCTAATGTTATCTATATGAGAATACAGATCTTAGCTGGACCCACTGTTCAGTTTTACATTTTATGTAATCAAACCAACATGCTATATGCTTTAAACTTACACAGGGATTTTTGTCAATTATTGCTTAATAAAACTGGAAGAAGATAAAATGAGAAAACTGAAACTTTAAATTAGGATTCAATCTGAGTTTGTTTTACTCCAAAATGTCATTCTTAACAATTCTGACAATATAGAGAATTATATATAAATTATCTCCTTTAGATATTAGATATTAATTAACTCTCAAAATACTATCATAAACATATTCAAGTAAAGATGCCCCAGTGGACAGTGTAAACGTTCCAAGCTCTATCCATTTTCAGAGACCTAATGTTGCACAGACATTGCCTGTAAGCCTGTGAAAGGTTAGATCTGTGAATGCCTTTCTCTTATAAGCTATGGTATAATTGATATTTTTTAATAATTTTTAAAAAGATAGCATAGTTCAAGTTCATCTAAGTTAATGTACCTTTTGATTGTTGATTTAAAAACTCACTAATTGAAAGGAATGGTTCTGGTACAATGCATAGAGTCCAAATACATGACTAACACGATAGTTTTCATAATGCAGCCTATTCATAAGATGAGGACTGACTGTACTCTGTCCTGTTCTCTCCTAATCAGGGAGGAAGAGAACAAGCTGTAATAAATCTTATTGAGAAACTTCTCACGCAAATTTGAATGGGGGAGGAAAAGGAAGAGAAAGGACAAAATATTTTCTTTCAAATTGTATCCTTCATATCTCCTCTTCCTCCAGTCCTATTAATAGGAGTACCAAAATTCTTGAGCATAATGAAAGTATTTGTACAGAAAGTAAAATTCTTGTGGCTCTCCCTATAGACTGTAAAGTAGTTTGGACAGTGTCCCCAGATTATGCATTTTATATAAACAGCAAAAATAATTTAAATTTTTTTTTAAGATTTTATTTATTTATTCATGAGAGACAGAGAGAGAGAGGCAGAGACAAGGGCAGAAGGAGAAGCAGGCTCCCCCCAAGGAGCCCCATACGGGACTCAATCCCGGACCCCGGGATCATACCCTGAGCCCAAGGCAGACACTCAACTGCTGAGCCACCCAGGTGTCCCAACACCAATGGTAATTCAATACTTATATTACCGACTGCTATTTCCAAATAATGCAGATGAGCTAGTCTTTTCCAAGTAACTACCAGATGCGTAGATGCTAGAAAGGTAGATCGGATGATAGATAGATGATGACGATGATGATGATAGGTAGATGATAGATAGATAGATGATAGATAGATGATGATAGATAGATAGATAGATAGATAGATAGATAGATAGATAGATGATAAATAGATACAACTGTCAAGGCGCTCTTTTGTACTGACTGGATTCATATTTGGAAATGCAAAAATCTAACTAGATAAAATTTAAAACTGATAATTTGAAAGGAAGATGTTTAATGAATTATACAGCTCTACCTTGGGCCTTTAGCCAAATGTGCACTATATTTCAAAATAAAAGAAATTAGTAACTTTTCCAACACAGTTTGCTCAATGTGTGACCTATTCTTTAGCTTAAACAATTGGTGCAAACTCCATTTCATTAACATTTTTGCTTATTTCCTGTGTGTTATTCCTTCCATTGGATAAAAGCTAAATTTCTAAATAGATTGATATGTGTGAAAACTACTCTTGCATTTTTTTGCCTGAGTTGTTCTTATTGACATGTTTTGAGGTCTTATGCTTGAAGCACACTGGGCTTCTGCAACAAAGCCAGAAGAACACAAGGAAAGTAAACCAGAAAAAGGCAGGAATACATAACAAAGTCAATAGATATATCGTAAAAGTCAATGCAGCCTACCGGCAAAGGCATAATGTTCAGTGTTACAGATGTTCCATGGCAATATGTGAATTTTCAGTTGTCAACAGTTTTACATTTTGTGAAGTATAACATTCACTCGGAAGAGTTGTACAAATCGCATGTATTCAGATAGATATGCCAAGAACAATCGCAGCGTACCAGAGCCTTCCCCTCCATTGTACTCCTTTTCAGTTAATATTCTCCATAATGAAAACCAAAATCCAGATTTCCAGCACTATAGGTTGGTTTTGCTTCTTTTTGAAATTTAAGTTATTGGAATTGTGCAGGTGAATTCTTTGATTTTTTTACTTTTTTCTCTCAACATTATAAATGAGTGATTTATCACACTGCTTGTACTATCAGGACTTTCTTTCATTTTCATTATATATATTTTTATTGTGAAAATATACTAATATTTATTTGCTTTTGATGGGCATAGGAAGGGTTTCCAGTTTGTTTTTTATACATACTACTGCTATGAACATTCTTGTTCATGTATTTGGTATACATATCTTTGGTGCATTTTTCTTGAGTTCAACCTAAGGATTAAACTACCAGATATGAAATGCAAAGGTTTAAGACATACTACAAAAGAGTTATAAGTCTATCTACCAATTCATAGGCTTATCTGTTTTGTTATTTATAAAATAATTTCATTCAGACAGAATGTAGGCCAACCATGGCTATGGTCTATAGAAAAGTCTATAGAAGTTCAGATGAATAAATTTTCAGCTTTGAAATACTATGAAAGAAAATAACTAAGACATGTAAACACAGATTCACATGATCACGCACATAACAATTTATAACTTTGTTTTTATTTGCCAAAGATACGTGGAAATAATCATTTCCTTGATTAACCTGATAGAGAATATATTGAGAGTACTTGGGGCCTGAAGTAATTTTCTTAGCTAACACTTGCACAGTGAAAATATGACTTATATTTCAAGGAAAATTTAGAGACTGCATACAGAAGAGAAAAATAACTTATATACTAAACAGACCTTTACCCACCTCACCCACGGTGAATTTATGGCACTCTTCTCACCTTCTATGTCTTTTTTAACAGTAGTTTGTAATTTGTTTCAGAGCTTTGAGTTAGAAGAAAGTCTGAAGATGTAAGAAATATCATCTTCAAAGCAAATAATTCTTCTTCAAAGAAATCTAATAATAGATTCTTTAAATTGTCACCATCTGTTATATACCCTGCCATCTGTCTCTAATGACTGGCTGCAGACTGTATCCAACATTCTCCCACTTTGTTATTTTTGTTACTATTATTTGCAATTTCTCAAATTGATATCTTGCACCCAAGATGTCTGTGTCACTTTTAATTGATAATTAGTACAATGGGCTCACAAGAATAACAACAAAAACAAACAGTTTGAGGAATTTCATATAGTTCTTACACTTTATGCCTCAGGTCTATGTGAACTCTTTTGCTAGATGGTCCTGGTAGACCTATTTGACCCTCTATTTTATTCCAATAGAATTTATTAGCCATACCTTTTTCTTCAGATACTTTTCTTCATAAAATCTATTTTTTTAACCGTGCAAATAGAATTATATTATATGGGTTCAAAAAGTATCCTTCCAAGGATTTAGTAATACTAGGAACCAAGAAATAATTGAACTGCCGAACTCCTCCCAAATATGTGATTCCCAGAACAATAGTACCTCTTATACTTTCCAGCTAAGCACCAGGAAATACCCTCTCAGGCTGGCCTGTGCCATGTTAGGGCTGGCCAAAATCCCAAAATGATAAAAAATTAGCTGCTAGGATAGGTGAGTGAACTGATGAGTATTGCCCAGTGATAGGATACTTCTGAGATTTCCTCAACGTGAAAGGAGCTTGATTATTTTAATTTTGAGTTGCTATTTTCTCCTTTACACACTGTATTCCTGGAAAGGTGAAGTGTCTAACAAGTAAATTTGAGAGAATGGCTGGCATATTTGCTCATTACTACTCTCTTCTCCTGCAAGTGAGCCTGCCCTCTTTTAAGAGATAAATTCTAATTCTGTGGTTTAGTAATTCTCTTTGGCTAAGACCCAAAGTTATATTTTCCAGTTTGGCCTCTGTCAATACTAAAGGCGATATTTTATATTCATCTTTAACAATTTGTTTTATATCTTAATATTGTACAGAAGTTGGGCCAAGAATAGTAGTCTTAGTTGGTTTGTAAAGGACCCAGTTGTGCTTGGACTGAGAACATTGAAAAATGAAATAACAAAATTTTAGATAAAACACACATGAGGAGGCTTTTGGAATGAAAAGGGCATTTGTTTGTATTCCTAAATCTCTGATATAAAGGGAGAAATTTTTGACTTTTGTGATTTATTATCAACTCTCCATCTGGCTCTGTGCCTGAGGGGTGGTATGCAGATCTTCGTAAAGAATCTGCCTGGCATGACCCCTGCAGGTGGAGCCCAGTGACACCATCAAAAATGTGAAGGCCAAGATCCAGGATAAAGAGAGCATCCCCCCTGACCAGCAGAGGCTCATCATTGCAGGTAAGCATCTGGAAGATGGCTACGCTCTTTCTGATGAAAACATCCATTAAGAGTCAACTCTCCACTTGATTCTCTGTCTGAGAGGTAGCTGTTAATTCTTCAGTCTTGAATTCTTAGTGCCCAATGATGACATTGCCCTGCACTCTAGCCATTTGCCCCAATTTAAGCTTAGAAATTACCAGTTTCAGTAATAGCTAAATCACTAGTTGTTTCAATAACTGTTCAAAATGTAAGTTTTGTTGCATGGTAGGGAAAAAAAAAAGGGAGGGAGAGCAATTTTGACCCCTGCAGCCTTGGTAAGAAGCTTTGTAGCAATCATATGGTAGAGTGGCCTTAGCGATAACTGTAGCTTATGTATGATTTAACTTTGAGTGGTTCTTTTGAAACAAGTCTTGGGCAAAGGTGGTATAGCCATGAAAATGGACTTGATAAGAGCCAGAAGACCCAAGCCAAAGGTAGCTAAATGAGAACACATGCAGGTCTGAGAGACAGAGTTTGCAGATGCCAGCAGAACTTTCTAACTTTGTCTTAGTAGAGTCAAAGACTCGGTTATAGGGCCAGATACACAAGAACACCAAAGATAGGGCCTTAATAAAGTATGTCCTGGAGGCTCTGTAGCAGGCCCTGCTTTTCCTCAACTGGAATAGCTGAGACAAGTCATACAGAGAAAAGATTCTGTTAGGCTTTTTAGTCATTCGCAGGACAATATTGGCTACTTCCAAAGTGCAAAGCAGTTGAGTTTCTTGTTATTTTAGAAATCAGGTTCTAGCAGGATCTAAACAACAGTAGAACCACTAATCCAAATTTTATTCTGTACTCAGGGACACAGAGGAACTGTAGAAAAACTAACTTTTGACCCATCTGGTGACTAACACAAACTCAAGGCTATTCTCCTCCCATGATATGATCTTAAGTTGGCTATAGATTTATTTAACAAGGGGAAACTTAGATAGATTCCCCATGAACTCACTTCTCTCTAATCTTGTGTGAAAACCAACATCTTTCTGGGAGTTTATTCATAGCTTAATTTAAGTTCACAGAACATGGTGTGATCTTTAATTTTATATCAACTTGGCTAGGCTATGTTGCCCAGTTTGGCCAAACACTAGTGTAAATGATTCAGTGAAGATATTTTGTGATGTGATTAATGTTTCTAATCAGTTGACAAACTAAAGGAGATTATCTTCACAGTGTGGGTAGGCCTTACTCAATCTGTTTAAAACATTAAGAACAAAAAACTAAATTTCCCCAAAAAAGATTTTTTTTTTTTTGACAAGGAGAGAGGAGAATGAGAGGGACAGAGAGAGAGAGAAGGAAAGAATATTAAGCAGGCTCCATGCTCAGTATGACACAGGGCTTGATCTCATTACACTGAGATCATGACCTGAGCCAAAATCAAGAGTTAGATGCTTAATTGACTGAGCCACCCAGGTGATCCCCTAAAAAAGAATTTTGCTCAAGACTGTACATCGAAACTTTGCCCTAGGGACACCTGGGTGGTTCAATGTTTGAGCGTCTGCCTTTGGGTCCTGATTCTGGGGTCCTGGGATCAAACCCCATATCAGGCTCCCTGCATGGAGCCTACTTCTCCCTCTGCCTATGTCTCTGCCTCTCTCTCTCTTTCTCTCTAGGTCTCTCATGAATAATTAAATAAAATCATTTTAAAAAAAAAAAACAGGAGAAATATGGTGGTGGCAATACTGGAACATTTGGGAGCATTATGGATGCAGAATCTGAGGGGGAAGCTGGCCTTAGGGCTTCTTTCATCTCACAATGTTTTACCCCGGGTCGTATATCCACATGAGTGGGTCTCTGGACATTAATCGAAAATAGGAAAAGAAGAATAAAATTATTTATCCTCCACAGTTGCCTGGAGAACCTGGGAGGCCAGCAGAAATCTACCATTGTCGAAGGCAAATAAAATACAGCAAAGACAAGATGTGGTATTTGGCAAAATTGTTATGAGGAATATCCATTGACCAGGCTTTGGCTCAGTTGGAATTCAGTGACAAAAAGGGGGCCCAAATAATTAAAGAGATTCTTTTAGAAATACAAGATATGGCAGTGAGAGACCACAATGTGGAATTCAGATCCAATTTATATATAGCTGAATCGACTTCAGGACAAACCCAGTACCTGAAACGCACCCAATGCCATGGCAGAGGACACTTTGGGATCATAGAGAAGGTTTATTGCCATTACTTTGTGAAGTTGGTGGAAGGCCCCCCACCTCCACCTGAGGCACGGAAGACGGCAGTCACCCATGCCAAAGAGTATATTCAGGAGCTTCGCAACTGGACCATTATTCATACTCTGTGATGGGGGATTCAGACTCTACAGTGTATATATTTTGCCATTTATTTCTTAAAAACTAACAGAAATTAAAGATAAATGCCTTTAAAAAACAAAACAAAACAAAATCTTTGCCCTAGTGTTCAACCTGCCACCTATATTTCGGACTCAGGACTGCAAAATCAACTCTTGTCTGATTTTTAGTCTGCCAACCTATGGACTTTGGGCTAGCCAGCCCCCAAAATCATGTGAGTAAATTTCTCTTTAGGGGTGCCTGGCTGGCTCAGGGAAGAGCATGTGACTCTTGATCTTGGGGTCATGGATTTGAGCTCCACATTGGGTGCAGAGATTACTAGAAAATAAATAAATAAGCTTAAAAAAATCTCTTTACACACTCACATACCCACAATCACCCATACCCTTCCATATAATGGATATATAGGGATATACATGGGTACGTGTGTATATTCATACATACATATATATGTATGTTAGTTTTTGTTCCTCTGGAGAATCCTGAAAAATTCAAATGGTATCTGGGCAACTGGTATAAATTAATTGGCACTTTGGAAAAGTTAAAACAAGAAATAATTTCTCCTTTCCTTGGTTATCATTGAGTTTCTGTTATGGTCTTGATGAATGCTAAATATTGAGATTCAAAAGCCCAAATTACCTTGAATAATTGCTTTAAAGGAATAGTTTCTTTTCTAAATGTAGTATAGGTGGTGACAGGATTATGATATTATTTTGTGTTACTAACTCTTTGAACTTCAACATGCAAAGCACAGCAGAAACTGTCCTTAGATTTTCTGAGACCCTGATGAAACTAAGTCCATTCTAATGACAAAATTTAGGTTACAACTGCTGAAAGATTCCCAGGATCTATAAAATTACTAAGAACTCATCTGGCTGTGACTCATGGGAATTACAAATTGAGAGAAATTTATGCTTTGGATTATGGATTTCTATCAGAAAGGCAAGAACATTTTATTTTGGTATTTAGTTTCTTTGGACTTGGAGTTGCAACGGGATTTAATGTTTAGCCTTTAACTTGCCTTAGGAATTTGATAAGAGAAGTGAAAACATAGTCAAATTTGGGATACCTTTATGCTGTTAAGATTTTTTAGGATTTTCTTTTTGGCATTTTATCCTAATTATATGATTTAATTTCATTGTAGAATATTTGATAACTTGAAGATAATCAGTAGGGCTGACTTATTTGGCTGAGAAATAGAATATGGAATAAATTATAGAATGGCCTTTCAGTTGACTTAATTCATGTGCTGTTTGGATAATTTCATAGATATCTAAAGGTAAAATCTAACTATCCACCAGCTCTCAAAGGATAGACTGGTATTAGAGAAGCGGTTTTGCAGAGGAGGCACAGGGTAGTCCTGATTAAACTGCTAATCTCATCTGAGAGGAATGACCTTATCCCCAGTAGATCATAGTTTAATGGTTAAGCCAAAGTTAAAAAGAGAACAAATATTGAAAGAATATTAGTATGAAGTGTTTCCTTTGCTTTACGTTTTCTTTCTGTGGAAGGAATTCTGATAGTTTACTCAAAACCTCTTCTACTTTACTAATGCTAAAGCTGAAGTTAAGTCCTATATCTAAAAAAAAAAAAAAAAAAGTCCTATATCTAATTAGTAAATTTGGGGAAAATAACTGGGCAGGTTCTGTTCCGCTGTTCTCTTCTACCTTTTGACAGCTATTCTGGCCACTAAGATATTCTGCTCTGGTCCTCCAGGTATAGACTACCCGCCTTTCCTCACAATGGACCTATAGACCCCAGTTCAGAATTACCTGCAACTAAGTCTGCTAATTTCAAGGCCAGTATTAACAAGCCCATTTGTCTGACAAACATAAAATTGAATTCACTGACCTGGTTTCAATCAATAATAAAGTTATTTTAGCTTCTATCTTTACCTTTTATGTCTTTTCTCAGGACTTAGGTGAGGAACAGAGATTCTTTGATTGAGGTCTGTTTAGAGATCTTAATATCTGGTTTCCATAATTTCATTATTTTCCCAATTATTCCAGGTACAACTATTTAAAAAATGGTCCCCACATCCTCTACTGTTTTTTTCCCTGTATAGAACTTTTAGCCACATTTCTAAAGCATATAATTTTTCAGAACAATGAACTATCTAAATAATTCTCTCAATACCACTGCATTGATCAGATCACCCTTCCGTCATTGATTTAACAAGCCCATCTTTTTTATGTCACATACTATACATATACACATTTCTCATTAGATAGAAGGAAATAAAAGGAAAGTCATAGTCTTAAGTCATGAAAGTTTCTATATACATGTATATATAGTGTGTTTATTATGTTATCGTTTCCTGTTGAAACACAGAGCACATTTTTTAATCTCTTGTATTTCTTACCATTCTGAATTATGCATTGATACATAAGTAATTTGTTTTAATTGTCTATAAATGACAGTATATCTTACCTACTTCTGTTTTTCTTCCCCCAGTTCCTAGCACAGTAAAGTCACAACCTAAGCATTCATTAAAGGGTTGTTGAATATATTTACATAAATGGTAAAACTTTTTACAAATATAAACTGGAAAAGTGATTATGGGTACAATGGATATAGTTTGTTGATTCTAGAATATAAGACAATTGTTTTTGTTAAACCTTGGAATAAATATATTTTCAAATTTATGTTGATAAGGATCACAAAGTGGTTGGCTTTTTTTAAAGATTTTATTCATTCATTAATGAGAGACACCTAGAGGGAGAGAGAGGCAGAGACACAGGCAGAGGGAGAAGCAGGCTCCATGCAGGGAGCCCGACGTGGGATTTGATCCCAGGTCTCCAGGATCATGCCCTGGGCTGAAGGCAGCGCTAACCCATTGAGCCACCGGGTGCCCCAGTGGTTGGCTTTTAACTCATGAGTTGGAAGCTTTGTTTCCTGGGTTTTATTGGTAGAGGTTTTAAGAAAAGATGACAACTAATTATCCCCACCCCCAAATCTTTCTACTATAATGAACCTCTAATATATGGTTATACAGATACTGCATTTAGACTTATCTGTAGGTTGCATAGTTATGCCTGTAGTGGCATTAAAGATTTAAATATGCTTACTCAGGAGCAAAAGAGAACCCAAGCCCAAACTTTGGTTCTTAGGCAGTTAGGGCCAAAGTATGAGAGGTGAGCTAATTCTCTGTGCTGCGCAGGAATTGTCATTTGGTTATGCCTCTATCTCTGTCATTCAGAGTTTCACACCACAAGGTCAAATACAACCAACTTCTTGGTTTCACAACCATCCACAAACTGAATATACACTGGCGAGTGCTGATAATTTCAGGAGTCATGGCCTTTAGATGGCCACTGTAGATGATTCCAATGTGGACCTGGCATCAGAGGAGATAAGGCTCCATGAGCTGGAATGAAAAAAAAGAAAATCAGAAACTAACACAGAAGCCTGGGACTAGATCAGAGACACTCCCTGACAATTCCCAGAAAAATCCTGGAAGAATTTAAGGGCAACTAAAGTTCTTGCAAAATAGGTGAAAACAAAAAAATAGTGTTTTCATAATGTGTACAACTTTTTCTTTACCTCTGTGTTATTGTGGCCTAAGATGGACATAATCTCTACTTACAGGTTTCATTGTAATAATTTTCATTTGAATCAAAATGATTACCAATTTTGAATATCATGGGAAGTAGCAGACCCTCTCCCTAGTTCATAGAAGATATGAAGTTATTTTAAACAAATTGGTATTCCTCTCACTACATTGAGGAGCATATATATATATATACACACACACACATATACATAATGTATACTTTTATATATAAAAAAGTCTTTTCACCTACTTCCTTTTGGATCCCTACTGTTTTTTAAAAATTTTTTATTTATTTATTCATGACAGACAGAGAGAGAGAGGCACAGATATAGACAGAGGGAGAAGCAGGTCCCATGCAGGGATAGCCCCATGCAGTGATCCCGACGTGGGATTCAATCCCAGGACTCCAGGATCACACCCTGAGCTGAAGGCGGCGCTAAACCACTGAGCCACCCGGGCTGTCCTGGATCCCTAGTATTAATAATTCACCTTTGAAAATGAGATGTTCAAGATAAGAAGCTTTTGCACAGCAAAGGATACAGTCAACAAAACTAAAAGACAACCTACAGAATGGGAGAAGATATTTGCAAATGACGTATCAGATAAAGGGCTAGTTTCCAAGATCTATAAAGAACTTATTAAACTCAACAGCAAAGAAACAAACAATCCAATCATGAAATGGGCAAAAGACATGAAGAGAAATCTCACAGAGGAAGACATAGACATGGCCAACATGCACATGAGAAAATGCTCTGCATCACTTGCCATCAGGGAAATACAAATCAAAACCACAATGAGATACCACCTCACACCAGTGAGAATGGGGAAAATTAACAAGGCAGGAAACCACAAATGTTGGAGAGGATGCGGAGAAAAGGGAACCCTCTTACACTGTTGGTGGGAATGTGAACTGGTGCAGCCACTCTGGAAAACTGTGTGGAGGTTCCTCAAAGAATTAAAAATAGACCTGCCCTACGACCCAGCAATTGCACTGTTGGGGATTTACCCCAAAGATTCAGATGCAATGAAACGCCGGGACACCTGCACCCCGATGTTTCTAGCAGCCATGTCCACAATAGCCAAACTGTGGAAGGAGCCTCGGTGCCCATCGAAAGATGAATGGATAAAGAAGATGTGGTTTATGTATACAATGGAATATTCCTCAGCCATTAGAAACGACAAATACCCACCATTTGCTTCAACGTGGATGGAACTGGAGGGTATTATGCTGAGTGAAGTAAGTCAATCGGAGAAGGACAAACAGTGTATGTTCTCATTCATTTGGGGAATATGAATAATAGTGAAAGGGAATATAAGGGAAGGGAGAAGAAATGTGTGGGAAATATCAGAAAGGGAGACAGAACATAAAGACTCCTAACTCTGGGAAACGAACTAGGGGTGGTGGAAGGGGAGGAGGGCGGGGGTGGGGGTGAATGGGTGTCCGGCACTGAGGGGGACACTTGACGGGATGAGCACTGGGTGTTATTCTGTATGTTGGCAAATTGAACACCAATAAGAAATAAATTTATTATTAAAAAAAAGAAAATGAGATGTTGATTATTATCTGCAATGAAGTGGAAAACTAGAATTTCATGGCTGGAATTTTACTTTCAAAGTATTTTGTTTGGCCAGCAGAATTCTTGATGCCATTATTGGTGCTGGGGTTTTGTTTCTTTGATCTTTACTTTTTTATGAACTTGAATATTTTTAGCTGGAATGTATAGTCTCCAGTTCAATACAAGCCCCATCACTCCCTCTTGTTGCTTTATACATTTATGTGGCTTGCCTAATTCCCAAACATTATTTTGGCCTTTTGTTTGCCTATAAGTGTCTCATCTAGATTTTTTTCTAAGATATTTGGTCCCTTCAAAGCAATATTTTCTATTTGCACAATGTGGTATCTAATTTAATTTTTTATTTGAAGCTGAAACCTATTATTTTATTTAACCATAAAGTCTTCCTTATTATCATGAAACACACACACGAATATAAAACAAACAACAAGAAATCACAAAGTACAAAGGTAAAATGACTTCAGTTTTTAGATTTTTCTGAAGAAAAATCTTAGATTAGCATTTGGGGGCAGCCCAGGTGGCTCAGTGGTTTAGTGCTGCCTTCAGCCCAGGGCCTGATCCTGGAGACTCGGGATCAAGTCCCACATCAGGTTCCCTGCATGGAGCCTGTTTCTCCCTCTGCCTGTGTCTCTGCCTCTCTCTCTCTCTCTCTCTCTCTCTCTCTCATGAATAAATAAATAAAATCTTAAAAAAAAGAAATTAAGAAAAAAAAGATGAGCATTTGGATGCTCCAATTACTAGCTACATAACCTTGGCCGGTTAGTATGCCTGATTCCATTTCACCATGGTTAACAAATAATAATGTCATAACATTATTTTGAGAATAAAATAAAATAATATGACATATACAAACCTCAAATGTAATACATCAAATCTTATGCACAGCACATAAAAAGCATGTAAGAAATGGTAATTGCTAATACTAATAGTACTGTTATTGAAGTTATTCAATGAAATAATATGTTAGAGTTGTTAAAATTATAAACTTTGGAGTTACAGTGCCTGTGTTCAAATCATGGCTGTGCTACCTCTTGGCAGGATAATGATAGTCAAGTGACTTAATCCTTCTGCCTTAGTTTTCTCCTCTGCAAAAATGAGATAAATATAGTTCTTACTCATAGTGTTGTGATGAAGGTAAAATATGTATGTCAAGCTCTTAGAACTGCGATTCACACATAGAGGACTCAAAAAATGTTAGATATTCTTCTCATTAGTGAGTTCATTCTCAGAGGGAATTTCATTTCAGAAAGTGAATATATTGCTATCTTTAGACACTGGCTTGGCAAAAACATTTCATTCTGAAACCAATATAATTTTTCTAAAAGCAAAATGAAATAATATCTAAAACAAACATGGCAGAATGGGAAACACACACACTCACACACTCACATACACAGAGGCACAGATTCCCATGGAGAAAATGAGTATTAAAAGGAATTTTAGGGCAGCCCAGGTGGTTCAGCGGTTTAGCACCGCCTTCAGCCCAGGGCCTGATCCTGAAGACCAGGGATCGAGTCCTACATCAGGCTCCCTGCATGGAGCCTCCTTCTCCTTCTGCCTGTGTCTCTGCCTCTCTCTCTCTCTCTCTGTGTGTGTGTGTGTGTGTGTGTGTTTCTCTCATGAATAAATAAATAAAATCTTTAAAAAATAAATAAATAAATAAAAGGAATTTTAATCTCCATGCTACTAATTTATATTATGAAAGAAGAACCACATTTGAAAATGATATATTTTCATAGTTTTTGTATAGTGTCTTGCAGCAATAAATTCTTACTAGGTTGTAATGGATGGAATTGTGTTTTCAATTTTTAAATTTAATATGTAAGTACAAATTACAAAATCCTTAACACGAAACCATGTCCACATGCTTCATTCTGAAAAAAATATAAGAAAAATAAATAAATCTTAAAGAAACATACAGAGAGCCTCACAATTGTCATACAGCCTCATAATTGTCTTATCAAATCCATCCGTCACAGGTATACCATGAAAAACAAAATTAAATATGATTAATCTGGTGTAAATGTACACCTAAAATCACTTTCCAACAAAAGAAGAAAGCAAAAAAAAAAAGAAGAAAAGAAAGAAAGAAAGAAAGAAAGAAAGAAAGAAAGAAAGAAAAAAAGAAAAGAAAAGGAAAAAAGAAAAGAAAAAAAGAGGACAAACACAGGCATGCCTACAACTGGGAGGCATTTCTGAACCGCCTCAGGCAGCAGCTTGTTTTGTGGCTGTGTTGAATCTGCCCCATTCAGCTACCAAGGTGTGTTTGGTTGAAAGCATTTCTCCAGTGAAATTTCCCAGATAGTGAGAACATTCCAACATGAGCAATAATGAGATACTATGTGATGAGATTGCCAGAAAACAATGATATCGCAGCCAACTTTTAACACTCCCACTTGAATCCTCTGAAGAGTAAGTGAAACTCCCAAAATAAACAAGTGTTAAACTTTTTGTTTCATGATTTACATATCAGAGACAAAATAACTCTTGGATTCTGAAGGCCAATATGATAAGTTTGAGGTGAATATCTAATACATCACTACAGAGCTGTGAATGATTTCAAACTGAGTTCATGTATGTTCTTTTTGTCTTGATATTCAAATGCCATGTAAAATGATTTACAAAGTCATGATACAGATGAATAAGTGCTGTTTGTAAAAATTCTAAAATGGAAGAAAGTTTCTTCTTTCTTTTTCAAATTTCCTTTCTCACTAATATTAGTGTTAGTGTATTCTTGTGCCTTCCATATCACTACACATACATTTGACTCTACAATTAAGTTATAAACAGCTGAATTACTTATTGTGTAATAATTGACATATATTCATACATACTCAAAACACATACACACCGAGGCAATTGTTATCGACCATCTATTTTTAGGTAACAAACTATTAAAAAATGTACTGGTGGAAAACAACTATATAATCTTCAAAGTTCCTGTGGATCAAGGATCCAGAGGAGATGAAGAGAGTATGGCTCTTTTCTGTTCTGTGATGTTAGGGCATTAAACTGGGAAGACTCAAATCTCAAGTGGCTGGGTGCTGACATTTCCTTGGGGCATTTTAAACCACAAGTTGGGAGCCTAGGTTGTGTGAACTTGAAGACCACACTCAACTTGTAAGCAAAACCAGGGAACTACATGTTCCTTCCTTGTAGCTTGAACTGAAGTTCTTCACAGCATGGCAGCCTCATTGTAGCTCAACTTCTTACATGATAGTGAAGGGCTTTAAGAGCAAGTATTCTGGTAAACAAGGTAGTGGTTACATATTTCATGATTTGGCATCAAAAATTAAATAGTGTCATTTCCAATGTCTTCTTAGCATTAAAAGCTAACGTTAGAGCATTTATAAACCTACCCATACTCAATGGGAGATAAAGAATACAACTCTTAACTGAAATGAGTATTAAAAATTTGCATTCAGTTTTTCTAAAACCACTACAATAGTGTCAAAAATAAAAATTGAAACAAAATTTCCTATTATAGCTAAAATCTTGATTTCCCTTAATTTCATTCATTGAATTCAAAAAGGGGTTTTAAAGATATTTTATTTATTTATTCATGAGAGACAGAGAGAGAGGCAGACACATAGGCAGAGGCAGAGATATAGGCAGAGGGACAAGCAGATTCCATGCAGGTTCCAGGATCATGCCCTGAGCCAAAGATAGACACTCAACCACTGAGCCACCCAGGCATCCTGTAAATTTTAACATTTATAATAATTTTATTTTAACTAATTCTCTTCAGTACTCTAGCGCGTATTCAAGGGCATGTAGCTTGATATCTAAAGATTGCAAAAATAAGTTCTCCTCAACAGTCCTCTGTGAATCCTGAGTAAGCTGGCATGTTAAAGGTACTCTGTGTCCCTCATGGATGAGAGACTGAGGGGCGCACTTGATGGGATGAGCACTGGGTGTTATACTATATGTTGGCAAATCAAACTCCAATAAAACAAATATATATATATATAATAAATATATAAAAATCAATATATATGTATAATAAAAAAGAGATCTTACTCAAAGTGTCAACAAACAGTCCCTATGTGTACGTATAATGTATGTTTTACATTACCATGAAGTCCTCACAAAATTGAACCTGGCTGGATGTGCCTTAAAAGCTATGTAAATATATTTGCCACATGTTTGAGTTGATTGAATATATTGTTTAGTGCACCTTCTCCTCCATATTCTGAATAACATGAATTGAAACATTTTAACAAAAAGGAATATCAGGAGTGGGGGCTTAAAAAATAAAATGGAGAATACAACAGAAGAAAATAGCAAAAAAGATGTGAAATGGCTTTCCAGAAGAGTAGGATAGTGGCAGGTAGAGAAATAGAAGGAGACAGCTGGGGGCATGGTCGTGGCCCTAAATTTAAAACAGTACCAGTTACAATGGTAGTGTGTTTTTTCTCTAGTCTTGTTTGGGCACAAAGCAGGTGGAATGTTAAATTTAATCAGGGTTGGGCTTTTGCAAAACTGGTTAGGTTAAGGGCGAAAGAAGCAACAAAGCTGAATGAATAAACAAGGGGTGATTAGAATGAGCTATCATTGTTTACTAAACGAAGTCCTCAGGACACAGTTATTAAAATTGTAAGTGTAGGGGACACCTGGGTGGCTCAGCGGTTGAGCATCTGCCTTCAGCCCAGGGCGTGATTCCGGATGTCCCCGGATCAAGTCCCACATTGGGCTCCCTGCAGGGAGCCTGCTTCTCTCTCTGCCTGTGTCTCTGCCTCTCTCTCTGTGTCTCCCATGAATAAATAAAATTTTTTAAAAATAAAAGTAAAAATAAAAATAAATAAAATCCTAAGTGTAACAATAATAACTAGTATGGATCACTTTCTATATGCCAAGTACCAGGCTGACCTTGTATCATTTCATTTAATCTTTAAAACAAAAACAAAAACAAAAACAAAAAAAAAAAAAACTTTTAAATAGGTCCATTATTAGTTCCATCTTATAAAGAGAAAGACAAACCAATTAAACACTAAATCAGGGCACCTTGGTTGACTTAGTCAATCAGGCATCTGCCTTTGGCTTGGGTTCATGATCCCTGGGTCCTGGGATTGATTTCCACATCAGTCTCCCTGCTTAGCAGGGAGTCTGCCTCTCCCTCTGCCCTTCCTTCTGCTCATGATCTCTCTCTCTCTCTCTCTTTCACTCTCTCTCTCAAATAAATAAATAGAATTCCTTAAAAAGAAAAGAAAAACCTAAAAAAAAAAAAAGAAAAAAAAAACAGCACTAAGTCAGAGAGCTCATTCACTTAGCTATTAAGTATGACCTAGTCATAAAAACCCATAATAAATTGTACTAGGATAAAATCAAAACTGTAAAATTTTAAAACAACCAACCAAACAAAACTAATAAGATTTTGGGATAAAAAAAAAAAAAACAGATCTGTAAGAAGTGTAGAAAATAGGAGATATATGTAGTAGTCCTTAGAGTTCAAAGCAAAAATAGAGCAAAACACTTTTGGAACCAGTTAGCCAGTGATTATTGAGGGTGCTATAAGAAAATGGGCAGCATAACTAGCATAAAAGTAAGTTGTTATGAAAGAACACTCTTGGAGATTTAGTCTCTTTAAGCAGGAAGTCCACATAAAAATATACCAACAAGAAGGTCTTCCTTAAGTAATATTAAAAGAACCTACAGAACAAGAAGATCCTATTTAAGCAGACTTGATGGGGGAAACAAACAAACAAACAAACAAACAAACAAAAACAGGAGATTTTTAAAATGTAGTGAAAACATTCTTAGAAATGTAACAAAGAACAGTTCAAAAAATCATAATTTCCAACCTTAAAAATTCAACAGCAGAACAGAAATAGACATTTATGAAAACCAAGTTATCTTAAAAGTTAAATGAAAGAGGGGCACCTGCTTGGCTCGGTCAGTTAAACATCTGCCTTTGGCTCAGGTTATGATCCCAGGGTCCTGGGATGGAGCCCCACTCATGTTGGGCTCCCTGGTGGTGGGGAGTCTGCTTCTCCCTCCACCCCTCCCCCTTATTCACACTCTGTCTTCCTCAAATAAATAAATAAAATCTTTTTTAAAAAGTTAAATGAAAGAACTATCCTATAAAAATACCAAAGAAAAATGTAAGTGACAAGGTAAGACACTAGAGAGATGGAGGAGAAATAAGGATCATTCTGTAAGGAACAACAAAGGACTGATAGAAGCATAAAGAAATGGGAAAAGAAAATCAATCATAAAAAAATATTTAAAAAATACTTTACTTGTGTTGAAAATGAATTGAAATTTCAGATGAAGTATGCCAGTGAATTTAAGGCAGGATTTGAGAAACAAAGTCTCATACTGGAAAGATTTCAAAATTTGAAGAGAAAAGTTTATGTTCTGTCAGAATAAATTGGTTGCTTTTGAATTCAAAGAGAGGAAAATCAGACCACTTTTGGATTCTTCATCCATACCACTGGAAACTATAAGGTTTATAGTTTTGTAGAAAAATAAATGTTTGTGCCCTAAGAATCTTAGCCCTTGCCAAAATGCTATTCATGTAGTAGATCTAAGTAAAATAGTGTTCCATTCATTTACATTTTTGAAGAAATCATTAGAAGTAGTTATACCAAAAACAACTCAACCAATATAAAGACCTCAAAACAGGAGAGGATGAAATGAGCATTGCCGAGCAAAAACTAATAAAATGAGTGATAAAGCATACATGTTAATATGCTTGGAAAGGATTCTTAAAATAGGAAAGGTAAATGTAATATATCAATAAAAATATTTGTAACATATATGAATGTTAAAAGACTATATACTTTTATACTATATATATATACTCAAAATATAAAAATTGACAAAAGTCTTCTTAAAAAATGTGAATAGATGACTAGAAAATTTTTAAGAAGGAGATATCCAAATGTTCATTAAACTCACCCTAGTATTATAATTTCAGCAATCTTTGAACACACTGGGACAACCAATTCATTGATTTTGCCACTCATCACTGTCCATCATTTCCTTTCACATCGTTATTTACTTATTTACACAGCAGAGATTTCATGGTACATTATATTAATCACGTTGTTGTATTGACCATATACTTATTAGCTCCTCTACACCCTCCTCATATTGGTATGGCAAAACCCCAACCTTGGCAGCAGAAGGCGACTGGAAAAATCCATACAATTATGTTGAATAATAGCATTTATATTCATAATCATGATCATATAGATGACACTTCTGCAATATTCTGGTTTTGATCATTAAGCACTCTTCTAGAAAACAGTTTCATACTGTCTGTGTTGTTCTCAAACCTCCAAAACAATCTTTCATTTCATGACAAAGGCAATCGGAAGAGAATTTCCACAAACTCTTCTTGTCTCTTTACCAGTATTTCTCTCTGTCTTCATTCCCACATATAATAAATAATCACAATAATCATTCCCTCATCCAAATGAATATTTCATCCATGTTGAAAAAAATGCAAAAATCTCTTTCTCCTACATTAGCCTCTAGCAATCACCTCATTTCTCTTCTCTCTTAGCAAACTCTTGGAAGGAGTCGACTATCATCACAGTCTCCTTATACCTACTCCACTGAGGCTTTCACCCACCACTTCATCAGACTGCTCTTGCCAAATTCACCAAAAGCCTTCACATTGCTAAATTATATGGCAAGTCTTAATTGACTTATTATCACCATTGGACACGGTTAATTGTTATTTTGTTCTTGAAAACTGCCATTTGGCTTTTGGAACACAACAGTTACACATCAGAGATATTACAGGCTCGATTCCAGACCACTGCAATAAAGCAAACATCCAAATAAAACTATCAAATGAATTTTTTTTTGGTTTTCCAGTGCATATTACATGTACACTCCATATACATTATATTATTGTCTATTAAGTGTACCATAGAATTATATCTAAAAAACAACGTACCTATCTTAATTTAAAAATACTCCATTGGAGGCACCGGAGTGGCTCAGTCGATTAAGCGTCTGTTTTTGGCTAAGGCCATGATCCCAGGATCCTAGGATCGTATCTTGCATCAGACTCCCAGTCAGCAGGAAGCCTGCCTCTCCCTCTGCCCCTCCCCCTGCTCATGCTGTCTCTCTCTCCCTCTCTCTCTCTCCTTTTCTCTCTCTCAAATAAATATAATCCTTAAAAAATCAGTGAAAATACTTTATTGACAAGACAATGCTAATCATCATCTAACCTTTTGGTGAGTGGTCATCTTTTTGCTGGTGAAGGGTCTTGCCTCAATGTTGATGACTGCTGGCTTGTCAGGGGGTGGCTGCTGAAGGCTGAGGTGCCTTTGGTGATTTATTAAAATAAGATGTCAATAAATTTTGCCTCACTGATTGACTCTTCCTTTCTCTTGAACACTTAGAGGCCATTGCAGAATTTTTAATGGGCTTAATTTCAATACTGTTGTGTCTTAGGGAACAGAGAAGCCTGAGTAGAGGGAGAGTCATGGGGGAATGGTTTACCATTTATTAATTAAGCTGTTTTGTACAGGTGTGGTTTGTCTCACCCCAACATGATTAGAATAGTAACATCGTTGATCACTGATCCCAGGTCACAATAAAAAATATAACAATAATGAAAAAGTTTGAAATATTGCAAGAATGATCAAAATATGGCACAAAACAAATGCAGTTATAAAAATAGTATCAATACCCTCGACAATATTAGCCATAAAATGGTGCCCAACTCAGGGTTGCCTTTTAATTTAATCCCTGAACTGTCCTTTTAATTTTTTTTTTTAAAGCGCTCTATCTTCAGAGCACAATAAAGCAAAGTGCAATACAAGGAGGTATGCCTGTTTTCACAGTTGGTTCTTTTACCTCCCTGGCTGCTCCCTCTCCCCATCTTCTTTGCTGCTTTCCCCTCATCTTGACAACCTCTAAATACTGGAGTTTTCCAGAGCTCTCACTTCGAGGATCACTTATCTATTTATACTTACTCCATAGGTGAGCTCATCTGATTTCATTGCTTTAAAAATCATCTGCAGGCTGATGACTTCCAAGTTTAAATTTCATTCTGGATTTTTCCTTTGAACTTAAAACTTCTGTCTCTAAAAGTATGCTCAGTATGTCTACCTGAATGTTTAATAAGCATGTCAAATATACTGTGTCCCAAACTGAACTTTTGATTCCAACCTCCAGACCTGCTTCCACCACATCCTGCCTCATTTCAGCAAATGTCAACTCTGTCATGACATTGTTCAAGTAAAATAACATTGGAATCGTTCCCAACTTTTTTCCAAGATTTGTAGCACTGCCCTTAAAATATATCCCAAATCTGATCTCTTCTCCCCACATCTTCCACTAATACTTTTCCCCAAATTTCTGGTACAAATGGCTTCAATTATAACAACAATTTCCTAACTGGTCTGTGTGCTTCAGCCCTTGTGCTCTACATTCAACCCTCAGCCCTCAACCCAGCCATCAGAAAGCTCCCATAAAGCTGCCATTCCCCAGCTTTAAACCCTCCTATCACACTGCACGCTTCACTCAGAGTAGAAACCAACGTTGTTGTAATGACCTTCAAGGATCCATGTGTCTTTCCTTTTATCTCTCAGACCTCCTTGATTCTCCTCTCCAGTCTTGCTTGACCTCTTATTATTCTTAGAGCATTTTAAGCATTATCCTGGCTCAGGTTAGAGCTCTTCTCTGTTACTTGTAAGTAACTGCTTGCCTCAGACATCCAGATGACTCACTCCTTCAGCTGTTTCAAAGGTCATTTCATTAATGGACTTCTCTGAGCATCCTATAAACTTAGTAGCTCACTCTCCCTTTTCCCTTGACCAAATTTAATTTTCTCCACACCACTTATGATCATCTAGCATAATCAATTTCATTATTTGTTTAGAGTCCGTCTTTTCGCAAACAATATAAACTCCAAGAGGGTAGGAAGTTGATCTGGTTATATACTACTATACGCTCAGCAAGTAGAATAATAAGTAGCAGGTGCTAAATCACATTCACTGAATGAACAAATGGACACAGAAAAAGATTCTCAAGCACCCTAATAGAAGACTGCTTTTTAAGACAGTACAAGATCATTTCACCTACTACAACTGACAAAGAAAATTATTATGGAATCTACTGCTGAAGCTAACAATATAACTATAACAGACTTTTAAAAAATGTTTATTATAATTAAAAATGCCTCTCTTTAATCCACTAATGTCATTATTGGGAAATCCCTTCTAAAGAAATAGAAGCAAAAAAAAAAAAGAAAAAGAAAAAAAGAAAGAAAGAAATAGAAGCAAGAGTATATATTGATTGTAGCATTGTTTGCAGTGGTAACAAAAATTGCATTTTTATTGTCCCCTGGTATGGATTTGGTACAACAAACTGTGGTCAATCTAAGCTACAGAATAAGTCAATCATATTGACTTTGAAGAGGCTCATGATGTACAGCAAATTAAAATAGCAAATTGTAGAGTGCTAAGGGACACCTGCCAAAAAAGTGAGATCTGTTGGGGTTCCTGGCTGGTTCTATTGGTAGACCATGCAACTCTTGATCTTGGAACTGTAAGTTTGAGCCCCACATTGGGTGTAGGGATTACTTGTTTAAAAAATGAGATGTTATTTATTGCATCAAGAAACTGGTTGTGTTTGTTTTAAGTGGTTTGGACAAAGGGTTCAAGAAGTTGGGGTTTGTCCTGCACTGGGCCAGTTGGAAAATGGGCGCAATTCTGTGATGAATAACTTAATATTTTATTTAGGTAGTGGGACAGATGGAGTGAGGCTAAAGCTGTCATTGATAGAGAACTATTGATCACCCATGTTAGCTGAGAGAGAAGACTACTTAATTGTTTTTGTTCTACAGTATTTTTGTTTTTGTCTGGGCTTAGACACAATTACAGAGTGATGATGTTTTTGTCCCCCTTAGCTAGTCACAGACAGACCTCATCTGATTTTGGTATTTTGTGAAATCTTTTGTGTTCAATAGGAAATTTGGCCAGGGTGATAATGGTAGAAGAGATCAGCTGACAACTGTCAAGGCTACTTTTTTTTTTTTAAGATTTTATTTATTAATGGGAGACATACACACAGAGAGGCGGAGACACAGGAAGAGGGAGATGCAAGCTCCCTGCAAGGAGCCAGATGCGGGACTTGATTCTGGGACTCAGGGATCACGCCCTGAGCAGAAGGCAGACACTCAGCAGCTGAGCCATCCAGGCGTCCCAAGGCTACTTTTTTTGTTTCAAGATTAATGTGCATTATTTGATATCATTTTAATAAAAACATATCAAATACAGCAACATCAACAAATTATAAACAAACAATACATCGTACATATATGCACATATACACATCCCTATTAAAGTGTGTGGGTACACACGTGTAGGGGTGTGTAAGCAGTCAGGAAAAATACACAACAAATGGCTAACATTAACCACGGGGGTGAGGGAGTAGGAAAAGCTTGAGAAGAACATGAGAAAAAACTATCAAAGTTTTCATTAAATAACTTTGAAATCCTTCACTGATCATGTATGTGTGTGTGGTAGTTTTTTTTGTTTTTTTTGTTTTTTTTTTTTTTTAGATTTTATTTATTCACGAGAAACAGAGAGAGAGAGAGGCAGAGACACAGGCAGAGGGAGAAGCAGGGAGCCTCACGCAGGACTCGATCCCAGGTCTCCAGAATGGCCCTGGGCAGAAGGTGGCACTAAACCGCTGAGCCACCCAGGCTGCCCTGTGTCTGGTAGTTTTAAATCCAAACAGGAAAGGTAACAAAATTTGAAGACAAGGGAAAAGAAGAATTCAGAGGCCTTGAGAATGAGAAATATGTAATTGGTGGAAATGAGATATAATTCCAAACCTTTCAGTTGTTAGGAAATTCTTAAATTTCTCTGACTGTGGTTTCTTCATCTATAACATAAAGGTCACAGAAATTTGTAATGATTCAACAAGAAACTGTGTATAAAGCACCTTCAAAACTATAAGTTCACACATGTGTTTCGCATGATAGCTGTGTCTGTCGGGCCTTAGGTTAAACCTGGATCCCACTCAGGACTTCTTTTCCTGTGGCTAGTTCATCTAGTTTTAGAATGTGCTGCCCTCACGTGGATGGTAGTTGATAACGCTGACCAGGGATCATAGTATGAGTGAATTATTGGGATTTTCCTAATACTGTTAATGGAGTAAAAACAAAGTTCATCAAGATGTATTTCTGTATACCATAGATTTGTTATGTTTATGCAAACATATAAATATATGCTTAAATATAATATCACACAAATATGTAATATCAAATTATGCGTGTATGCCTGTGTATGTACATAGATACACAAAACCGATATGAACATACACAACATATTTAACAGAAAATTTCATGACTTGGGGCACCTTGAGTGTCTCAGTCGGTTAAGTGTCTGCCTTTGGCTCAGGTCATTATCCTGGGGTCCTGGGATGGAGCCCGGCATCCGGCTCCTAACATTATTCTGTTTTAATATGGTTTTTGGAAATCATTCACTTTTGCAATTTAATAAAAGAGAAAATTTTTCAGGCCTTAGGAATTCAAAACTGTTCAGTTAGGAATTTAAATAGATTCAAATTGCAGAAAAACTGGTTTGGATATTTTAATAGATTTAATATGCATGTTACATAAGTTTCACAACTCTATGACAAAAATATTATTTCACATGTAAAGGAATTAAAGCTCTCATGTTAAGACCTTGTCCAAGAAAGTGTGTGTGTGTGTGTGTGTGTGTGTGTGTGTGTGTGAAGAGGAACAGTAGTAATGGTAGTAGTATAGTAGTAGCAGTAGCAGCATAGCTATAATTTGAGCATTTATCAACCGGCTACATATATTGTTCTTTCTACTACATTGTGGGCCAGAATCAAATGTAAAATTGTCTCTTCAAACTGGACAGCCACATGAATAGAAAAATGGGTCTGCAGGGTAGTGTTCGTGTGTGTGTGTGTGTGTGTGTGTGTGTGTGTGTGTGTCGGAGTGGTTATAGGTCTCTCGAAAATATTTAGAGAGCAGGAAAATAAATAGAGCCAGAAATCCAGGAAGTCAAATTCATCACATCAATCCAGTGGGAGATTTCACTGTAAAGCAGAGGGCACTGTCCCATGAGAACAGAGTGATAAAGATAAAACATTTCTCCAACATTTCAAATTATAATTCTTAAATGTCCATCAATGGAACCACCCTTCATTTTAGAACTAGAACACTTCCAATAAAGAAGATCCCCTTATCACCAATCCTTTTCTTCTCCTTTTCTTTCAGAGGTTACCATTATCCTCAAGTTTTGATAATAAACCTTTTGTTTTCTTTTCATGATTTTACCAAATACAAATTCATCACTGGACAATGTAGCTTTATTTTGCTTGTTTTTACATGTTTAGAAAGCTATTTAGAAGAGTTTGTTTTCTGTAGATAACCTTTATCAGGTTAAAGAAGTTCCCTTGAATCCTAGTATTCTATATATACATATATATAATATAAATATATTTTTAAAGATTTTATTTATTTATTCATGAGAGACAGAAGGAGAAAGAGAGAGAGAGAAAGAGGCAGAGACACAGGCAGAGGGAGAAGCAGGTTCCATGCAGGGAGCCCAAGGTGGGACTCGATCCTGGGTCTCCAGGATCCACACCCTGGGCTGAAGGCAGCACTAAACCTCTGAGCCACCGGTTTTATATATATATATATTTATATATATATATATTTTTTTTATTTTAATTATTTTATTTTATTTATTTTATTTTAAATCAGGAATAGATGTTGAATTTTACTAATGGCTTTTTGTACATCTGTAAAAATTGCTCTATTATTTTTCCTCCTTTAATCTGTTAAAGTTATGGATTATATGAATTGATTTTTGAATGTTAAAGTCGAGTTCTGGGTATAATCCTGACATGTACTTGAAGATTATTATGCATAATGGAAAAAGTGTTGCTAATATTTGTGTTATTAATTGCCTGTATATTTATCAGCCTCTAAATTTATGTGATTTTCCTGTCATTTCTCTTTTGTGTACTGTACATAACATATTTTGGTATCACAGTTACGTACCCTCAGAGGAGAAACTTAAAATTACCTCTTCTTTGAGTATTTGGTAAATCTTGCTCAAAAATCTGGTCTGGACCTGGAGTGTTTTTGTAGGAATTTATTTAACTACTGATTGACTTTCTTATATAGCTCTTGGGACAAAATGATTTACTCTTCCTTATTGCATCAGTTTTAGTTGACTTCTTTCTTCACTTTTTATTTAACTTTTTAATTAAATTTATCAATGCATAATAATCAGCATTTTCTTTTTTCTCTTTTTTGAAAGATTTTATTTATTTATTCATGAGACACACAGAAAGGGAGAGGCAGAGACATAGGCAGAGGCAGAGGAAGAAACAGGCTCCATACAGGGAGCCTGACACGGAACTCACTCCCGGTCTCCAGGATCACACCCTGAGCCGAAGGCAAATGCGCTTAACTGCTGAGCCACCCAAGCATTCCTCATTTTTCTCCTGAACAATAAATTATCCTGTGGTACTTTAACTCCATTTACCCTTCATAACTCATCTGCTATTAGTATCAAATATTTTCTTTCTTTCTTTTTTATGTTTTTCAGTTTCATGAAGGTTTTTCTAGTGTTTCATTCAATTAATGGTTAGATCTAGCCCCATGTTAACAATTTTCTTTATTCTACGTATAAAATATATATATATATATATACAAATATGCACACATATAACAAAAGTAACAATTGTATATAAAGACTGAAAAATATAAAATAATACCAAATGTTATTTAACATGAAGAACAAACATAATAATAGTATAAAGAAATTCAAGAGAATACAAAGAACTGAATTCATGGCTATAAGGGGCAAATGAGAAGGAAAGTATAAAGAATTGATTTAAAATATCTCATTTTTTTAGCTGACCATTATATAGATTAGTATTCGCTTATCTCACTTTATATGTGATATTATTTATAATATAGTATTAGAATTATTTTTAAAATACCTCTGAGGGGCAGCCCAGGTGGCCCAGCGGTTTAGGGCTGCCTTCAGCCCAGGTCGTGATCCTGGAGACGGGGGATCGAGTCCCATGTCGGGCTTCCTGCATGGGGCCTGCTTCTCCCTCTGCCTATGTCTCTGCCTCTCTCTCTCTATGTCTCTCATGAATAAATAAATAAAATCTTGTAAAAAATAAAATAAAATAATAAAATAAAATACCTCTGAAATTAGAGTTAAAAATCCAACTTAAGGCTTTTTACAATAAGTTCATCTAAAAAAATTAAACAAAAATAATGACCTGGGCAAAAATGTATCAAAAAATGAAAGCAACTAGAAAGAAAAATATTTTACAAAATTAATACTGGCAAAAAAGCATAGATAAAGTACCCTAAAGAGGCATGTTGTATATTGTAGACTATGACAGGATTCCCTAATTTTCATAAATATTTTTGCCATGATTACAGGTTCTTCTATTTATTAATTATTTTCTGTCAGCTTGTTCCATCAATTATTAAAAGAATATTACCGTAATCATCAAATATAATCATGGATCTATTTCTTTTTTTTTACTTTCATGAGTCTGCTTTATGTATTTTGAAGCTCTGATGTTAGCTTCCTACACATTCAAGATTGTGATATCTTCTTGATAAATTGACACTTTTAATTATAAAGTGACTCTCTTAATACCCAATAATATCCTTTATTCTGAAAACCTACTTTATCTGATATTAAGAGAGCCACTCCAGCTTTATTATATTAACATTATCATGATGTGTGTATTCTTCTAATGTTTTTCTTTGTAAAGTGAATGTCTGTGGATAGCATACAGTTTATCTTCCTTTATTAAAAAATCCAATCTGGGAGGCTGGAAGTGCTGGCTTTAGGGGTTCCGGGAGTTGAGGAGACTTGGTGGCCGCAGCCAGGGCAGCGAGGGGGTCACCAAAGCGCTCCTATTCTTGTGGCTGTGCAGGGATTTAACCGCCACCATGTCAAGCAAAAGGGCAAAGACTAAGACCATCAAGAAGCGTCCCCAGCACGCAACATCCAATGTATTTGCCATGTTTGACCAGTCACAGATTCAGGAGTTCAAAGAGGCCTTCAACATGATTGATCAGAACAGAGATGGTTTCATTGACAAGGTAGGTTTGCATGATATGCTTGCCTCCCTAAGGAAAAATCCAACCAATGAGTATCTGGATGCCATGATGAATGAGGCTCCTGGGCCCATAAATTTGACCATGTTTCTCATGATGTTTGGTGAAAAGTTAAATGGCACAGATCCAGAAGATGTCATCAGAAATGCTTTTGCTTGCTTTGATGAAGAAGCAACTGGCACCATCCAGGAAGATTACCTGAGAGAGCTGCTGACTACCATGGGAGACTGGTTTACAGATGAGGAGGTGGATGAGCTGTACAGGGAAGCACCTATGGACAAGAAGGGGAATTTCTTTTTTTTTTCTTTTTTTTTTAATTTTTTTTTTGTTTATTTATTTATTTATTTATTTATGATAGGCACACAGTGAGAGAGAGAGAGGCAGAGACACAGGCAGAGGGAGAAGCAGGCCCCATGCACCGGGAGCCTGACGTGGGATTCGATCCCGGGTCTCCAGGATCGCGCCCTGGGCCAAAGGCAGGCGCCAAACCGCTGTGCCACCCAGGGATCCCCAAGAAGGGGAATTTCAATTACACTGAGTTCACGCGCATCCTTAAACACAGCGCAAAAGACAAAGATGACTGAAAAGACCTTCAAATTCCAGCCAAACGTTCCTTGTTGCCACTTTGGGAATTTCTGAGACCTTCTCTTAGAGTCTGTTGCATGCCCTTAGCTTTGCAGCTTTTGCCTTTCTTGATGTATTTATTCTCAGCCATTTGGGGCACATGCATCTCTATAATCAGACTGGAAATAGGACATTTTATGAATTTTCAGAATAGAAAATAGGGAAATTTAACTTACCAGCTCCCCTCTCCAAAATTACTGCAGTCTACACAGAGTCAGTATATTTTTTTCAGAGAAAGTTATTCACTCAATTTTTTCTGAACCATAATTAAACTTTATGATAAAAATAAATAAATAAACAAACAAACAATCCAATCTGGATTGTAGAGTAGCTCTATTTTTAACTCTTTGAGGAACCTCCACACAATTTTCCAGAGTGGCTACACCATCTTGCACTCCCACCAACAGTGCAAGAGGGTTACCCTTTCTCCACATTCTCACCAATATTTGTTGTTTCCAGTCTTGTTAATTTTAGCCATTCTCATTTGTGTAAAGTCATACTTCAATCCATTCTAATTGGTGTAAAGTGATACCTCATTGTGGTTTTGATTTGTATTTCTCTGATAGCAGGAGATGTGGGGCATTTTTTTTCTTGTGCTTGTTGAACATGCTTAGGTCTTCTTTGGAGAAATGTCTGTTTATGTCTTCTGCCCATTTCTTAACGGGATTATTTCTTTTTTAGGTGTTGAGTATGTTGAGTTCTTTTAGATTTTGGATATTAGCCCTTTATTCAATATGTCATTTGCAAATGTCTTCCATTCCATAAGGTGTCTTTTAGTTTTGTTGTTTCCTTCACTATGCAGAAGCTTTTAATCTAGATGAAGTCTCAGTAATTCATTTCTGCTTTTGTCTCTCTTGTCTCAGGAGACATGTCTAGTAAGAATTTGCTACAGATGAGGGCAAAGAATTTGCTGCTTTTTTCTCCTCTGGGATAGTTTCCTGTCTCATATTTAGGTCTTTCATCCATTTTGAATTTATTTTTGTGTATGGTGTAAGGAAATGGTCCAGTTTCATTCTTCTGCATATGGCTGCCCAATTTTCCCAACAATATTTGTTGAAGAGACCATCTTTTTTTCCATTGGATATTCTTTCCTGCTTTGTCAAAGATTAGTTAACCATAGAGTTGAGGGTCCATTTCTGGGTTCTCTTTTCTGTTCCATTGATCTATATCTCTGTTTTTGTGCTAGCACCATACTGTCTTGATGATTACAACTTTGTAATACAACTTGAAGTCCAGAATTATAATGCCTCCAGCTTTGGTTTTCTTTTTCAACATTACTTTGGCTATTCAGGGTCTTTTCTGGTTCTATGCAAATTTTGGAAATGTTTGTTCTAGCTCTGTGAAAAATGCTGGTGGTATTTTAATAGGGTTTACATTGAATGTGTAGATTGCTTTGGATAGTATAGGTATTTTCACAATATTTGTTCTTCCAATCCATGAGCATGGAATGTTTTTTCATTTCTTTGTGTCTTCAATTTCTTTCATAAATTTTCTATAGTTTTTAGAGTACAGATCTTGTATCTCTTTGGTTAGGTTTATTCCTAGGTCTCTTATGTGTTTTGGTGCAATTGTAAATGAGAACAATTCCTTGATTTCTACTTCTTCTGTTTCATTATTGGTGTATAGAAATGCAACAGATTTCTGCATGTTCATTTTATAGCCTGAAATTTTGCTGAATTCATGTATTAGTTCTAGCAATTTTTTGATAAAGTCTTGGATTTTCTATATAGAGTATCATGTCATCTGTGAAGAGTGAAAGTTTGACTTCTTCCTTGCCAGTTTGAATGCCTTTAATTTCTTTTTGTTGTCTGATTGCTGAGGCTAGGACTTTCAGTACTATGTTGAATGACAGTGATGAGAGTGGACATCCCAGTCATGTTCCTGATCCTAGACTAAAAGCTCTCAGTTTTTCCCTGTTGAGGACGGTATTCACCATGGGTCTTTTGTATATGGCCTTTATGATGTTGATGTATGTTTTTTCTATCCTACTTTCTTGAGAGCTTTTGTTAAGAAAGGATGCTATATTTTTGGAATAAATCACACTTGATTATTGTGAATAATCTTTTTTTAAAGACTGATTTATTTATTTATTTATTTATTTATTTATTTATTTATTTACTTATGATAGAGAGAGATAGGCAGAGACACAGGAGAGAGAAGCAGGCTCCATGCCGGGAGCCCAACATGGGACTCAATTCGGGACTCCAGGATCTTGCCCTGGGCCAAAGGCAGGCGCCAAACCCCTGAGTCACCCAGGGATCCCCAATAATCTTTTTAATATACTGTTGGATTTGATTAGTTTTGTGTCCATGTTCATCTGGGATATTGGCCTCTAATTCTCCTTTTTAGTGGGGACGTTGCCTGGCTTTGAAATCAAGGTAATCCTGGGCTCAAAGAATGAGTTTGAAGTTTTCTTTCTCTTTCTATTTTTTGGAACAGTTTCAGGAAAATAGGTATTAATTTTTCTTTAAATGTTTGGTAGAATTCCCTTGGGAAGCCATCTGGCTCTGGATTCTCATTTGTTGGGAGATTTTTGATAACTGATTCAATTTCTTTGCTTGTTTTGGTTCTGTTCAGATTTTCTAGTACTTCCTGTTTCAGTTTTGGTAGTTAATATCTTTCTAGGAATTTATCTATTTCTTCTAGATTGTCTAATTTGTTGGCATATAGTTGCTCATAATATTCTCTTATAATTGTGTTTCTGCACTGTTGTGTGTGTTCTCTCCTCTTTCATTCATGATTTTATTTATTTGGGTCCTTCATCTTTTCTTTTTGATAAGTCTGGCTCAGGGTTTATTAATTTTATTATTTTTTTTGCAAAGAACCATCTTTTAGTTTATTTGATCTGTTCCTCTTTTTTTGTTTCTAGATCATTTATTTCTGCTCCAATCTTTGTTATTTCCTTCTTCCACTAGCTTTATGCTCTGTTTATGTTTCTTTTCTAGCTCCTTTAGGTGTCAGAGTTGGTTGTGTATTTGAGACATTTTTTGCTTCTTGAAAAAGGCCCAGAATAGAAAATTGCTATCTACTTCCCTCTTAGGATTGCCTTTGCTGCGCCCCAAAGGTTTTGATTTTTTTTTAATTTTAAATTATTTATTTATGATAGTCACACAGAGAGAGAAAAAGAGGCAGAGACACAGGCAGAGGGAGAAGCAGGTTCCATGCACCAGGAACCCGACGTGGGATTCGATCCCGGGTCTCCAGGATCGTGCCCTAGGCCAAAGGCAGGCGCCAAACCGCTGCACCACCCAGGGATCCCGCCCCAAAGGTTTTGGACTGTCATTTTTCATTTTAATTTGCTTCCATGTATTTTTTTTTAATTTCTTAATTTCCTGGTTGACTCATTCCTTCTTTAGTAGGATGTTCTTTAACCTCCATGTACTTGTGGTCTTTCCAAATTTTTCTTGTGATTGACTTCAAGCTTCATGGCATTGTGATCTGAAAATATGCACGATATTATCTCAATCTTTTTATAACATTTGAGGCCTGATTTGTGACCCAGAGTGTAGTCTCTTCTGGAGAATGTTCCAAGTACATTAAAAAAAAAAAATGTGCATTCTGCTGCTTTAGGATGAAATGTTCTGAATATGTCTGTAATGTCCATCTGATCCAGTGTGTAATTCAAAGCCAAAAGAGCCTGTTGCTCTTTTGCTTAGATGATCTGTCCATTCCTGGGAATGCAGTGTTAAAGTCCCCTACTATTACTGTATTATTACCAATGAGTTCCTTTAAGTTTATTATTAATTGATTTATATATTTGGGTGCTCCTAAGTTGAGACTATAAATATTTACGATTGTTAAATCTTGTTAGATAGACCCTTTTATTATGATATAGCGCCCTTCTTCATCTCTTATTACAGTCTCTGGCTTAAAATCTCATTTATCTGATGCAAATATGATTACTCCAGCCTTCTTTTGACGTCTGTTAGCATGATAAATGGTTCTCTATCCCCTCATTTTCAATCTGGAGGTGTCTTTGAGCCTAAAATGAGTCTCTTATAAGCAGCATATCAATACGTCTTGCTCTTTTATCCATTCTGACACCCCATGTCTTTTGATTGGAACATTTAATTCATTTACACTCAAAGTCGCTATTGATTGATAAGTATTTAGTACTATTATATTAACTGTAAAGTCATTGTTCCTGTATATTGCCTCTGTTCCTTTCTAGTCTTTGTTCCTTTTGGTCCCTCTTTCCCACTCAAAGGGTCCTCTTTAATATTTCTTGCAGAGCTGGTTTAGTGTTCATAAACTCTTTTAGTTTTTGCTTGTCTTGAAACTGTTGATCTCTCCTATATTCTGAAAGACAGCCTTTCTAGATAAAGTAGTCTTGGCTCTATATTTTTCCCATTTAGCATGTTAAATATATCTTGGCACCCTCCTCTGGCCTGTCAAGTTTCTGTTGACAGGTGTGCTGCTATCCTTATGTGTCAACCATCTTTTGTCAAAGATCATTGTAGGTCAAAGATCTTTTGTCCTTAGCTGCTTTCAGATTCTTTATCTTTGTAGTTTGCAAGTTTCACTATGATATGTCTTGGTGTTGTTTTTGTTGATTTTCTGGGGAGTTCTCTATGCTTCTTGGAGTTGAATGCCTGTTTCCTTTCCCAAATTAGGGAGGTTCTCAACTATAATTTGTTCTGCCCCTTTTTCCTGCTCTTCTTCCAGGACTCTTATATGGATTATTACACTTTATGGAATTGTTGAGTTCCCTAAGTCTATATTCACGATTCAATAGCTTCTTTCCCTCTTCTTTTCAGTTTCATTATTGTCCATACTTTTATTTTCTAGATCATCTATTCATTCTTCTGCATCTTCCATCCTTGTTATGATTACATTCAGTCGGTTTTGCATCTCAGTTATAACATTTTTTATTTTGATCTGACCAGTTTCTATGCCTTTTTATCTACAGGAAGGGTTTCTCTGGTGTCTTCTATGCCTTTTTCAACTCCAGCTAGTATTCTTATGACTGTAATTCTAAATTCTTGTTCAGATATATTGCTTATATCTTTTAAGCAAGTCTGTGATTTCTTCTTAATCTTTCTTTTGGGGAGATTTCCCCTATCTTGTAATTTTGGCTAAGTTTCTGCTTTTTTGCATGTTATGAAAGCTTGCTATATTTCTTGCTTCTAAGAGTAATGTTACATCAAAAAGGGTTATACACTGTCCAGGGCCTGGTGCTTCAGAAAGTGTTTCTGGTGTATGCTGCATATACTCCGCTATTTTGTTTTGGCTGCTCTTTCCCACAGGTCAGTACCCTACAGAGTTCCTCCTTGCTTGCATTGGGGAGTGTTTGGACCATAATGAGGTGTGCTTTGATTTGTTTGTTAAGCCTGATTTAAAACAAACAAACAGACAAACAAAAATAGGAAAAACCTTGTCCAAAAAAAGAGAAAAGGAAAAAGAATAAAAAAGCAAACAAACAGATAAACAAAAAAACTGTCAGCGTGATTCCAAAGAAAAATTAAAAAAAAAAAAGAAGGAAAAAGAAGCTTTATTCAAAAAATGAGCAAAGGTAACAAACAAACAAATGAACAAAAACTATAAGCCTGATAGAAAGAAAAAAGAAAAAAAAGGTGGGGAGGGGAGAGCCTCGTCCTATTTCTACCAGAACTGGAGCTGTTGCTTTGGAACACTCTGTGATCAGTAGACTTGGTACATGGAGGGGGTGGGGTGGGGGAGTTGTGTTGCTCCTGTTTGAGAGAGCCCCACAGTACAGGCTCACAGCTGGACCTGCCCTGGTAAGGATGCTCCTGTAGGATTCAGGGAGGTGACGTCTGATGTAATCAGCTCTGGCCTCCACTGGAGCTGCTGTGTTTCTCTTTGAAGTCCAATTATACTGTGGGGGGTGTTAGAAGATGGCATCACCCCCCCCCCCCTATTGTCCCTGGGGATGGGAACTCAAGGCTGCCACTATTCAGGAGGCCTTCACAGAAAAATGAAAAATCTCCCCTCCTATGTCCCAAGAATCAGTCAGATTTCTGCCCTCAACCTGTCCATGCCCAGGCCGTCAGCTGGTGCCACTGTTTTCCTGTGTTTTATATCTGTCTGGTGGCTGGAATTCAAAATGCCAAATCTTAAAGGACCCCGCAAGGTATGAACTTGCTCCCTTCCCCTGGAGGAAAGCCTCACAGTACTGGGCTGGGCATGGTTCTCTCCCAGAAAAGCAGTCACATGTCTGCTCAGATGTCTGGAGTCTATGGTGAAGCACAGCAAAAAGCTGCAACCAGACTATCTGTCCTCTGCACATGCCTCATGTTGTACGCCCACTCAGTGGCTCCCTTCCAGGGTCCTTGTCCTTGGAAAGGCAATATACCTTTTTCCAAATGTACTCCAGTAAGGGGAATATTCTCCCCCAGTGTGACCCAGAAGATCTACACACCATGTTATCCACCATCTACTCCTGGGCTTCTGTCCTACTTCTTCTCAGGAGTGCTGCTGCCTACCCAGCTGGACTCCTCAGTCAATTTCTTAGTTGTTTAAAATGTTTTGATGCTAGTCTAGCTGTGTTCAAGGGACGAGGCAGAAACCTGATATACTTCCATAGAACTGTATAGCTTTTTGTAGTGTACAGAGTGTCCCTCCAACGAGAGCCTCTCACACAGCAATGGATGCAGCAGCAGTGGGCTGAGCTCGGAGCAATCTGGCAGATGCTTAGTTGTTAACTCTTTGCATTGACAGTTGGGCTGTTCTAAAGGGACTAGCCCTATGGCTTGGACAATGGAAAATCAAAGTATGGATGATCATAAACAAGCCTTTGTGGGGGAAAAATGTGTGAAAAGACATTTGAGTCTGCAAGAACCTGAGTCAGCCTTTACTTTTTTCCCATCACATCTCATAAGGCACTGACAGTCAAGAAGATGATCCATTAGCTCAGGTACAAGTCTACTGACCCTTCCATAGATACAGCAGATTGGGGGCATCAGAGTGCCTGAGTAGGATTGTATATTGTCCTTGAGATTCAAGGACTTAGCTAATGCAGTAGAGCCTGTGTATTCTGAACAAAAGCCAAGGCAACTGCCAAAGAATCTAAGACATCCTTTTTAGTTTTTAGTTCAGCTGGTGAGGGTTTGACAAATTCATCATAATGGCCCTCTCCCTCTGAGTGCAGGTTCTAAATATGTTTTGGGTTGTATCTGGCCTAACCCAAGATTTCCCCTGCGACCGTGCAAACCAGGCTGCCACCCCTAGGGATCGGAGAAACTGACTACCATATATGGATAGTGATGGGTGGTCACATTTCAGAGGTCATATTTTACAAGAGTGGGTAATAGCATATTGACTTTAAATAAAGGTTCTATCTTCACTATAATCCACACTCAGCAGGGTTGATAGAAAAGGTAAATGAGGGCAGCCCGGGTGGCTCAGCCGTTTAGTGCCACCCTCAGCCCGGGGTGTGATCTTGGAGACCCGAGATCAGGTCCCATGTCGGGCTCCCTGCCTGGAGCCTGCTTCTCCCTCTACCTGTGTCTCTGCCTCTCTCTTTCTCTCTCTCTTTCTCTCTCTCTCTGTGTGTCTCATGAATAAATAAATAAAATCTTAAAAAAAAAAGAAAATGAAAATGAAATATTAAAGCAGCAAGTTAAATTGTTAACAGATAAAACCACTTTGGGTAAACTAAAATACAGTTCCAGGCTTTAATACATTTGAATGATCAACCAGCAGAGCCTGTTGCTCTATATGCCAGACCAGGGATCCCTGCCAAAGTGTCTGATACTGTAATAGAAATCATGGGAAACAGACTGCCCCAAATCTCACAGTGGATCAGTGGGGTATACTACTGAGAAGCCAAACCCCATCACCCACTTGGGAAAGTCTACTGGAATATACAATGGAATATCCCACCAAGATGGTTGTGTTACTTCCCACTCCTGAGATAGGGGGATCTACTCAACCTCTACTGGGATCCTATTATCCTACTGCAAGCTGCACATGCTAAAATGCCCGATGCCTGGAATGTAGCGTGTGCCATCAAAAGAAAGAAGATGGGTGTTCTCATCTGGCATACCTACTCCCAGTCCATCTTCTCCTGCCTGACAGTGTTGTCTCCCCTGGCCAACCTGTGTTGTATGTACAACCAGCTCAAGTTTCTAAAGCTGCCAACTTCCCTGTTCTCAGGACCAGTGGGGAAACATTCTGTTTTTTCACCACTATGATAATTTGGCTGCTTTTTCCCCCTCCATTGACCTGGAGGACATTTTAACACACACAGAAGCCTTTACTAAATTCATCCAGTAAGCCTTAAGGGATAGCCAACAAAGCCTGTCCGCACTGAATGTCGAAAAGTCTCTGATGAGAAAATCTCTCCAAAATAAAATTACCTTAGACATTATCACTGTCTCACAAGGACAGCTGTGCCATTATCCAAACAGAATGTTCTTTGTTCATGCCTGGTAGATGAGCCTACTAATGTATTATATTTATTAAATTTCATGAGGACACAAATGAATGCCCTGAATGATCTGACCCACAGGTTCAGGTAACTGATAAATCAATGGTTCAGGTCATGGGTTTCTGTAGAAAAAGTTGTCACTGATTTTGGAAATTATTATTCTAATCTGTGTTTTCTCTTACATGTGTCTATATCATAGCTATGGCATTTGCTTTCAGTGCAGCCAAACAGCTGCCAAACGAGCAACTCCATACTAGTGAAACCCCTGGCTGCCTGCCCAGGGCCCACTGCAGAAGAGTGGGTCATGTGAGATTGTAAGATCCAGTCATGAAGGATGGAATGTTAGGGAAGGTCAGTGGAAAGATATGACGGCCAGTTGACCTATGAGCTGGAACTTAACGCTCAAAGGCTCCTCACCCTCTCCCCTGTAATGTGGGTTCCACTTATTGTTCTAAGGACGTTGCTTTGAGATAATTATGTGGTATTGGAAAATCTACAGAGTATATGTGACTAAACTCAGTTAAAATCTCTTTCTAAACTTTTAAGATTTTGCAGGTGGGTTCAAGGATCCATTCATACTGCTGCCACCCAAAGGACACTTCATATGTAAATTCCTTTTGCTTATTAAAACTGCCACTTGCTAACCTGAAGTGGGCTGCCTCTTTTTTGTCTCCCTGCCCTCTGAACACAGGGGTCAATTTCAGATTATGCCAGGGAAGCTCCTGAGATGGTTATGAACCAACATAAATTAGTACCTTTAAAAAAAATAAATACAAAGATCAATAAAAATGTTGGAATTTTTCTGAGATATTTCTTCCTTATACAGAGCAATTCAGTTCTGTTGTAGCTCCTAGCCTGTGAATAAACATAATCCCTCTCATCAGAAAAAAAATCAATTTAAAAAATATTTTCATAATTAGTACTGATAATAATAATTTTATGTTGCATGGGCATGAGAGGTATTTACCATACTTCTTAATAATAATCAATGATTATTAATTATTACCAATCATTATTTCAGATATATCCAGACATCCTTGTTTGGGTGGGGGAAGGTGAAGGACTGCAGAGTTCATAATAGCAAAGGCAATATTTAATGCAAATAGTTGCCAGAAAACCAATAGAAGGGAACAACTTTAACTCAAGGTTAATCTGCTTAGTCATGTAATAGAAATCGAATGCCTTAGGAGTAAACAAATCTGTACAACCTCTTCCTTATTTAAGATCATATTTCTCAACACATTATGCTTACCCAACTAGGATATACTTAAATTCAACTTTCAAGTAGCAAACAAGTGCTATTAAAGCTCTCGCTGAAAACTTCAGGTAAGAAATTTAAAAATCTTATGACAAGCAGTATGTAAATATTGTATATATATATGTGTATATTGTATATTTATATATTGTAATGTATATTTAGATTCATGTTTTCTTCTGAAAGAAATATCGGTTATTACAAGGTTATGGGTTTTACTTTTAGCTTGTTTTACTACTTAAAAAGGTTTCCAGTCCTATTTTTAAATAATTTGGGTTTTTTCCGATCTAGGTGTTATAGTTTAGATAATTTGATAGATACTGAAGGAACTGTATTATAGAGTAGTCAAGTGAAAATTTTATCCCAGTGCAAGCTCAATGGCCTCCTTAAAGGTAGGTCTGTTATTTTCAGTTCCTACCAGGGGACAGTTTATTCGGTCCTTCACATAAAGTGAATACATAAAAGCAGAAATGATTCTCTCAAGTGACTGCTACAGCCTTTAAGATAGCATGTGTATAAGAAGATTTCATCCTTTGGTGGTTATTTTATTTTCTTAATGTTGCATAATGGATTTTCTATATTTATGTATTTTAAATTTATATCAAATAAGTTTTATGCAAAGTCAAATTTATTTATTAAAAAAAAAAAAGGGATAGTTAGGGCAGCCCCGGTGACACAGCAGTTTAGCACCACCTGCAGCCTGGGGTGTGATCCTGGAGACCAGAGTCCTGCATCAGGCTCCCTGCATGGCGCCTGCTTCTCTCTCTGCCTGTGTCTCTGCCTCTCTCTCTCTCTCTCTCTGAATAAATAAATAAATAATCTTTTTTTTTTTTTTTAAAAAGGGATATTTAAAGTTTCTATAAAGAAAATCCTGTAGTAAAGGCAATAATCAATTTTGGTAATGCAATACCATGTGTGTTCCCTTTTTGTGCAATTAATTAAAGTACATCTTTTATTATCATAATCTAAATTCTTCTCATGCTAGCATGCTGACACAAATATACTATGCTGATTTTTATCACAGTTATATATGCAATTATCTTCATTGAGAGCATAAAATGGATATAAGAATTATCTCTTTGATTCATCTTTCACTTAGCAGGCAGTTCTCTGCTTATAGAAATACAAATAAACTGAATAAAGACTCTATTTTAATTGTTAAAAACTGAATCTGATTCCCTGATAGTGAATAAAATGAGTAAAATGACAGTGAATTGTTACCAGTTGTTCATTCTAGTGAATCACAGCAAGTGTTTTTAAAGTATCTTGTAACTATCGATCAGGTAGGCACCAGCAGGCAGAAATTTTTTGCATACTGTAAAATCTTAGTATAAAGAGCATGAATTGAAATCCGCACAACGATCTGTGTGATTAGTCTGCTAAACTCTGAATAGTACTTTGTAAAAGTTAGCAGTTGTTTTAAAGAAGCAGTGTTTCACTATCAATTATCTTCAGTAACGGGGAGTTCAGAAAAGATATCACTAAACATATATAAGATTTCTAATTTCAACAGATTAAAACAAAAAGTCATTTCTGCTTATTCACAAACATATGCACACATATGCACAATTTTAATAGAGATTATTTTACTCAGATGATTTATCCTACATTGTCCAGGATGGGTTACACAAATTTGTATTGTGCATTTTATATTGTGTCAGCATGTTTGGGGCACTTTATGGTTTATATGGATAGGTTCCCTATAGCGATGAGGGGGCAATGTACACTCTGATAGGACAATCTATCCTAGTGATTAATACAATAGGCTCTGGGAGCCAAAGACCCTGAAAGCTTATTCTATCATATGAATTTGGCAATTACTAAACTTCTCTAAACAATGGTTCCTTCTTTGATGTGAGAATATAGGTTCTACTTCATTGGGTCTTTTTTTTTTTAGAGAAGAATAAATGAGATTAACATATGTAAAACATTTGCACAATGTCTGACACACAGGAAGTGCTTAATTAATACTAGCAATTATGAGGGACTCCTGGGTGGCTCAGTGGTTGAGCGTCTGCCTTCGGCTTAGGGCGTGATCCTGGAGTCCCGGGATAGAGTCCTGCATTGGGCTCCCTGCATAGAGCCTGCTTCGCCCTCTGCCCATGTCTCTGCCTCTGTCTGTGTCTCTCGTGAATAAATAAATAAAATCTTAAAAAAAAATATACTAGCAATTATGAAAGGTTTGGTCTAAACGTAGTTGTTCTGCACGCAGACCAGCTAGCTTTTGAGCAACACTTTCCATAGAAGCAAATTTGAATTAGTAATTCTCTTCAAAGAATTCCTACTGATTAGTAATGTTACCCATCTCTTGCATGTATATTTGTACACAATTCATTCATTTACTTATAATCTTTTCTCAGTGATTTTTAATACAAATATTTTCCTAAACATGGGGTGCCTAGGTTGCTCAGTGGTTAAGCATATGCCTTCTGCTCAGTTCATGATCTTGGGTCATGGAATCAAGTCCCAAGTTGGGCTCCCTGCTCAGCAGGGAGTCTGCTTCTCACTCTCCCTCTCCCTCTCCCTCACATTTGTCCTCTTTCTTGCTGTCTCTCTCAAATGAATAAATAAAACCTTTTTAAAATTAAAAAAAAATCCTAAACATATTATTAAAGTAGTAATAAACATTACACATCCTTTATTTGCTTGTATTTCACATTCTTGTAAATATTCTCCTTGTAGTAATCCTATCTATTAAGAAATAGTAACTACTATAATAATATTTAATTGTTGTTAATGATATTATATTAAATGTATTAAATATTGGAAAATCTATAGCCTTGGCATCTCTACATTTATGAATAAGTTCTGACCCAATCTGATATTTCAGTACCCAGGCCTGAAGGTAGACTTGAGATATACAGTAGCTTCAAAGAATTCAATAGTAAGAATTTCACAATTATGAGATGCAATGAAAGATTTGAAGGATCAAGCTTTAAAAAACAATCATAACCCAAGCTAAAGGAACAAGTTGAGAGATAAGACACATGTTACCCAAGCCTGTAATTACTATAAAATATGATGCTACCATGAGTAATATCATTTCGTTGAAAGGATGCTCTTGAGGGTATCAGTTGTTTTGAATCAAAACTGAAAAATAATTTGTCTTTCTTTTTTGTTTGAAAAACAGATAAATTTGTTTACAGTTTCACATCTCATCAATCTTCTACATCAAGCCACATCATGTTAAATAAGAATATTCTGCTGTTGTCTCTCAAGATTAGTCTCCTAGGAATCGCCCTTGGTGGGAATGTTCTGATTTGGCCAATGGAAGGTAGTCATTGGCTGAACATTAAGATAATTATAGATGAGTTGATTAAAAAAGAGCATAACGTGACTGTCTTAGTTGCCTCTGGTGCACTTTTCATCACACCGACCTTTAACCCATCTCTGACATTTGAAATATATAAGGTGCCCTTTGACAAAGGAAGAGTAGAAGGAATAATCAAGGAATTTGTATTGACATGGATGGAAAATAGGCCATCTCCTTCAACCATTTGGAGATTCTATCAGGAAATGGCCAAAGTCATTAAGAACTTCCACATGCTGTCTAGAGAAATCTGTGATGGTGTTCTCAAAAACCAAAAGCTGATGGACAAGCTGAAGAAAAGCAAATTTGAAGTCCTAATATCAGATCCAGTGTTCCCTTGTGGTGATATAGTAGCTTTAAAACTGGGAGTTCCATTTATGTACTCCTTAAGATTTTCTCCAGCTTCAACAGTGGAAAAGCATTGTGGGAAGGTACCATTCCCTCCTTCCTATGTTCCTGCTATATTATCAGAACTCACTGACCAGATGTCTTTCACTGACAGAGTAAGAAATTTCATCTCCTACAGTCTACAGGACTACATGTTTGACACTCTTTGGAAATCATGGGATTCTTACTACAGTAAAGCTTTGGGTATGTAATTTTTTTTATGATTATCTGAATTTGAACAGAGTTTTGTATCTTCTCTTTATTTCCCTGTGGCTATTATTTTTCAACCCTACATATTGATAACCATCTATTAGGATCATTTGAGAACAGGAAGATGAAAGACAATATGCTTTGTAACTATAGTGTGTCATTTTCTAATTTTGTGGATTCATATATACCAACTTAGTTCTTTTATGGATAACATACAGCGACAGTTTAAAAACAGGACTGAATTCTAATTTAGTTATTACACTGGCAGTAGAAATTGCCTAGAAATTTCAATGATGTGTAAAGAAAACTGGAAGAGTTTAAGCTTTCTATAAGTCCATTACTAATATAGGCATTTGTGTGTGTGTGTTTAAAAACACACATGCATACAGATAGTCTCTGATCATTGTTCATATATTTCCTATTGTTTACTAGGCACTCCCTTAGGTAGGGAGGTTACTACAAAGACTAAGATGAAGTTCCTAGCTTCAAGAATTTCAGTCAAGCAGAGAAGTCATACAAGAAAGGGAATGTTTACAGTATGAAAAATGTGGGTAAAGAAGAACAGAGATTGTTAAAGGAGATAGGCAGTATGTAACAGGAGAGAATGATATTCTGAGAGTTGAATAATTCTGTGTAGAGTTGAAGTTGATACACAAGAAAAAATTTCAAAAGTGAATATGAATTTTCCTGCAAAATAAGTAGGGAGAAGAAAGTCTGAATATGAGTATAGAATTAGATGTAGTTGAGGACAACATCCAAATTTATGCTTTGGATACCTGTGCCCAATGTTGTGGAATATCAAAATAGCATATGTGTGCTGGGCATTACTGATGATTCTTTATTTATGAAGGTCAAAGTGCAAGGTGGGGAGGTATGAGAAAAAACATGGAAATGTCAGGATTTCCATAATGAATTAATTCAATAAATATTTCCAAAGCCAAGTATTTTAGTTTTTACCTACTAAACAGAAAAAGTTTAAAGGGCTGTATTGTATAAAATTGCATCTTACATAAAATATCTGGACAGATATGGACCTGGAGTGAAAAGATGGCAAACTCAATATCTGATCAAGTTTATACTCCACTCTCAGGTTTGTACATCCCTCAAGGCAGAAGCAAAAATAAACTTCTTTCTACAATCTTTATCTCTTAAGGAAAATCTATTGCATAGGTTCTTTCTTCCCATATCCTAAATGAAAATTTTCCATAGGCTTCTGTATAACTGATAAGAGCATGGAATAGTGAAGTAGCTTATAAATGGAGAAAAATAATGCAGATGAGACTACATAGTAAGGTAATCAAGACCACAGGCTCTTGATAAACAACTTCCACCTACAAGTATGTGACCATGGAAAAGTAATTAATTCTCTTTATATCCACACTTATTCACCCCATCTCTAACAGGACTACTGTGAAGACTAAATTAGTTAACATATAAAAGGATTTTACAATGGTGTCCAGGAGATAGAAACCATTCAATTTGTGTTAGCTGTTTATCATGTGAAATTAATAAAAGCTAATGGCTAATTGGTTAAGGCATGTTAAGAGGCATGAGAAAGAGATTAAGATGTTTTCTTTTTTAAATTGAGGTATAATTGACGTATATTAGTTTAAGTTATAAAACATAATGATTCTACATATTATATATAAAAAAGTGATCACCACATTAAGTCTAATTAACACTTTGTGACCATACATAAATTATTTCCTCTTGTGATGAGAACTTTTATGAGCTACTGTTTTAGCAACTGTCAAATATACAATACAGTATTAACTATAGTCACTATGCTATATATATTGCATCCCCAGGATTTATTTTGTAACTGGAAATTTATGCCTTTGACCCTCTTCAACCATTTCACTCTCCCACCCCTCACCTCTGGCAACTGTCAATCTGTTCTGTGTATCTATGAGTTGGTGTTTTTTTTTTTATAATCTATATATAAATGAGATTGTACAGTGTCTTTCTCTGACTTATTTCACTTAGTGTAATGCCCGCAGGGTCCATTTACATTATCATAAGTGGCAGGATTCTCTTCTTTTTCATGGCTGAATGATTCAATATTCCATTGTAGTTATTTATGCCACAGCTTCTTTATTCATTCATCCATCAGTGGTTACCTAGGTGGTTTCCGTGTCTCAGCTATTATAAATAAATAATACTGTAATGAATATCTCTTAGATATATCTTAGAAATAATGATTTTGTTTCCTTTGGGTATAACCCAGAAGTAGAATTACTGGATCATATGGTTGTTCTATTGTTAACTTTTTTTTAGGATTCTCTATACTGTTTTCCATAGTGACTGTACCAATTTATACTCCCATCAACAGTGCACAAAGGATCCCTTTTTTTCCACATCCTTGCCAACACTTGTTATACCTTGTCTTTTTGATAATAGCCATTCTAACAGGTATGAGGTAATTAACAACACAAGAAACAACAGATGTTGGCGAGGATGTGGTGAAAGGGGAACCGTCTTATACTGTTGGTGGGATGGAAACTGGTGCAGCCGTTCGAGAACAGTATGGATGTTCCTCAGAATGTTAAAAATAGAACTACCCTATGACCCAGCAAATGTGCTGCCAGGTATTTACCCAAAGGATACAAAAGTACTCATTCAAAGGAACGCAAACACCCGTATGTTTATAGCAGCATTATTAACGATAACCAATATCTCACTGTGGTTTTGATATGCATTTCCCTGATGATTGGTGATGTTGAGCCCTTATTCATGTACCTGTTGGTCATTTGCATGTTTTCTTTGGCAAAATAAATATTCATATCCTCTGGCCATTTTTAATCCATTTTTTTGTTATTGAGTTATATGACTTTTTATATATTTTGGTATTAACCTCTTATCAGATATATGATTTACAAATATTTTCTCCCATTAGGTAGGTTGCCTTTTCATTTGTTGATGGTGTGCTCGCTTCGGCAGCACATATACTAAAATCATTTGTTGATGGTTTCCTTTGCTGTATAGAATCTTTTTGATTTTATTTACTTGTTTATTTTTCTTTTGTTACCTTTGCTTTTGGTGTGAAATCCAAAAAAAACCATTGTCAAGACTGATGTCATGTAGCTGACCACCTATGTTTTTTTATTCAAGGAGTCTTATGGTTTCAGGTCTTATATCAAGTCTTTAAACCATTTTCAGTTAGTTTTTGTGTATGGTATAAGAAAGTGATCTAGTTTCATTGTTCTGCATGTAGCTGTCCAGTTTTCCACCTATTGAAGAGGCTGTCCTTTCCCCCTTGCACATTCTTGGCTTCTTTGTCATGAATTAATTGACCATGTAAGTGTGGGTTATTTGGTGAGTATTGTTAAGAGAAGCATTAATTACAAGTGGCTCACCATCTCCTCTGAGTGTGTTAAATAGTCCCCAAATTCAAAGACAGATGTTTATCTCCTAGGATATAAATGAAGACTGAGCTGTTCTGTTACTTAGAGAGAAGAACATAGCTACTATGTTGATTATAAGCTATCCTATGAAGATGGAAGTGAATGGTCAATATTGTAGAGCTGAAACTGGTTCTTAAAAATGAAGAAACAGGAATGCCTGGGCGGCTTAGCAGTTGAGCGTCTGCATTTGGCTCAGGGCATGATCCCGGGGTCATGGGATCCAGTCTGTCATTGGGCTCCCCATAGGGAGCCTGTTTCTCCCTCTGCCTCTGTCTCTGCCTCTCTCTGTGTGTCTCTCATGAATAAATAAATAGATTCTTTAAAAAGAAAATGAGAAAAATAATTTAAAAATGGCCATTTTATGAAACAATCAAGTTCTCAGGATCTGCAACAACTCACATGTGTAGTAAATAGAGACATCTGAATAAGTGCAGCATCTTAATGAAATAAAGGAGTGTGTACATAGAGAACACCTTAGTCATGATATAGGTTTACATTTTTATCTCATTACATTTGTTTTTATCAATGGCTGTTCTCAGTCTCTGAAAAATAATTATCATGATCACAATGCTTCTTATTCTCAGATAAGAATTGGTAAGATTATTCTCAGATAAACCTTCCTCATGCTGGCAGTCTCAGAATCACATGTTCCATTGTGTTGTGCTTGTAAGTGAATACTGGTAATAAAACCACACAATTTTCCCAGTCATAAGACATGATACTAATCTTTCTTAACAGTTTGTTCATGGGAATGTAATGAGGATTTCTAAAAATGTTCTTATTCTCCAATTTTGATAATATCATGTTTCTAAACAAATAACACTCTTTTGACTTAAAATGACTATTTAAAGTTTGTCTCTACGGATGTTATTCTTATTGATGCCAGAGACATGAACACTCATACTCAAAAGATCAGGTAAGAAGCAAAAGTACTGAAATGACAGAGTAATTCATTTTTGTGTAAGCCTTCATACATGTAGAATGATAAATGAAAATGATAAATGGAACTGACTTATAAAAATCACTTTTTTCCAATGTGAAGTGATTTTTTTTTCTTTTTTACTTTAGTTTAAGTGCTCTAAACAAGTCATTGCAATGAATCCATATCCACTCAGGTCTCAAACTATCACACCTAAGTAAATAAATAGGATAACTTTCTGTAAGATTACTTTTCTGCAGTGGAATGCAATAATCTCAGACTGAGTCCTTAATCTCTGCTAATTGCTAAGAATCAGACATTGTATTGTCTAAATTACTTCTTTTATTTCAGCATAAGGTATCTGGTTGAAACTCATGGTTCAATATCATGATAGCAATAACAGTTAATATTTGTTGATTTCTTCCCATGTGCTAGACACTGTAATAAATCTTTCATATATTATAACTCTTAATCTTTACAGTGAATTTGTGAAGAAAACTACTATCACCAATGGGAAATACCAAGTGCTAAAATAAAATTATATAGTGACTAGTAGAAGAAAATAGTTTTCAAATGAAAGTCTGACACCAAAACTTCCAGAAAAACTTTTCTCTCCTTTAAAAATTTTGGGGGCAAATCCATGAATTACTCAGAATATTTTAGGTTTAAACTTTCTTCGGTCCTCTTCCTCTTAGTGGATTTAGCTTTTGATGTCTACTGTTTTATTTCTTACTTATACTAAGTTTCTAAGTTTGCTAACTGGAGTTTAATTGGCTGATGTTATCACTAGGTAACTTGCTGTTTAGGCAAAGGCTTCCATGTGGCTGTTGCCTGCAGCCAGTTGCCTGAGGATAAGTACTTGGTCCCAAGAAAACTTAAAATGCAATGTTGAACTGAAAGTAAGAAAAGGCTTCCGTGGATTTCAAATGTATTTATTTAAAGTTGAACCAGGTAAATTTTATTTTTATGTACATATTAACAACAACAAAAAACCCACCAAAATTGAAGAACATTTAAGAAAAAGAATAATGTAGCATTTTAATACCAGTAAAAATATTTATAATCCATAAACATTACCTGTTGCTACCAACAATTTTACCCTTCAGTAAGTATAGAAACAAATAGCTTTTTTTGAGTGAATAATCTTTATATATTGGATTTATATGAATACAAAATGTATTGTTGGACATGAATAACTAGGTGAATAACCTCCAAGAACTAATGTCATCTATAATAACAGCAGATTTTCCTGTAAATATATTAAATAGAAAAAAACAATAGATCTTAAAAAAATTATGACTATAATATTCAGATCTTTATGAACTGAACACAGGTAATTCATGTAAGATAAAGTGCTAGAAATGAAACAAATGTGAATGTATATCTCCAAAATGGTTGATTTCCAATAGTCATTTTATTTTATTTTTTTTAATTTTTATTTATTTATGATAGTCACATACAGAGAGAGAGAGAGAGAGAGGCAGAGACACAGGCAGAGGGAGAAGCAGGCTCCATGCAAGGAGCCCGATGTGGGACTCGATCCCGGGTCTCCAGGTTCGCGCCCTGGGCCAAAGGCAGGCGCCAAACCGCTGCGCCACCCAGGGATCCCTCCAATAGTCATTTTAAAGAAGGAAAAAATATATTGGAATTCTTTCCCTGAAGAGTAATGCATGTTGGTTTGGAACTTTTTTTTTTTCTTTCTTCTCAATCTTTTTCTGGCTTCTTTCTCCCATCCTTTCTTCCTCTATTTTTTTTAAATGTAAATTAATTGTTTGGTTAGAATCTTTCAAATCACCTCTGGTAGCATCCTTCTTTACATAATGACCCTTGAGTGGGATGACAGCCATTAACATAACTTCCAAGGTGAATTTGCTATGGGACATGCGCAATTTCAAGAGCCTTGTCACTCTTTTGCTCCCACTCAACGACAGGAAATGGAGATGATCATTTTTATGGATATAATCTTGAATTTTATATGTTTGTATTTCTTAAAATAAATCACTAGTGAACTTTGTTACTGAATACATTGTAAGATATCATTTGTGATGTGCCTCAAGATTAAGCATGACTGGCACCTGTAGAGGAGCCTGTGGTGTTTGGGAATACCTGCACCAAAGTCCAGGCACCCCAGAGGACCATTATCTGAGAAGTAGAAGGGAGATGGGTCTAGGTGATGAGATCTGGTTAAATTGGTAATTTTTAAAGTAAGATTCTCTCTCTACATTATCATATATAGCTAACATTTATTGATCATGGATGTTGTTCTGAATAATTTACATGAATTTTTTAAATTCAGTCCTCACAATGATAAGAAATAGGCTCCAGCATTCTTCACCATTTTATAATAAGGAGGCAGAATAACTTGCCTGAGGTTATAATAAAGCATTTGTCATGAAGCATTGATGCTAGACCCTAAGCTAAAAGGAAAGTTTGAGAAAGAAACTCAGTTTATATAGAATAAAACAATGAGGGAGGAAAGGTGCATCTGATTTTAAGCTTTCAAAAGAATTAACTAAATGCAATCAAGGAACTAAAAAAAACAAAAGTTGAAGCTTTACTGTGAAGCTAAAACTCAAAGGTTACTAAAGAGTTGATTACTCAGTTTTTAAAAACAGTATGAAAGATAGTTTCCAAGCTTTTATGGCCTTTGGGACCACCTCCAAATCCAAGAGATAATGAGAAATGAATAGCACAATTAAATTCTAGCCATTCATTGAAATGCTCAGGGAGCACACAAGAAGAGGACACTTTTAACTCAGGTCAGGTCATGAGGGAAAAATTGTAAGAAAGAACTTGCAAACCAAAATGTTGTTTTAAGGATTCTTAATTCAGGGATCCCTGGGTGGCTCAGTGGTTTAGTGCTTCCCTTTGGCCTGGGGTGTGGTGCTGGAGTCCCAGGATCAAGTCCCACATCAGGCTACCTGCCTGGAGCCTGCTTCTCCCTCTGCCTGTGTCTCTGCCTGTGTCTCTGCCTTTCTCTCTGTGTGTCTCTCATGAATAAATAAGATCTTAAATAATAATAATAAATATATTTTTTATTTTTAAAATAATAAATATATTTATTATTTTTAAACAATAATAATAAATCTTAAAAAAAGGATTCTCAACTCAAACTGATAGCATTATACATATTTTAAAGAACTTTAATTTCAGTTTAATTTTAAATAAATGAACTAGCCATTCTCCTGTGAGATATATATATATGTATATATATATGTATATATACATATACATATATATATATAAAACACATACATATATACACTTAACAGTGTTAAACAACACAAATTCAGCTGAGGAAATATGGATATCCAATTGGCTTTATTAAACGGTTCAGAGATTGGACAGCATATCATCTAGTAAGTAGAGGGGAACTCTGTAGACCCGTAGAAAAGGAAAGATTTAAACAGGGTGAGTTGGAGGGAATTGCTAGCAAAGAATGCAATGTTTAGGCAAAGTTTCCTTCCTAAGGGGAAGAAAACGTTTAACACATTACCTCCTGGTGTTCACCAAGAAATTCCAGTTGGCAGATTAAAAGTTATGAGGGGGTGAGCCTAATACCTTAGATTAGGTATTAAGTCTTGCTTTACTGCCATGGGACCTTAACATGACTTCATTTTGGGCCTGTGCCTCTTTTAAAAGCACATGTCTTATTAAATATGATTCTGAAAACTTTATCTGTTTTATTGCTTTTTTGGAGAACTTCCTTTTGAAGTAAGCAGAGTGAGAATGAGAATTTTGATTCAAAGTATAGGGACAATATTCTAATTAGTACAAACTTTCTCTGGCTGACTTATTTTTTACTCATGCTATTCGTGTATTGATGTTTCATAGACATATTTAAGAATATTATTTTCTGGGCTCTTTAATCATGTTTAAGATGTCATCTTATCAAATAGTCACAATTATGAAATGTAATGGTTTTCTAATTTTTGCTGTTATAAAATGTATCTCACATTTTAAAAAGTAAAAGAAAGAAGAAAGAATATTGGGCTGGAACCTGGAATCCCTAGGCATTCATCTCATCTGCCACTTACTGGCAATTGTGACTTCAAGATAATATAAACCTTCCTCGATCTGCGTTCTTACATATAAAATGATGGAGCTGGACAAATTGAACACATGGTTTCTCTCTTCTTTCAAGAAGAAAATAAACATGTTTAATCATTTTAAATCGCCGAACTTCATTTTTTTCACGATATCAGGCATATTTGGCAGGAGTTGTTATTTATCCCATTGATGGAAAATTAAATCTAAGCTTATATCTACATGTCCCTAAACACAATTTATTTTTTATCTTCTTAAAATGTTTGAATTTGCATTGCTATATTGCAGGCACACAGGGAATTGGAAAATAAATAAAACAGACACCTACATTGACACCAGTGAAATTAAACACTGTAACATCCAAGTATAATTTGAAAACAACATATACATTAGCTATTAATAAATTCTATTATCTGCTATTGTCCTTCAGTAAATTAGATAGTTATGCTATTGTCCTGAAAAGGCCACTTAACTGGGACAAAGGGACTCCTTGAATGCCACAGATACAGGACAGTCAGAGGCCACAATAGGACAAAAGACTCAGAGTCTCACTGAATTTTAATCTCAGGGACTCAGACTTAGAGCCTGAGGCTTTGTTCCTCCAGTTTTTAAGAGAGCTACCAAGTTGGCTTTCGGAATGATTGACTTTGGGAAGCAGAGAAAAACATATTTACTTCAAAAGGCAAATAGGCTAGTGGCTCCAAGAAAGGGAAGGGAAGGAACTCTGTTTGGAGAACAATGGGGTCAAAAGTCAGTGTTTAGGACCTTCAGTAACCCCAGTGTGTTGAAGATTAGGAGATTCAGTTCTCAAATAGGCTCTGCAACTGGCTCCCCACACTTAAACTGTTTTTTTTTTCTTTTATTCAGGGTAAGTAGGGCTGCCTACATGCATTTAATTCAAGGATATATTTTGATAAGATTTTAAGTGCTAATGTCACTATTGCTAATGAATAATCCCTAGTTAATTATTATATTCTACTTAATGAACCTCAATAATTGGACAAGTCTAAGTATTTTATTGATAAACCTTTGGTTATGCCTTGTATGTTATATTTTGTCTCCTTTTTATTGAAAGGTCATGATAGCAACAGATTTATGAAGATGCATCAAATTCTTTTCATTAGGCCTATTTTAATGGTCATCAGGGTGTTTGCTTTTGGGCTTCAAAATCTAAATAATTTTTAAAGTATAGACATTATATTCAAATTGAGGCTGACTCTTGAAAGGATGCAATTTTAATAATTCTAAAAGCATCACTTCTCTCTTTCCTCTTTCCTTTTCTCTTTCTGGTCTTTTTGTTACTTAAAGGCCTATAATTAGTCAATTCAAGGACAACAGAGTGTGAATAGAAAACAAACCACTTAATTTACATTCTCAATTCCTGATTTCTATCCTCTTAATGACATTATTTGTTCTTATTTTCTCTTTTTAATGGCAATCTCTAATGATTATAACTTTTAAAATAGCATCATTACATAGTTGTCCTTGTTCAGTTTGGCATTTACTAAGAATCTCAACAGATAATTATTATTGTATCTATGTCTAGTTGTCATTCTCTAGCTAGCCTATTGCCTTACTGATCAATCGACACAAATTTATTAAACTACAAATATTATCAAACTTTTGCTCTGAATCAAGCTGTTTACAAAGAAACTTTACAGATCATATTGCTAATCCACAAAGTAATATAACAAATTAACGTCATTATTTCTCACGTATGCATGAGAAGGCCAAGGGTAAAGGTAATTTCCCAGGGTCACAAAACTTGTAAAAGAACAGTTTTTGAAAAAAAGAAAAAGAAAAAAGAAAAATTTTTGAATCTGGGGCTGTTGAATTCTAGTGTCTAGCTAATTTAGGCTACTACATAGCTCTTAGTGAAAAAGCTTGTGGTACTAGGCCCTAATCTTCTTGATCTGTATATGGACGCGTCATGAAAGAAAGTGACAAATTCCTTGCAATGAGGAGATCATTATCAATATGCTTTATCAGAGAAGAAAATTCTCTTCTGCCAAATATGTAGTAATTTGCTCTATAATTCAATTAATCTAAAACATCTTGAAATGTTTGAGAAAAACTTCTAAGTGAAGATTATTTTCGGTTTTTCTTCCTAAATATGAGCCATGGGGAATTAATAATAATGCCGGTCATTATACATTGCCAAAGTTGCAAAAACTTACAAAGATGAGACATAATACCATAGAAATCCAGCAATTTCTCAAATGATGTTATGATAATAGTCCCAATTGCCCTACTTTGTCATATATTTTTGGGTATGCAACTCAACAATAATTTCATTTTCTATGAAATAGAGCAAGTAATTTATGCTACACAAGATTCTGGAAAGGACTGAATTAAATAATGTATGTAAAAAAGCCTTGTAATAAGACATCTAACTTGAAGTTACAATAAGTTTTGAGAAAGTGGCTTTAGCAGTAAGAACTATTATTTTTGTTTAACCTAATTTTAGGAAAGATAAAGATACATTTTTATAATTATTGTCACATAGTACACAGACACCAGGCTTATAAATTGACTTCCTTTCAAGTGGGAATTTATTTATTTCTGTTGTTAAAATAATGACTTTAATGCACATAAAGGTTTGAATTATATTGTTTTCCTTTTAACCTATAGATCAATTGACTTATGAATGAGTGTATCCATCCCTTTAAACATTATTTTATTTGAAAAAAAACCCTAAATATACTTTGAAAATTTCTTTTTATCTTGAAAGATCTACAGTAGGATGGTTTTAATAATGGATATCACCATGCCTAAGAAGTTTGTCCAGCTGCTGGTTTTTAATTTGACTTTGACTGAAATTGTTTTAAGTGGAAATGTGCTAATTTGGCCAACGGATGGTAGCCATTGGTTAAATATTAAGATCATTCTAGAAGAGCTGATTCAAAGAAATCACAATGTGACTGTACTGGCTTCATCAACAACTCTATTCATCAATTCTAATCCTGATTCTTCTGTGAATTTTGAGGTAATACCTGTCTCCTTTACGAACGACAACTTAGATTCCTTAATTGAACACATGATAATGCTATGGATAGACCACAGACCAACTCCTCTCACACTCTGGAGTTTCTATAAAGAACTAGGAAAACTTCTAGATACTTTTTTTCGAATCAATATACAAATCTGTGATGGAGTATTAAACAACCCCAAGTTAATGGCAAGACTTCAGAAACGTGGTTTTGATGTGTTAGTAGCAGACCCAGTAACTATCTGTGGGGACCTCGTTGCTCTGAAATTAGGAATTCCATTTGTGTATACATTGAGGTTCTCTCCAGCTTCCACAGTTGAGAGACACTGTGGGAAAATCCCAGCACCTGCCTCCTATGTACCTGCAGCTTTGTCAGAGCTCACTGACCAGATGACCTTTGGTGAGAGGGTTAAAAATACTATCTCTTATCCTCTGCAAGACTACATATTTCAGTCCTACTGGGGAGAATGGAATTCATACTACAGCAAAGTTCTAGGTAAGTCTCTAAACTATTTTCATATTAATGTCTCCATATACTTCATTTATTCTTGTTGGTAATACAGCAGAGGTTTTCCATCCCACTGCACATGCCAGGCTGAAGTAAATACACACATTACATATAAAACCCTCATACAAGATCATCCTTTTTGGGTAACTTCCAAATATAGAAAATATAATGGTGATACTAATATGTATTCTAATGCTTCAGTGCAAATAATCTTGTGCCTATTTAGGTAATGTCTTTTCAATGAGTAAATCAATCCTTGAATATAAATGAAAGTGCCTTTACTAGGATGAATCGCGACACAGATAAAAAATACCTGGCAAACATTTTGAAGTGATATGTGATTTCCTTTCCCTCCTTCATTCCTCATTCTCTTCTTTGTTTGCAGAAAACTTTCAAAAAGCCTAGGACTGGGCATTGGAAAGCTGACTTTATAACCCCCCAGGCTCCCCCCCCAAGCCTCCCCAAGAGCCGCCACTCTCCCCCCAGTATCTCTCCAGCCTTAAGCTCCTCTGGGTGCTTAGACTAGCATGGCTCCAACTTAAATTTCTCTGTATCCAGGCACCTGGGTGGCTTAGTGGTTGAGCGTGTACCTTCAGCTCAGGGCATGATCCCAGGGTCCTGGGATCCAGTCCTGAATCAGGCTCCGTGAAGGGAGTCTGCTTCTCCCTCTGCCTCTCTGTGTCTCTCATCAATAAATAAATAAAAGTTTTTTTTTAGATAGATAGATAGATAGATAGATAGATAGATAGATGATAGATTTCTCTGTATCCTTCGGCAATCCTCAAGTCTCCTTGCTTCACACATTCCTTGTGAGGATCAAATAAAAAATGCAAAGGGCTCTGGTTTATTATCTTTTTGATCTCTTTTTGATCCTTATGAACCTTCCTTCATTTTTCTATTTTCTTCTCTCCCGAATGGTTTTTCTCAGATTTATCAGGTATTAATTAACAGGTATTAATTAACAGCAGAAATTAACCATTAATCTTACCAACACTAGTTTCTCAGCTTTCCTCCCTCCCACTCTTTATTTTCCTTTCTTTCTCCTTCCTCTCTTCTCTCCCTCTCTCTCTCTCCCTCTCCCCCTTCCTTCTTTTCTTCTATCATGCTTTCTTTGTGTAAAAAAAAAAAAAAAAAGTATTTATTGAACACCAACCTGGTACCTGCCTCTTTTTTAGGTACAGTTGGCAAACCTCAAAATCTCCACTCCCCATAGAGCTTACATACTAGTAAGAGCATACAGAAAATAAAGAAATAAAATATAGGATGTTAGACTGTGATATATGCTATGCAGTAAAATAAGAATAGGTAGTTCTGGGAGCAGGGTTACACTTTTAAATACAGTAGCAAGGAAGTTCTCAAAGGGTGACATTTGAATGAAGACCTGAGGGCAATTAGTATGAGAGCCATTGGGATCCCTGGGGGAAAAGTATTTTAGACATCCATAAGAACAAGTAGAAAAATCTGTGGCAAGCCATGGAAGCAGGAATACCCTCACTGTAATGTGACCTTTATCTTACTTTTCACAAGCAGAATTTGTATATATATATTTTTTTCTTTCCTGGATTTTGGAATATTCTTCATCCAATTTTCCATCACTTACACTTTTAAACTTCTTCATAGAGTCATCTAGAAGGAAGAGATTAAACATACCACACATATATAAATAAATTATATGCAAGATAATTAAAATTTGTGTATACTTTTGAAGATACTATGATTAGAATTTTGAAAGAAAAATTCTGTGTTTTTATATTCATCATAATGTCACATAACTACATTTTCTTTGTTCCTGGATTCCAAATTTCATATGACTCAATGACATATTCTGATTTAAATTTAGATATTATCTTATGATTATTTTCTAAGGCATTTGAAATGTGTCCTATAATAATTGTCTCTGCTCATATATGCATCACATACCAACTACTATAGGTATTGAGTGAGTTAACAGTCTCTATTCCTTAAATAAAGGAATTACGAAAAGCAAGGTGGTGAGGGTTCTTGGAAAGTACCTGGGATTCTGAGTTCAAATTCCATTTACTGTGTAATTTCAGGCAAGTGACTTAAATTCTGAGTCACAACATTTCTACCCTTTTAAAAGGGGATAATTATATCACTGTGCCCTTTAGGATGATCATATGACACCATATAGATGGATGTCTTATGTCAATTATAAAGAACCACACTAATGTTAAACATTGTTTACCCAACAAGTCTACACAAGAACTCTGCAATGACAAAAAACTGGGGCTCTGTACTTACAAAGTAGTCTATATATATATATATATATTTTTTGCATATATGTGTGTGTGTGCCCGTGTGTGTGTGTGTGTGTGTGTGTGCATGCGTGTATGCAAAGAATAAATGGCCTCTGGGGTATACTAAATCTTCCTTCTCAGAAGGAACCATGACAGGTTATATAATGTATGGAAAGCCTTTGTAAAACAGAATGTTCTCAACTTCTCATTTTCACAGGATCATAATCTAGTTTCAGAAATCTCACATTCTGAGAGATTAGATATCTTATTTACTTAAATCCTCTATACGCCTCATGTTACTAAACATACTTGAACGACAAGTAATGCCTTGGATATTTTATTTCAAATTAAAGCATTGGGGGTGATATAATCCTATTAAGTCTTTTGTTCACATTTTTTAAGTATTAGGGACACCTGATAGCTGTAAGTTGATACTGAAATAGAGAAGGTAGTTTACATTTGATATTATTAGCAAACATAGGAGAACACAGGAGATTTAATAACATCAAATTTTTGAAATTTTCCACCTCCATGTCTATTCTTTAGTCTGTGGGAAAAATTGACTGGAAAATTAGCATGTTTATAGTGATATAGGAAAACCCCAAATATCTATTCTGAAGGAAACAAGTTAGAAGGAAATATCTAACTGTACTGGTTAAAAATCTTACCTCCTTCTCTGATGACTTTCCTTTCAGTTTTCCCTGCCTTCCCCTCTGATCCTCTGTCCTGTTTCTTATATTCCACATTTGAATGAAACCATATGATAATTGTCATTCTCTGATTGACTTATTTCACTAAGCATAATAATACCCTCCAGATGCAACCAGGTTAATGTAAATGGTAAGTCTTCATCCTTTCTGATGGCTGAGTGATATTCCATTATGTACACATATATGCTATATAGTAAAAGAAGCATATAACAAGTTATAAGTAAAATTCTTTTTCATCTTCTTTATCTATTCATCTATCAATGGACATCTCAGATCTCCACAGTTTGTCTACTGTGGACATTGCTTCTATAAACATTGGGGTGCAGGTGCCCCTTTGAATCGCTACATTTGTATCATTGGGGTAAATACTTAGTAGTGCAATTGCTGAGTCGGAGGTTAACTCTATGTTTAACTTCCCGAGGAAACTTCATCTCATTTTCCAGAGTGGCTGTACCAGCTTGCATTCCCACTAACAGCGTAAGAGGGTTCCCCTTTCTTTGCATCCTCACCAACATTCGTTGTTTCCTGTCTTATTCATTTAAGCCATTCTGACTGATGTGAGGTGGTATCTCATTATGATTTTGATTTGTATTTCCCTGATGATGAGTGATGTGAAGCATTTTTTTCATGTGTCTGTAGGCCATTTGTAGGTCTCCTTTAGAGAAATGTCTGTTCTGTTTTCTGCTCATTTCTTGACTGGATTATTTGTTCTTTGGGTGTTTTGTTTAATAAATCTTTATTGATCTTAGATACTAGCCATTTATTTGATATGTCATTTGCATATATCTTCTTCTATCCTGTAGGTTGCCTTTTAGTTTTGTTCACTGTTTTCTTTGCTGTGCAAATGCTTTTTATCTTGACGAAGTCCCAATAGTTCATTTTTTCTTTTGTTTCCCTTGCCTTTGAAGACATGTCTAACAAGAAGTTGCTGTGGCTGAGGTCAACGAGGTTGCTGCCTGTGTTCTTGTCCAGGATTTTGATGGATTCCTATCTCACATTTAGGTCTTTTATCCATTTTTATTCTATTTTTGTGTATGGTATAAGGAAATGGTCCAGTTGCATTCTTCTGTATGTGGCTGTCCAATATTCCAAACACCATTTGTTGAAGAACCTGTCCTTTTTCCACTGGATATTCTTTCCTGATTTGCCAAAGATTAGTTAACCATAGAGTTGAAGGTCCATTTCTGGATTCTCTATTCTGTTCCATTGACCTATGTGTCTGTCTTGATGATTACAGCTTTGCAATGGAGTTTGAAGACCAGCATTGTAATGTCACCAGCTTTGGTTTTCTTTTTCAAAACTCCTTTGGCTATTCGAGGTCTTTTTTGGTTCCATATACATTTTAGGATTATATGTTCCAGCTCTGGGTAATCTATCTTTTTTTTTTTAAATTTTTATTTATTTATGATAGAGAGAGAGAGAGAGAGAGAGAGAGAGAGGCAGAGACACAGGCAGAGGGAGAAGCAGGCTCCATGCACCGGGAGCCTGACATGGGATTCAATCCCGGGTCTCCAGGATCGCGCCCTGAGCCAAAGGCAGGCGCCAAACCGCTGCGCCACCCAGGGATCCCTGGGTAATCTATCTTTTGAAGTAAGACATAAATCATAATTTTACAGCTTACTGAAGTTTCAGAGTGTGAAACTGCCCATGCAACGAGCGCCCAAATCTAGAAACAAAACATTATACCCATAACTCCTCTTTCTTCTCATGTCAGTCCTTAACAACTCCCTAAGGGTAACCACTTTCTTAACTTCTAACAATACAAGTTAGTTTGGTGTGATTTTAAACTTTAACCACACATTTTGTACTCTTGTATTTTGCTTCTTTTGCTAATGTTTTTTATATTCACCTAAGTTGTTGGATATAGATATAGTTTGTTCATACTCAAAGTTACATAGATTCTATTGAATTAATATGCTACATTTTATTTCCCATTTTGCTGTTGACAAACATATGGACTATCCTGGTTTTGGCTATTTATGATAAACATTGCTATGAACATTCTTGTACATATATTTTGGTGAATATGCGTGTGTCATATCTGAGTGGAGTGCTAAGTCATAGGATATGTATTTGTTTAGCTTTAATACACACTGCTAAAATCTAGTTTCTCTCAAGTGCTTGTGCCAATTAATAATCCCATCAGCCATTTACTAGGATTCCAATTGTTCCTTATTCTCACCAACACTGTGTATTTTCTTTTTTGCCTTCTGAAAAAGAGTATAACCATGCTGTTAATGTGCAGGGTTATCTCATTTTTTAAAAAGATTACGAGCTAACTTATACGTGGTAAAAGTTAAGTGCATAAAGTTTACAGTGTGATGTGTTTTGTCAAATTTAAGTATCCCTGTAACCAGTGCATGAATTAATTTCTGGGATCTCTTTTCTAAAAAAGCTGGTCTCCAAACCTTTTCAGAGTGAGTAACGCCTATCGTTTCGTTTTCATTCTTCATTCTGATTTACTTTTATTTTCCTTTTGTGAGCTTTTTAAAAGCATTCTCCAATAACTTGAACTCTAAAAGCAACATGATTACATTGCCACTCATGTTCAGTTTGTGCTCTGTCAAGCAGCTCGGGTCTAGCTCTATTTAGTGATTCTGCAGCAAATTCTCTTGCTAATTGTACCATCTTTGCTATTAACTTATTAAAGTTACTCTTATTAAATACGTACCAAGAGCTTTGATAGGTACAATACAGAGATTATTACTAATACACACACACACCAAGAATGATCATTATCTTTTACATTGGAGCCTTCAAAATTCAGAAAGATTAAGCAACTTTTCTGAAATCACAAAATATGTAACTTAACCAGATAAAGACCGCATGTATATTGAATCCACTACATAAAGAAATTTATATTTCCAGGAATAATTACCACCCCCTAATCTCCAGGATTTTAAATTGAGAAGTCAGAGATGGGGAAGAGAAAGAAACAAGTCTGCCAAAGTCCCACTGTTTGCTTGGTGATCTGGTGTTTCCTATGAGCATCCTCTCCCCCAACTTTCCTGAGGGCACTGCTGTGACATTATTTCAACTTGACAGATTTTTGTTTTGCAAGTTAAAAATCTTTGAATATTTTGGTAACAAACTGGCTGTCTTGTCACAGAGAAGTGTGTGGTCTCGAGTTTACAGAACTTTGCTCTCTCTTCATTGAACAGCATACAGGTCCTGGGTACCCTTGGCCTCTTTTGCTTGCTTATGTTGTTATAAGAATTTTGAAATAATTTTAACTAGCTCTAGAGGAGGAAAAGAACTAGTTATTTTCACTGGCATACAATTAAGTGCAAATATTTGGTTTAAACTCACATTTTTATGAATCACCATTTCAAGAATATATTAATAATAATAATTATTATTATTTTGCTTTAAAAATCACCTGTGTGTCTTCTGGAGTGCTTACCGATGTTTCTTATATAAAGGTTTTACATATTTGTTGTTAAATTTCAGCCAACTGATTTGTTTTGTTGGCGGTGCTATAAATGAGTTCCCTCTTCCTTTTCTCTGCCACTGGCCATTGTATGTATACAAAAATCCTAATTATCATTCAATTTCAATTTCATATCCTCATGTTTGTCCATATTATCCTGTACTTTACAATAGTTATCTAGACACAGGTTCATTAAACTGATACTAGAAATAAATTACATCTCCCTTTCTAATTCTTATGTCACTGGTCCCCTTCTTTTGTCTAATTTTACTTCTAATAAATTCAGACTTTTTAAATAATAGTGAAGATAATTGCCTTTATCTTTTATTTTTAAATTTAATTGAATAACTAAATTTTATTCATATCATTTTTGTATATATCATTAATATTTTGCTGGATATATTTTTATTGATAAACAAAGGGCTGGATAGGAACAAAATAAAAAAATATTCCACTTTTAGGCATTTCTTTAAGATTTTAGTACCATATCATAAACATTTCATGAAAATAACTTCTGTTTTCCTTCTTTTCCCATGCTTGTAATACTTTAAGAGCTCTTTTATTTTTGATATTTTAAGGTTGAGTATAATTTTCTATTTTTTTTCTCCAAATTTATTGAGATACAATTGACAGGTAATATTGTGTAAATTTAAGGTGTACAAAGCAATGGTTTGATAGATCAATATATTGTAAAATGATTATTACAGTAAAGTTAGTTTCAACACTTCTATCACCTCATATAGTTAACAGTTGTGTGTGTGTGTGTGTGATGAGAACTTATTCTTTTTTTTAAAGATTTTATTTATTCATGAGAGACAGAGAGGGAGGCAGAGACACAGGCAGAGGGAGAAGGAGGTTCCATGCAGGGAGCCCGACCCGACATGGGACTCAATCCCGGGTCTCTAGGATCAGGCCCTGGGCCAAAGGCGCTAGACCGCTGAGCCACCCGGGCGTCCCCAGAACTTATTCTTTTTTATTTTTTAAATATTTTTTATTCATTTATTCATGAGAGACACACAGAGAGAGGCAGAGACACAGGCAGAGGGAGAAGCAGGCTCCACACAGGGAGTCCGATGTGGGACTCGATCCCAGGACCTCAGGATTATGCCCTGGGCTGAAGGCAGGCTCTAAACTGCTGAGCCACCCAGGCGTCCCCAGAACTTATTCCTTTAGGAACTTTCAAATAGGTGATAGAATATTGGTAACTATATTTACCATGTTGTACATTACATCTCCAGAACTTACTTATCTCATAACTGGAAGTTTACAACCTTTGGTCACATTCACTCATTTCTCTGCCTCTCAACATCCACTCTTGGCAACCACCATTCTACTCTCTGATGAGTTTGGCTTTTTTTAAAAAAATTTCCATATACAGGTGAGATCATATAGAATTTATCTTTCTCTGTTTGACTTGTTTCACTTAACATAACACTCTCAAGTTTCATCCATGTTGTTGAAAATGGTACATTTCCCTTCTTTCTTATGTCTACTTTTTTTATTATGTCTACTTTTTATTTCATTGTGTGATATATATATATAGATATAGATATAGATATAGATATATACAATCACAACTTCTTCAATAATCTGTCAATGGACACTTCAGTAGTTTCCATATTTTGTCTATTGTGAGAATGCTGCAATAAACATGAAAGTACAAATATCTTTCCAAGACAGTAATTTAATTTCCCTTTGATATATACCGAGAAGTGAAATTGCTGGATCATATAGTATCCCTATTACTTTTCTATTTAATTTTCTGAGGTACATTTCTACATTTACTTTTCCCACAGTGGCTGAACCAGTTTACATTCCCACCAACAGTGCATAAGGGTTCCTTTCCTAAAGCTTTGCCAACACTTATTGCTTATCTTTTTGATAATAACCATTTTAACAAGCGTGAGATGATAACTCATCATGGTTTTAAGTTGCATTTCCTGGTGATTAGTGATATTGAGCACCTTTTCATGTACCTGTTGGCCATTTTTATGTTTTCTTTGGAAAAATATCTCTTTAGGTCTTCTTCCCACTTTTAATTGGATTATTTGAGGTCTTCTACTATTGAGTTACATGAGTCTCTTTCATATTTTGAATATTAACCTTTCATCAGATATGCGGTTGCAAATACTTTCTCCCATTCCGTAGTTTAAGTTTTCATTTTGCTTCTTTTGCTTTGCAGAAGCTTTTGAGTTTGATGTGGTACCAATGATTTATTTCTGCCCTTGTGGTTTGTGCTTTGGGTTTCATCCATAAAATCATTGGCAAAACCAATACCAAGCAGCTTTGGTTCTATGTTTTCTTCTAGGACTTTTATGGTTTGAGGTCTTATATTATTTTGAGTTAATTTTTGTGAGTGGTGTGAGATAGGGATTCAATTTCATTCTTTGGCATGTGAATATCCAATTTTCCCAGCTTCATTTATTGAAGAGACTATCTTTTCTCTATTAAGTATTCTTGGTTTCCTTGTCAATTGTTAAGTAACCATATATGTATGGGTTTATTTCTGAGTCCCAATTCTGATCTATTGATCTATGTGTCTGCTTTTATTTCAGTATCATATTATTTTAATTACTGTACCTTGTAAATATAGTTTAAAATCAAGAAATGTGAGGCCTCCAGCTTTGATCTTTTTTCTTGGAATTACTTTGGCTATTCAGGGTCTTTTGTGGTTCCATACAAATTTTAGTATTGTTTTTCCTATTTCTATAAAAAAATGTCATTGGAATCTTGAAAGGGATTTTACTGAATCTACAGATTGCTTTGGTAGTGTGGACATTTTAACAATATCAATTTTTATAATATGAACACAAGAGATCTTTCCCTTTGTTTGTGGCTACTTCAATTTTTTTCATTGATGTTTTAAAGTTTTCCATAGTCAATTAGAGGTCTATATGTGAGACCTGAAACCATAAAAATCCTAGAAAAGTGCACCAATTGAAATTTCTCAGACATTAGTCATAGCAAAATTTTTCTAGATATGTCTCCTAAGGAAAGGGATAAAAAGCAAAAATAAACCATTGGGACAACATCAAAATAAAAAGCTTCTGCATAGCAAAAGAAGCAATCAACAAAACTAAAAGAGAGCCTACTGAATGTGAGAAGGTATTTGTAAATAATATATTCAATCAAAGCTCAGTATCCAAGATATATAAAGAACTTATACAACTCAAAACCCCAAAAACAAATAATCCAATTTAAAAATGGGTAGAAGACATGAATATCTCCAAAGAAGACATACAAATGGTCAAGACATATAAAAAGATGCTCCACATCACTCATCATCAAGCAAATGCCAGTTAAAACTAGATGAGGTGAGGTATCATTTCACATCTGTCAGAATGGCTGAAATCAAAACCACAAGAAAAAGTCTTGACAAAAAGAAACCCTCATGCACTGTTAATAAGAGTGAAACTGGCATAACCACTGTGGAAAACAATATGGAGTTTTCTCAAAAAATAAAAAAATAGAATTACCATATGATCTAGTAATTCCACTATTATTTACTTAAATATTTTATTTTATTTATTCAAAAAATATATGTACCCCTATGCTTATTGAAGCATTATTTATAATAGTCAAGTTATGGAAACAACTCATGTCCATTGATAAATGAATGGATAAAGAAAATGTGATTTATTATATATATATTACATATATATATCATATAATGAATGTAATACATGTATACACATACACAGTGGAATGCTATGCAGCCATGGGGAAAAAATGAAATCTTGCCATTTGCAACAATCTGGATGGTTCTAGAGACTATAATGCTAAGTGAAATTAGTCAAAGAAAGACAAATACCATATGATTTCATATACATGTAGAATTTAAAATAGAAAACAAAGAAAGAAAGAAAAAGGAGACTTTTAACTATAGAGAACAAACTGATGGCTACCAGAGGGGAGTTGATGGGGTGGGGGAGGATGGATGTAATAGATGAAGGGAATTAAAAGTACACTTTTCATGATGAATACTGACTAATGTATAGAATTGTTGAATCACTATGGTACACTTGAAACTAATATAATACTGCATGTAAACTATACTGAAATTAAAATAGGAAAATAATAAAGTTTTCCAGGTACAGATCTTTCACTTCCTTGGTTAAGTTTATCCCCAAGTATTTTATTATTTTTGATGCTGTAGTAAATAGCATAAAAATAATATTTTTAAATTAATTTTATAGCTATTTTGTTAGTATATTAAAACAACTGATTTTTGTATGGTGAGTATGTATCCTGCATCTTTACTAAATTCATTTATTAGTTTTAACAGACTTCTGGTGGAATCTTTAAAATTTTCTTTTTTTTAATTTTATTTATTTATGATAGTCATCACAGAGAGAGAGAGAGAGAGAGAGAGAGGCAGAGACATAAGCAGAGTGAGAAGCAGGCTCCATGCAGGGAGCCTGACGTGGGATTCGATCCTGGGTCTCCAGGATCGCGCCCTGGGCCAAAGGCAGGCGCTAAACCGCTGAGCCACCCAGGGATCCCTAAAATTTTCTATATATAAAAGGATGTCATCTTCAAGCAGAGAAAAATTTACTACTTCTTTTCTAATTCAGATGTCTTTTATTTATTTTTCTTGCTTGACTGCTTTTACTAGGACTTCCAATATTATGTTGTATAGGAATGCTGAGAGTAGGCATCCTTCTGATCTCAGAGGAAAAGCTTTCAGTCTTTCACTATTGTGGATGATGTTACCTATGGGCTTGTTATGGTTTTCTGTAAAATATCTTGAGCTGGGGAACTTATTGCAGGAGAGTGTTTGTCAATATTTATACTTCCTAAAATTTAGAAGTTTCTTTTTCTACTTCTGTCAATTTTGGTTCTGGTTAATGTTAAATAGGATAGATAGGTAGATGATAGATAGATAGATAGATAGATAGATAGATAGATAGATAGATAGATATAGATAGATAGATGATAGATAGATGATAGATAGATAATACAATTTTATCCATCTTTAAGTTGTCAAATATATTTTCTTAGAGTTCTAGCTTAAGTGACTAGCTTTTTAAGTGTCTTCTTATTATTATTTTTTAGATTTATTTATTTGAGAGAGAGAAGAAAGAGAGAGAGAGAGAGATGGCACATGAGCCGGGGGGGCGGGTAGAGGGAGAGGAGGCAAGAGAGGGAAAAAATCTCAAGCAGACTTCTTGCAGAGTATGGAGGCCAATGAGAGGCTCAGTTTCATGACCTTGAGGCTATGTCCTGAGCTGAACTCAAGAGCTGAGTTGCTCAACCTGCTAAGCCACTCATGAGCCCCTTAAGTGTCTTCTTTACATCTTCTTTCTTTACATTTTTAAAGTTCTTTTTTATTATGATTTTTCTGCTTCCCCTTTTGTCTTGCTTTGGCCTATGTGACTTTAGTGAATGTAATACATGTGGCAGTTTACTCTCTTTGTTCTGTGATGTTTAAAAATATGTATATTAATGCAAATATTTATTCAGAATAAGAAATCTTCACAAAAGATTCATTTTGTGAAAAAAGACAAATGCCATAACTATCACAAAATTCAGAAAAATAACATTTTTGAATTTACTTCCTGACATTTCTTTATAATATTTTTCATTACTTTTTTGGCTGAATATTCTTTAATTGCCATATTCACAGGACATTTTATAATTCTGTTTTCTATAGAGAATAAGGATAATTCAACATGCTCCGTAGCATGCTTGATCAAAATTTATTTTACACTATTGATAATTAAAGAAAAAAAATTTTCTGCTTCACAACTTGCTTTTGGGTCCTATCAGGTGAACTTTCAGGATTATTGCCAAATTTGAGAAGATATTTGTAAAGTTCCTTTTAAAAGAGTTGTAAGGTTTGAAAGAACATTCCATAGACCAAATTCTGGCTTGCTTTGTATAATTTTTTTAAATTTAAAACATTTTTATTTTTATGTTTTTGTTAAGGTATAATTAACATTCAGCATGTTAATTTCAGGTATACAATATAATGATCTAATATGTATATATTGCAAAGCAATCACCACAGTAAGTCTTGTTATTTCTGTCACTATACATACTTACAGAATTTTTTTGTGTGATGAAAGATTTACTTCCTTAGCAAGTCTCAGATATGCAGTACAGATTACTAACTATAGTTGCTGTGCTATGCATTACAGCCTCATGACTATTTATTTTATAACTGGAAGTTTGTACCTTTTGATTCCCTCTACCCATTTCACTCACCCCGTCTACAGCAACCAGCAATTGTTCTCTGTACCCATAGGCTTGTTGCTGTTGTTGTTGTCGTTGTTGTTAGATTCTACATATAAGTGAGATCATATGGTATCCGCCTTTCTCTAAATTGATTCATTTAGCATGATGTCCTCAGGGTCCATTCATGTTGTTGTGAACTTTTTGTGTTGTGATTTAAACTTCTAGCATGCTGAATGGTGAGGGACACACAACTCAGAATACTCACCCACAAAGATATCAGCCAAAACATCCATATGACCCATAGGATCAGCTAGCACTTGGATAACTCAGATTCACATGAGCATGAACAAGGTCAGCCCAGGATAGCTCTGCCTAGCTAGATCAGAATTGTGAGCAGAGTCAAAACGAAGTAGAAAGTTGTTGCTTTAAGACTATAAGGCTTTGGGAAGTCTGTCATTTGATAATAGAAAACTAATAAAAAAGACTTCTAGTTTTGAGATACTCCATCTGTTAAATCCTTGACCTGTACTTTGCTTCTACTTAGACATATGCACTCTCGTTTTTGCACTTCATTATCCAGCGATCTGCTCTAAATGTTTAACAAGTGGCTTTCTGTGGTGTAAAAAGGGAAATAAACCACTTTTATATAGCATTTATTAATATCTGTGGTGTAACCCCTCCTACCTTGACTAATTGCAAGCTCTTGGTGATGTAATGACTAGCTTAGAAAAACACATACAAATTAACAATTAACTTCCATTAGCCTGTAATAGTCAGGTCTAGATAACTTTTGGCAGATCCATTGATACCAGCTTTGATATGCACAAAGTTCATGGACACAAGTTTTATTATGCTGGAAAATGTTATACTCTCCAATACATGCTGCAGACAAGCATTTGGGCCTATAAATATTATACCCAGAAACAAGCATAAGCACATACAAATTCTTTGCTTAGTAAAACAGAAGCTTCTCTCTATTGGAGAAATCTATTCCCCAAGAGAAATCTTGGGCAATAAGTAAATGCCCATCTTTGTTGTTCATTTCTATAGCTATGACACTCCCATCTCTACTCATATATATTATCAATATATGCATTTCCAACATACATCATTATTTACTCTTCAGGAAAATTGTTAGTTTTAAATATTTCTGAAAAGTCAAATGGGTAGAATATCTCTCCTTTCCCAGCATCTTCCAAGATACTACTAAAAAACATGCTTCTGGAAAGATCATTTTCTAGGAAAAAAAAAATATGCCATCTAACAATCTTTCTTTCTATACCACGGAAATCCTATTTATTTATTTATTTATTTATTTATTTATTTATTTATTTTTAATGATTTTATTTTTATTTATTCATGACAGATACAGAGAGAGAGAGGCAGAAACATAGGCAGACCAAGAAGCAGGCTCCCCGGGGGGAGCCCAATGTGGGACTCTCTCCCAGGACACCGGGATCATGCCCTGAGCCAAAGGCAGAGGCTCAACCGCTGAGCCACCCAGGCATCCCTCAAATCCTATTTAGAAGCTAGAATAGTTTCATTATAGGACACATATGATCATTTTATGAATCTCATTTGCAAATCTGAGTAGACTTCTGTAATGGAAATTAAAATGGAACCCAAAGTACAGCTCTCAAGGCTCTCCAAAGTGTCCTGTTTTAAATAGTATTTTCCTTGTCTGCACTGTCCTTGTTGGCCTTCACTCTAAACATACTGAACTGATAACTCTACACATAAATGGTCATGATTCCCCTATCAGCATTCTTTTTTTCCTTTTCTTCCATTCACCTTCAGAACCCTCCTTCTGTCACGTTTGCTTCTGGGCTCAGGTGAAATGCACCCTCCATCTTGCAGCTTTGTGTGACTTTTTTCACATTGGAGTGACAGCATCTTCTGAGGCCCTGAAATCCTGTACTTTAATCTACTATTTAGCATTATCCTCCTGTTACTACGTGATGTATGCATCTTACTCATATACTAGCATGTAACCAACTTTATGTCAAGACTTACATTCCTGTTTCCCAAATTATCAATCATCATGTTCCATAAGATGTACCATATTATTTACTAGACTTGGTTAATTGGGTTCTTCTATTACATTTAAAGATTGTCAATTAAAATATATTATTTTTATTTTAATATATTTAAAGTGAACTCCAAAAATACTGCAGCCATTTCTTCAAAACATTTAAATATTTCATATCTCCTCTTGGACAAATACTCTGTTGTACTGTGCCTCGTCAACGACAAAGTGCTCTACACATAGTGTCATTTCTTAACTCTAGAAATTAATTTTTAACTTGATCTGTATCTAAATTGCCTCTTCACTCTGTGCCCAGCAAACATTTAACTTCTGTAGAGCAGTGTGTAAGGAACCTACTGTCATGATGTCTACAAAATGGATTTCAGCAATTGTGCTGCTACAGCTTTGCTACACTGGCTGTGGATTCTGTGGAAAGGTCCTGGTGTGGCCCTGTGACATGAGCCATTGGCTCAATCTAAGGATTATTCTGGAGAAACTCACAGAAAGGGGCCATGAGGTGACTGTGTTGGTGTCTCCACAGAGTTTCATCATTGACTACAACAAGCCTTCCACACTGAAATTTGAGGTGATCCCTGTGCCACGCGACAGAGAGGCTGCTGAAAAATCACTAAATGACTTTTTAGACTTAGCTACTAATGTTATGCCAACATTGTCACAATGGCAGTCAGCATTAAAACTGCAAGAGTTCTTTCATCAAATAACAAGAAACTTAAAACTCCTGTGTGAGACTGTAGCCTACAACCAGTCAATCATGAAGAAACTCCGGGAAGCTAACTACAACGTAATGGTCATAGACCCTGCATTACCCTGTGGAGAGCTGATTGCTGAGTTATTGGCAGTCCCTTTTGTGTACACACTAAGGTTTTCTATGGGTGACACTGTGGAAAAATACTGTGGGAAGCTTCCAGCTCCACTTTCCTATGTTCCTGTTACCATGGCGGCACTAACAGACAGAATGACTTTTCTGCAAAGGGTAAAAAATTTAATGTACTCCATTTTCTTTAACTTCTGGATCCACCAATCTAACAATCAGTTTTGGGACCAGTTTTACAGTGAAGTATTAGGTAAGAGACTGCTTTTCATTCTAAAATAGTCATGTAAAGAAACAGGTGGTTTAAGAAAAGTCTGGGAAAATGAAAGGGGTATATTCTTAAGAGTTTCAATTCCACATAAACCTTTATAAATAATAGCAATAAACGTTATCCATATTCAGTTGAAAGGGGTGAGGCAAGAAATATCTTGGTATGGTTACCCTTTCTTTACAGTCATCTAACCAGTTTGTACGGTACCCTGATACTTAATAGATTATCAAAACAAAATACAAAACACACTAATAAGTGTCAATCTAATGGAAGATATATTTTTTAAATCAGATATAGGATATCACAAATGAATCTTGTATACTGAGTTTTCATAATGGAGGAGATTTGGCTTTTTATTGGTCAAAGGTACAATATTTGTTGTAAGAGTAAGATAATCCTCTTCCCTGATTACAGCCATAAACTGAAGCCTAAACTATATTAACAATGGGATTAATTTTGGCATATCTAATTTCCTTTGTCTGAATTTTGACCCACAAATTTTGAGACTCCTGGATTATTACATTTAAAATGTATATTATTCTCCTCTTGGACCAGAGTCTCTGCCATTCATATCTCTTTTTTAAATGTTGGTTGAAACTTCATTAGTCGTACATGAACTGTTTGATCATAGCTGGTCAAACTGAAAAGTTTTCCAGATGCTTTATACTCCTTAAGTGAGTACTACACAGAACCTGAAAAATTCAATGGAAAACTAAGAAACCTAATGCTTGAGTTGTTGAAAGATACCATTTTGTTTAGTTACTAATTACACATATTCTATTTTTAACTGCTTACTTTTTCTAAAAAGGAATGGTTTTGCTTTGCAAGTTTCATATGTTTGGCTCTCATTTGATTCCATCAACTGAGGTTGGCTTCCACTTCCAACTATTTTTGAGAATCTTGGTGTTGCTAGGGCTGGTTTCTCTGGAGGCCTGTCCTCCTGGATTGTATGTGGCCATTTTGTTTTTGTTTTGCTATGTCCTCTCATGGTCTTTTCTCTGTGCCTATGTAAACCCAATGTCTCTTCCTTTTCTTATAAAGAGACCAATGATACTGGAGTAAGCCCCACTCTTGGACCTCATTCTAATATAATTACTTCTTTAAGATATCTAACTCAAAATATAATCAGATTTCAACATGAATGTTAGAGGAACACAAGTCAGTCTGGAACACTGACTTTCCAATAGATACCTTGTTTCACAAACAATATATTCAAAGGAATCCACTTTAAAACTCCATAGCTTATACATGATTTAAATTTATACTGTGCTGATTTCACCACAAATAATTTGAGAACCAGGAAGCACAACCTGGGTGCAGACAGTGTGTTGGGTTCTATGGATTTAAAGTAAAGAAGACAGGATTTTGACTTCATTCTCATAAATAAATGCAAGACATGGAAAAATAAATATATTCTGATAATACAAGAAACTTTTCCAGTGTTATCGATAAATTGTTAGTCCATTTGTCATATTATGCATTAAGAGGGGAAAGTTATAGGATTCTCTGTGCATAAATATTATGGAATAAATGTAATCCGTAGGATCTATGGCAAATTTTTAACTCTGTCATCTTTAGTAGGCTTGTTTGTTTGTTTGTTTGTTGTATGTACTTTTGTTGATTTTCAGTCCTGTATTCTCTTATCTTCTTTATTAGGAAATTCTGAATATACCATGACCATAACTTCCTTGTCAATCTCATAACAAAAATAACTAATAAAATGGCTGAAAAATTTAAACAGAACAAAATTATATATAATGAATAATAATTGGCTTCGTATTTCTCTACATAAGCACTATGAATATTCTTGTCTTTACGTGAAGACATTCATTAAACATATTTATTAAATACATCTTTTCTTTCTTCTTTATCATTAGGAGGAATGACTAAATATTCATTTTTGCCTTTCTTTTCACCGAATCTAGATTTGACATCTTTCTGCAGAATATTTTAAAATTTACATTCTTCTTTACATTCACTTAATAGCATTAATTTTAATGGATGTATAAATCATTGAACTAGACTAGTCATGATAACTACTTGGGTTGTTCCAACTCTGGTATTACAAAAAAAGTTGTCCTAAATTTATTGCACTTATATCATTGCCACAATGTTCTCTAAAATTGTTGAATCATTTAGCCTTTATCCTGAGACCTTTTCTGAAGTGGATAAAAATTATTCCATTTTCCTTAAGTCTGTTTATCTTAGTACCTGTAAGAACATTTTAGGGAATTTTTTTTTCTATAATATGTGTACGAATATATTTTAAACCCATCAACTGACATGGAAATTTTCAACTAATTTTCACAGACATAAAAATATTTTGTATCTACTTCAAAATATTACACATCTACTTTCAGATCTTAGAAAATATCATACCAACAAAAGAATATATAAAATGTAAGTGTACCATTGAAAGAAATAATAAAATAAACTTCTGTGTACTCTATAAGTAAGTTAGGAAATAGATTGTTATCTATCTTAGAAACACCCTCTTCTAGTGGAAACTATAAACCTGACTCTGGTGAACATTTTGAAAATTTTACATCTGCCATCTATATGTGATTCTTTCAAAATTTTATTGTTTAGTCTTTTGAATAGTGTACAAATACAAACAGATTTGCTATTTATGCTCAATATTCTTTGGTGATGGAATCATGTATTTTCTCTCTCTTTTTTTTAAAGCTCTCTATATACTGTTTTATTGTTTACTACACTATGCCATTCTATGGATGGACATCTGGCTGTGTAAAGTGTTTTATGTAATGCTGCTATGAACATTCTTGTATATGTCATTTGTTGTATAAGAGTAATAGTATAAATGAGGTATAAACTATAAACATTTTCCCCTACCAGATAATCTCAGAGCTTCCTAAAAAATTTATACTTCAACAAAGATTATACTTTAACTGTTAACAGGGCATTTTAGTCACCACTGCTCCATGTCTATTTTCTTTGAGTCTATTTATCTGACTGACCTACAACGAATATTCTAGGGAATTTAAGTCTTTTTTTCTATAATATGTCTTGCAAATACGTTTTAAGCCCATCAGTTGACTTGGGGATGTTCAACTAATTTACACAGACATAAAAATATATCTCTCTCCACACCTTTTCAACACAATACTGAAAGTTCCTAACTAAAGGAATAAGACCAGAAAAGGAAATAATACAGAGACCAGAGATAGACCCAACCAAGGTAGTCCAGTGATATTTGACAAGGAAACAAATGTAGTACAATGGATAGTCTTTTAAGAAATGATGCTGGAGGCAATTGGACATCCACATGCAAAAAAAGAACATAAGTACAGGACTTACTCCCATCACAAAATTTAACTAAAAATAAATCATAGATCTAAATGTGAAATGCAAAACTATAAAACTCCTGGAAGATAACCTAGAAAAAAACCTAGATGATCTTGGACATGGCAATGAGTATTTGTACACAACACCAAAGGCACAAAATAGAAATAATGAATATGTCAGACTTCATTAAAATTAAAAACTTCTGCTCTGTAAAAGACAATTTCAAGAGAATGAAACAATAAGACACTGATTGGGAGAACATACCTGATAATGAATGTTATCTAAAATATTTTATAGGAGCCCTTGCGTGGCTCAGTTGGTTAAGCATCCAACTCTTGATTACAACTCAGGTCATGATCTCAGGGTTGTGAGCTTGAGCCCTGAGTCTGGCTCCACACTGGGCATGGAGATTGAGCTTCCTTAAGATCCCCTTTCTCCCTCTCTCTCTGATCCCTCTCAAAATATTTATGTATATATTAAACTCTTAGAAAGCCATAAGGAGACATACAACACAATTAAAAAGGAAGCGAAGCAGAAACCTCAACAAAGAAGATACACAGTTGGCAAACAAATATGTAAAAAGATGCTCCATATCATGTGTCATGAGGTGAATGCAAGTTAAAATAATGATACAGCACTACACATCTGTTAGAGTGGCCAAAATGCAGAATAGTGACAAATACCAAAAGCTGGCCAGTTGTGGAACAGGAATTCTCATTTATTGCTAGTGGGAATGCAAAATGCTATAGCCACTTTGGAAGACATTTTGATGGTTTCTTACAAAAGTGAGCATACTCTTACCATACTATCATACTCCTTAGCATGTACCCAAATAAGCTGAAAACTTTTGTCTGTACAAAAATGAGGCATGGATATTTATAGCAGCTTTATTCATATTTGCCCAAACATGGAAGCAATCAAGCTGTTCTCCAGTAGGTGAATGGATAAATGGTAGATCTAGATAATTAAATGTTATTCAATACTAAAAAGAAATGAGCTATCACACCAGAAAAAGACATTGAGAATCCTAAAATGCATATTACTAGGTCAAAGAATGCCTCCTTAAAGGATAAATACTGTAGAAGTCCAACTATATGACATTGTGGGAAAGGCAAAACTAAGGAGACAATACACCATCAGTGTTTTCTAGGAGTGGGGGCGGGGTTTGGGGTGGGGAGGAAGAGGGATAAAAAGGCAGAACACAGAGGACTTTTAGGGCAAGCATAAATACTCTGTTACCAGAATGATGGATAGTCAGATAGATATCATCCTACCTGTGTCTAGACTCACAGAACGAACAATATCAAGAGTGAACTATAATCTAAACTACAGACTTTATGATTAGAATGTGCCAGTGTAAGTTCATTTCTTACACCTGAAGTACTACTATGTTTGCGGATATTACTAACAGAGAGTCTATGCATGTGTGAAGGTGAGGACCTATGAAAAAGTTCCGCCTTGGGGCACCTGGGTAGCCCAGTGGTTGAGCCTCTGCCTTTGTCTCAGGTCATGATCTCGGGATCCTGGGATTCAGGCCCGCATCAGACTCCCCGCGCGGAGCCTGCTTCTCCCTCTGCCTGTGTCTCTGCCTCTCTCCTTGAGTCCCTATGAATAAATAAATATTTATTCTTATTTATTTATTTATTCTCATTGTCTCATTTTTACTGTGATCCAGAAACTGCTCTAAATAAGTAAAGTATTACTTTTTTAAACAGTGATTCAGATATCTTTTTCTTCACATGTCTTCAAAGAGAAATTAATAATCTTAGCCTAGAAAAGCTGTCTCTAGATATCAACCCAGCTAATATGACTTACCTCTGAGAGACTGGTAACTGTCCACTGAAATTCCCTCCTATCTATCTTGCTTATAGTAAGGCATTTTGCTATAAATTCAGGCTCTTTGAAATTAAAAGCCACCTTAGTAGACTCATCATGTAGGTTTATAACACTCTATTCAAACATTAGCAGTATTTACATAGTAACTCCAATTTAATAGCTCATTTATGTAATTCTGCACTGTGTTCCTAACTCAGTGTGTGTGAATCATATAATTATAGGAAGAAGTTTGATTGGTAAATTTTAATTCTATATTTTTGTTTTGTAATTCCTCAATATATCATTTAAAATGTGTTATGAAATTATATGCCAATATTTGCATGCTTAATTTTATTCTCTTTACTTTTGTTTGATTCTATATTTGTAACTGTGCACCACTGCTTCAAATATAGAATTTTAGCAAATATTTAAGTTAGGTACTTCTCAAAATGTGGCCTATAAATTATATGCAATAATTTCCCTAAGGAGGCAATAATCAAGACAGGACATCACATGCGGTACAAGACCTCTAATGTACATAAGTATTTTGACGTGGAATCTGTGAAGTGATGTGTTTATCCAAACTCTGATGATTTCAAGTTGAGTGTCCTTCAGAAATTCTTCTTCATTATCAAATTAAGGCATTTGACCATATAACATCAGACATAAATTCAAACATTACAAAGTAATGACTAAAAAGAGGCTCTCCTGTCTGTGTTATATATGATCACCAATTTTGGTTATAATCTTTAGGAAAGGAAATTCTCATAAGAATTTTTATTTGGTTAGGTGGAAAACATGTTTTTTGTTTGTTTGTTTGTTTCTAAATACGGTTGATTTGGTCACTTGCAAATAATCATTCCTCCTCTCTACAGATCTTCTAAAATTCATACTTAGAATCTCCCTTTCAAAAAACATCTTTTAAAGGTAACACCAAAATAATTGTGTTATGTTGATGATATGTACATGTGTATTTCACATTCCAAAGGGGTTTGTATTGGTTATGAATTATTTAGAGAATTCCTACTAATGAAATATTGGCAAATCAATTGTGGTGAAAAGTGATGGGATTTGATTCAGGAGGATAAACAAATGCTGATGGGATTTTTAAAATATTTTATTTATTTATGAGAGACACAGAAAGAGAGAGAGAGAGAGAGAGAGAGAGAGAGAGGGAGAGGGAGAGAGAGAAGCAGAGACACAGGCAGAGGGAGAAGCAGGCTCCATGCAGGGAGCCTGATGTGGGACTCGATCCTGGGTCTCCAGGATCAGGACCTGGGTTGAAGGTGACGCTAAACCGCTGAGCCACCCGGGCTGCTCCTGGGATTCTTTATCATTATGAGTAAAGCAGACAGGCTGGAAGTTCATTATGAGTGAACTATAACAGACTGGAAGGTAGAGATACAACACTAATTGGGAGTTAAAGATCCATTGAGAGGGAATTTGTGTTGATACAATGGGGCTAATCTATCAGCTGCCATTTAACTGGAGAGAAGCAAGAAGTATTAAATTTATCATACATGGAGTTGTGGTTAAATTTTTTATTGAATTTGTTTTTGTGAAAGTACACTTGCACATTACTTTCCTTACCCAAATATCCTTTGACCCACCTTCCTTCACATCTCTCATCCTTCTCTTTCTTACCTTCTCTTTCCTCCCTCCCGCTCTCCCTCTATTCTTCTCTGTCTCTCTTCCTTCCTCCCTCTCTCTACCTCTTTCCCTCTCTTTTCCTGTCTTCCTTCCTTTTCTTTCTCTTTCCCTCCTTATCATTTTAATTTTCCCTTCCTTTTAACATCTCGATGTGATAAATAATCTAGGAGACATAGATTTATCTTTTTCCTTAATAACTTGTCAGTAAATTAGTGTAGATTGTATTCCAACAAACATAAATACGGATAACCTTCACTCGACTTTTTTTTTTTCCCTCCAGGAAGACCCACTACATTATGTGAGATTATGGGGAAAGCAGAAATTTGGCTAATCCGGACATATTGGGATTTTGAATTTCCTCGCCCATACTTACCTAATTTTGAGTTTGTAGGAGGGTTGCACTGCAAACCTGCCAAACCATTACCTAAGGTAGGTCTATTACATTGGAGGATTTCTTTCGTATCTTATGATATATAATGCTGAGTTTTCTTTAAAGCATACTTCCTTGATAACAGACATATGCTGTTTTCTGTGCCAAGTCTATTTTGTAAGTCATAAAGTTCTCTCATGACTGATAATTACCTTTTTGGACTTCACTTTGATATTTTGGCTGAAGAAAAGCAATTCAAGGGGCAAGATAAGATATCAGTGTGTCTACAGTTTGGGTACTGAATTGAAGTAACAGGAAGCTAGGGACTTGAAAATCCCCCAGAAGATTGCAATAGTCTTCCTAACACACATGATGGAGTTACGAATTGGGACTGTTAATGACTGGTAGAGTCATAATGATTTCATGAGAACTCTCAGGTAGATTCCAGAATTTTGTAAGTAGGAAGAAAATGTTGACAGAAGACGTGGACTCAGGTAGCACTTACTGGATAAAAGCGATCATTACCAAGATAAAAAAGAACTCATGGAAAAAACGTTTTTTGCGATAATAATGATGAATTTATTTTGGACCTATTAACTTTAAAGAACCAAAAGAGTATTCAGGTGGATACTTAGAGGAATCATTTGAATAATATAAGGTCTAGGTTTTAGTAGAGAGCATCAGAAACAGATTAGGAGTCATCAAAATAAAGAAGTCCTAGAACTAAGAGACCTAAACACTGAATTCATTCTTTTTTTAATATTTATTTGTTCATGGGAAACCCACAGAGAGAGGCAGAGACAGGCAGAGAAAGAAGCAGGCTCCCTACAGGGAACCCGATGCAGGACTCAATCCCAGGGCCACATGATCACCTGAGCCAAAGGTAAATTCTCAACCAATGAGACACACAGGTGCCCCCAAACTGAATTCATTCTTTAAGACCATGATGTCAGTTTTTTCTGAAATGAAAGGAAAATTGTATACCACAATCTAAATAAATAAATAAATGTGGACAGTCAAAAATGCTGGAAGAAGACAATATGAGAAGTAATAGAGAATAATAGATAAGCATGATAAAAATATTGTATTTAGCTATCTTTATCAATAACTACCTTTATCAAGGAATTGAGGAGGTAGAGACTCATTTGCCTAGGATGTAGGTGAGTGAACATAATCTCTGTAGAAGACTGAGTTGAATAGTATTAGCAGGAGAGTTCTTGATTTCTGTTTCGGGTAAGATATACATTTAAGTTTAAATTTTTTTTAGGATTTTGAATATGCTTTCTTACCAGTCAAGTTATAGCTACATGTAAGCTCAATTGAGTATTATTATAGCAGATAGCAAACCAATATGAAGAGAAAGTATGGAAAGAGACAGGACATATTCCTTGGCTCACAAGATATATTATATTTATATTATTACATATTATATTTATAATATATTATATTATATACACACTATTATATTCATCATGCCATCCTTACTTTTCATACACACAATTTCAAAAAAAACTCAGACATGTTTTACAAGTGAGGGGATTATTCCATTTCAAACCCATTAATACAAACATTTGGGCAATATGAACACCATCATACCTTCTATCTCTGATGAAAAAATTGTGCCAGGGACTGCATACACAGAAAGAAAGCAATGGGGATCCGTGGGGGCTCAGTGGCTTGGTGCCTGCCTTCAGCCCAGGGAGTGATCCTGGAGTCCCGGGATCAAGTTCCATGTCAGGCTCCCTGCATGGAGCCCGCTTCTCCCTCCGCCTGTGTCTCTGCCTCTCTCTCTGTGTGTGTCTCTCATGAATAAATAAATAAAATCTTTAAAAATAAATAAATAAATAAATAAATAAATAAATAAATAAATAATAAACTGTATTGCTATATGTGTCAATTCTAAAAAAAATCATTTTTAGTCCAATTCATCAGGCAAAGAATAAACATCAGAAAAATATCCTGAAGGCCTAACAGAGAGTTGGATTGATTTATTAATAATCTAATGCATGTAAACTGACCTGCACATTTTAAAAGTCTAGTTAGGACCCTTTTTTGGGTTTCCTTACATGGAATATTTTTGAGTTTGCAAATATCCCTGCTGGTTCATAAAATAAGCCTTGAATATAAGAGTTCAATGAGCCATGGGAAGAGATGTCTCTTATTGCCTATTCACTTTGTATAATGGTTCAGTTTTATGCCTTTATTTGTAATCACTCATTAGATATTTAAGTCATAGTTTTCAGAAACCTATTTCCTCTTAAAGATGCTAGATGGTTCTTTGTGGCAAAAAGTAGAACCAGTCTAACATCTCAGATACTTCTCATGACTGTCTATTTTAGAAGTATAAGTGAAATCTGTTTTCCCTGTGATCCTGCACATTTGTAATAAAGATAATTTTATCACTGTAGGAAATGGAAGAATTTGTCCAAAGTTCAGGTGAAGATGGTGTTGTGGTGTTTTCTCTGGGGTCAATGGTCAAAAATCTCACAGATGAAAAGGCCAATCTCATTGCCTCGGCTCTTGCCCAGATTCCACAGAAGGTCAGTACAACTTTGGGGCCTGGTGGATAGCCACTCTGCCAATTGGAGAGAAAGTGTGATGAATAGGACTCTTTCTAGATAAACTCTGAAACACTGAGTGTAACTGATACCACCTTCAGGTAAAAATTTCTTAAAACATTAAATAGTATATTGGGGCACATTTAATCATTTTCTGAGTAAGTCTCTGAATTACTATGGAAATACATCTGTTCGTATAATCATTTATTTTCAGTGAAATAGAGATGACAATGTTAAGATCCCAAAAATCTTTTACTATGTGAAATCTTATGACCTGCACTGACTATTCCCCCAAAGTGTCAAGTATGTTAGTGCCAAGGTCCAGGAAAAGAGAGATAGTGTACGTAGAATAGACAGGAATTATGCTCGAGGATATACTTTATGTTTCGAGGTTTCATTGAGACTATATCAATATCTAGTTGGTTTAAAAGTGGAAGCCTAATCTTTCTAACTTGAAATTTCTACAGTTAAAAACAGTTAAAAATCCTAATGTTATTATCAAACAATATATATTTTCTGATTTATTATATTCAATTAACTTGAAGTTTGTTGTCATTATACTTCTAGATTTCTACTCTTTATAGATTCCTCTTTATGAAATACCCTAGGACTTTTTATGTTTGTATATTAGTTAAAATATATAAACCTCCATAATGGTAAGCATTACTAATTAGGGCTGTTAGGTCTTTGCTATTTATTTCTGCACTTTTTGCCACCCAAGGATGTGGAGAAAAAGGCACTCTTTTGCATGGCTGGCAGGAATGCAAACTGGTGCAGTCACTCTGGAAAACAGTATAGAGGTTCCTCAAAAAAGTTAAAAATAGAACTATGCTATGATCCAATAATCATGCTACCGGGTATTTACCAAAAGAATGCAAAAAGACTAATTCAAAGGGGTACATACCCCGGTGTTTATAGCAGCTTTACAATAGCCAAATTATGGAAGCAACCCAAGTGTCCATGGACAGATGAATGGATAAAGACATGGTATTAAGTGATGAATCACTCAGTTATACTCCTGCAACCAACATCACACTGTATGTTAACTAAATGTAAATAAAAATTGGAAAAAAAAAAGATGTGTTATACATATACAATGGAATATTTTTTTCAGCCATACAAAAAAATGAAATCTGGCCCTTCGTAAAGACATGGAAGGAGCTAGAGAATATAATGCTAAGCAAAATAAGTCAAAGAAAGACAAATACCACATGATTTCACTTGTATGTGGAATTTAAGAAACAAAACCAATGAATATGGGGAAAAGGAGGGAGAGACAGAGAAAGCAAGAAACAATCTCTTCTTTTTAAAGATTGTATTTATTTATTCATGAGAGACACACAGAAAGAGAGGCAGAGACACAGGCAGAGGGAGAAACAGGCTCCTTGCAGGGAACCCAACGTGGGACTTGATCTCAGATCTCCTGGATCACGCCCTGGACAGAAGGCGACGCTAAACCACTGAGCCACCCGGCTGCCCTGAACTCTTTTTTTTTTTTTATGACAGTCACACAGATAGAGAGAGGGGCAGAGACACAGGCAGAGGGAGAAGCAGGCTCCATGCACCGGGAGCCCGACGTGGGATTCGATCCCGGGTCTCCAGGATCACGCCCTGGGCCAAAGGCAGGCGCCAAACTGCTGCGCCACCCAGGGATCCCCCTGAACTCTTAATGAAAGAGAACAAACTGATGGTTACTAGAGGAAAGGTGGGTGGGTGGATGAGTTCAATAGGCAGTGGGGATTAAGGCTTGCACTTGTCATTATGACTGCTGGATGAAGTCTTGAATTGTTGAATAAACTAAAAACTTGAAAAAAAAAAAAAAGTTCACTACCAGAGATTCCTGGGTGGCCCAGAGGTTTAGCGCCACCTTCAGCCCAGGGCGTGATCCTGGAGTCCACGGATCGAGTCCCATGTCGGGCTCCCTGCATGGAGCCTGCTTCTCCCTCTGGCTCTCTCTCTCTCTCTCTCTCTCTTTCTCATAAATAATAATAAAAAATAAATAAAAATGAATTCCTTTATAATATTTAATCTGAACTTAGTTTTTACAGAGCTCCTCATCCTGCAAAAGTATGTGACAAAAGGTCAACATCCTAACAAGATATTTCATTAAATAGTGAAATAAAGCAAACCTCCAGCTCTTCCTCCCTCAAACACTACAGAAGGGGAGAGAGAGAGACAGAGAGAGAGAGAGAAAGGAAGGAATGAAAGAATGAAGGAAGGGAGGAAGGAAGGAAGGAAGGAAGGAAGGAAGGAAGGATGGAAGAAAGGAAGGAAAGAGAGGGATGGAAGGAAGACGAGAGGGAAGCAGGAAAGAAGCATACAATCATTCAACAAGAATACAATAAATACTTAAAGCTAAGTATGTTTTTGGAAAACATTATGTTTGAAACATGAGACTTAAGATGACCTTGTGACATTAATAAATTACCAGTTTTCATGTTTATTTCAATGCTATTTAAAAAACCCCATGCTCTGATTAGTGTTTTTATTTTTTTAATATCTCTTCACTTATAATGCCACACCTCAAAACTTTTAAGTGAGAAATGCAAAAATGATGAAACCATACTTAATAAACTATTAGTACAAGCCCCTTTTGACAGGGTTAATGTAAACAGTCCTCCTATATCTCCGTGTTTGCAAACGACCCCTTATGTCCACTTCTCTCACGATCACATAAAGTAGTGGTGGGCTACAGAACTTACAAATAATTCTACAGCCCTAAGATGCCTTCACTGTGCGTTTTTACTTGCAAAATTAAAGCACTGTCTTTGACAGGTTTTATGGAGATACAAAGGAAACAAACCAGCCACGTTGGGAACCAATACTCGGCTCTATGACTGGATACCCCAGAATGATCTTCTTGGTAAGACTGAGGGGAAGAAAACCTGTACAGTTGGATAATGGGCAAGTAAAGTGGCTGTTTAGCAGCAAATACATTCAATGAATATTTAATAGATAAAATGTCATGTTTTAGGCTAAAATCAAAAACACACAAAACGAAAAATGTTGGTAAAGATGTGAAGAAAAAGGAACTCTCTTGCACTGCTGGTGGGGATGCAAACTGGTGCAGCCACTCTGGAACACAGTATGGAGGTTCCTCAACACGTAAAAAATAGAACTACCCCATGATCCAGTAATCACACTACTGGAGGTTTACCCAAAGAATACAAAAGAACAAATTCAGAGAGATACATGCACCCCTATATTTATAGCAGCATTATTTACAATAGCCAAGATATGAAAGCAGCTTAAGTGCCCATCGATTGATGAATGGATAAAGAAGTGGTATGTGAATACAATGGACTATTGTTCAGTTTTAAAAAGAATGAAACCTTGCCATATGCAATGATATGGATAGAGCGGGGAGTATAGTGCTAAGAGAAATAAGTCAGAGAAAGGTAGATACCATAAGATTTCCTTCACATGAGGAATTTAAGGAACAATAACAACAGAAGAAGAAATGAGCAAAGGAAAAATAAAAAAGAGAGCGAGACAAACCAAGAAAGAGACTCTTAACTATAGGGAACAAACTGCTGGTCCCCAGAGAGGAATTGATTGGACGGGGCAAGGATAAAATAGGTGATGAGGACTAGGGAGTGCACTTGTTGTGATGGGTACTGGGTGGTGTATGGAGGTGCTGAATCACACTATATTGGACACCCCAAACTAATACAACATTGTATGTTAACTACACTGGAATCTAAAACAAAATTTAATAAATAAATAAATAAATAAATAAATAAATAAATAAATCAAGCTAGAAAAAGAAAATCAAATGTCACATTTTACTTGCCGTCTTAAAGCAGAAATAATTCGAGAAGTGGCAGTTCATTTTAGAGAGTCGGTGCTTTCTTCGATTCACAAAAGAGCATCTTCAGTTGAGACTCCCATCACTCTTCAAGTTTCAGTCTCAGTTCAGGTATTTCTTCCTCAGTAGAGTCTTTGCAGACAATGCAGAGGGAACTACTGCCTCCCTTCCTGGGATCATAGTTTTCTGAGATAGCCATAGCCCAGGTGCTCTTGGCTTTTGTAGAAAACTGCTGCTTTCTTCATTGAGTTACCCCTGTAGTCTTTTCCCTCTCTCTCTCCAATTCTGTTAACCCATGACAATGAAATCCTCATCCACTTCTCACCCAATTCCAAACTAGGTCATCCCAAAACAAAAGCTTTTATCACTCATGGTGGAACCAATGGGATCTATGAAGCTATTTATCACGGGGTTCCTATGGTGGGAGTGCCTATGTTTGCTGATCAGCCTGACAACATCGCTCACATGAAGGCCAAAGGAGCAGCTGTGGAGGTGAACATCAACACAATGACCAGTGCAGATCTGCTCCATGCCCTGAGAACAGTCATTAATGAACCTTCGTAAGTACTACGGCTTTAAAGGCCTACCGTGGGTTAGGCTACCCATCACACCTGGAAATATTCAGCGTTTCGTGCCTTGTAACTGATTTACTTTCAAATAACAACCATAACATGACCAATATAAAAACCACTTTATTTTTTTCATTTTCTAAACATTGAAGTGATTTGCTGAAAATGGGGTAAAAGACTAATACTTCAAATATTTTATTAATATTTTTTCAGAATGAATCATTAAATGATGATGTGAGTTCTCACACATATTTTGAACAATATGCTTGTTTGTATAAATACACATACATATGCTTATTTAAATATTATAACCATTAACTAAGTACCAAATTGGAAGTGATAATTCACTCTATCATTCAAAAGTAACCATCATTAACACTTACAATACCATTGATCAATATATGCATATACACAGGGAGGAGAGATACTGAGTAGGTAATAAATATAAATATTGGTTATTACTATGATTATATATATAATCAAATCTTCTTTGATGAAATATGTATATATAATCTCAAGTGAAGGAAAGGAGAAAATGTGAGTGGGAAATGTCAGAAAGGAAGACAGAACATGAGAGACTCCTAACTCTGGGAAACGAATAAGGGGTGGTAGAAAGGGAGGTGGGCGGGGGTGGGGTTGACTGGGTGATGGGCACTGAGGGGGGCACTTGATGGGATGAGCACTGGGTGTTATTCTATATGTTGGCAAATTGAACACCAATAAATAATAAATTAAAAAAATAAAAAAAAATCTCAAGTGAAAAGCTGTATATATATATATATATATATATATATATATATATATATATATATATAGCCTTACTAACATTTCAATCCGATTGAAGGATATTCTTTCTCACCACACACAAAAATGAACATGAGTGAATTATCCTCTCCTACTGCATCTAGCATATCGTGTTCACTGGTGAATAATAACCACATTTCTCCTTCTCCAATCCCAACAATATGTAAATCACACTAGGACATCTCTTCCCAAGTCATTTATCTTCTACCATCTTCACGTCATCTGGTGGAAACTTTTATCTCTAACACAAAACCCAAAGGAAATATACTAATTCTGCCTCATCAATCAAGAAATGGTTGGTGATGATATTACTTGCCTTTCAAATACATACTTCTATCCATTTTTTTTTTTGAGAGAATAGAGTTGTCAACTCCATATAACTATTGCTACTGTCATGCCACATGATTAGGGGCGGTTAATTCTAGTAAGATATTTTTATTTACCTAAAAAACTCAAAGTCCATGTCCTTGCCATTTCCAAAATTATCCCAGTATCTTTACCAACCATGATATTGTCAATATAGACACTGTCCTTTGCATCATAGAGACACAACTGTGTGCACTGGAGGAATTATCACAGTGCCAGGGTCTTAGACACTGCAGAAATTGTTTATTAATGTTGATTATCAGATTGTCTATAATCATGATTATATATAGCCAGATATTAGAGACCATGCTTGTGAACCTACTTATGGGAGTTTCCCCACAATATTGGGTTACTCCCAGTCTTGGTTTTGGAACAACGCTGGAAACTATACTTTACGCAATCTCAAAATTCCTCCTTGGAGAAATTAGGACATACATTTGCGATAAACTTATTCCATTTTTTTATGTTTGCATTTCATCACATTCTGTTAAGAATATATTTCATCTACATATTCCCTTCCTGACTCTTAAGATGCTATGCAACCAACAAAGTTTATGTCTCCGCAAGAATGAATTTTTTTTCTCAGTGTATCTATGGCCTTTGGCTTACATAACCTATAACATGTATCACATGTTACCTGTAATGAAAACAGAAACTCTCTAATTTCTATATTTTTGCCTGCCAGTTATAAAGAGAATGCTACAAGATTATCGAGGATTCACCATGATCAACCTGTAAAGCCCCTGGACCGAGCAGTCTTCTGGATCGAGTTTGTCATGCGCCACAAAGGAGCCAAGCACCTGCGGCCGGCCTCCCATGACCTCACCTGGTTCCAGTACCACTCCTTGGATGTGATTGGGTTTCTGCTGGCCTGTGTGGCAACTGCTATATTCTTGGTCACAAAATGTTGTTTGTTTTCTTGTCGAAAATTTAATAAAGCAGGAAAGAAGAAAAAGAGGGAGTAGATCTTTCTAAGCTGGGAAGAGGCCTTAATGGGCAATTCCGTTCATTCTAATCACCGTGACCTTAATGAAAACACAGTATCTCCATCTCATTTTCAAAATTCCCATTCTTCTACTCTAGCCTAGAGGTAAAGCCTAAAATTCAACATGATCATTAACTAGTGAACATGTCCCAGTATTCCTTTGTCTTTTCCTTTACCCTTTCCTCTCATTTTCCTGGCACAAGGACACTAATAATTTTATTATCCTTTTAGTCAAAATATCATTATTTTTCATTATGCCTAACCTTAAGAGTATGCTGACTGACCACATGCTGAATCCTGAGGAACTCACAAAGTTTCTTTTTCATAAAAATAAGGCCTTCTGCTTGCCCAAATTTGCTGGGGTCAGAGCCTAAATTGATAAGTACTGCAACAGTGCATCATACTAGGGAAGGTCTGCAAATTCCTATTTCATACATAGATAATCACGGCCTTTGTTCCTGCCTATTATCAATAAGTACTCAGGTGTACCTATTTTTGAAACAAGGGTATGGGGACTGCCCTCAAACAAAAGAGAGTAATTGAGTCACTATTTTTCCTCAGGGACAGAGAATGTCAGCAGTATGTTAAAGGTGAATAGGTCATCTATAGAGGAAATTATTAAGAAATATGGAAAAAAATTAGTACTTTTATGAGATGTTTAATTAACAGTACAAGTAATAACATTAACGTTAAATGTCAATTTATTATATTGTAAAATCACTGATGCTCATAGTCTGTAATCAGTCTTTATAATCAAAGATTTAGTTCCCTAGCAAAAACAAATATTTACCTGGAATGTAAGACCATCATATTATTTTTCAGTCTGTATATCTTACAAATTTAAATGTATCAATTAAATATTATGTCAAGGATGTAAGATATTAGCAGACCTGCTTGGCTAAGAGTATGTTTTAGTAAATACTTATGACACAAAACACTAATTAAAATTCATATTTGAATCAGCTTTGCATTAATTTAACAAATAAAGACTGCACTTTCTTTATCCCTTATACACTTAATGACATATTCTAATTAAAGTTTTAATTTCAATAGTTGATGTATAATTGAGGTGATAAATTACAGCTGTTGGCTTATTGAAATTTTTGAAATTCATGTTTATTTCAACATGGCATATTGAAAATTACTTCCAATTTAAAAATAAATGCATGATATGTGGTATATAGGAATATAGGAATATGTGTTTCTTTTGAATATGTACATTCGTGAAAATGCAAATAAATTCTTAAATCTTTTTGTGAAGGCTAAAGATGTATTTCTCAAATGCTAGTATTTTTAAAGGTGGTTAAATGTTGATGTGTTTTGACTTTTACAATTTGATTATGTCCTGAGAAGAGCTCTTTATGTTTGCTTCATGCAGTTTATTCCTATTGGAATATAGCAAGTGGCTTAAGATCCAAGAGAGATGGGGTAGCCACCCAATTCAGGCACCCATTTGGTTTCTGAGACTGGCCACCCACAACATAGAGATTTGTTTCTTCTCAATAGCCACTGTTCACCTGCTTTCTCCTCTCCTGCTGATTACCTGCTGATTTCTTCCTTTGCCTAAATAACATCCAAAGGCAGCAGGCAAAAATTCCTGGGTGATACCACTGCATTAGTTGGTCTAACTGCAGCATATATATATATTTTTAATTTTTTTAAATTTTTTTATGTATTTATGATAGTCACAGAGAGAGAGAAAGAGAGAGAGAGAGGCAGAGACACAGGCAGAGGGAGAAGCAGGCTCCATGCACCAGGAGCCTGACGTGGGATTCAATCCTGGTTCTCCAGGATTGCGCCCTGGGCCAAAGGCAGGCGCCAAACCGCTGCGCCACCCAGGGATCCCTATTTGGATAATAAACAGATAAAAAATAGCACATACATACATATACAGTGAGAATGGACATTCCTTAACAGTCATTCAAAAAACCGCTCAGATGAGGAAACACTCATCCCTAAAGAGCAGAAACCAATTCCCATTAGCTGGAGCACAGACACACAGCTCTTACATTTCAGGCCTTGGAGCTATTCAGGAGGCTGCAGCTAATACTTTTACTTATTTTGTTCATAAACCTTCCCTGTTTCCCTTAAGCCTCAGGGAGCATCTCCTCTGGTTAGGGTTCTTTACCTGATAGGATGATCCAAAACTTCATCCACTCCAAATAAATGTCAGTAGCCTAATTATCTTTGGTATTTTGAATTCATGATCACAGCCAAGAGAGTAACGCCTTCTTTGAACCAATTCTGAAGCAGAGGATCTCAAACTAATCAAGCTCAAAGTAATTCACAGTTAATAATCTAATAAGAATCTGATATCCTGGCTATATTCCTGGGTGGAATCCTTCCTTCCATGATAAATGCAACCTCCAAAGTGCCTGACTCCAAGTGGTAATAATGAAAAACAAACCTGTCTGGGGTAATAGTGAGGCATACTAGTTAGGGGACTCATTCTCCCTTTCAACCCCTTGAGATCTGAACCCATGTTTTCAGACGAAAATACAGAAGGCATATATATGAGGTTATGCTTTGACCCATACACTGCATCCTTTAAGACAGCCTCTAAAATATATACGATATTGTCTCCCAGCTAAAACCCTGAAAAACTCTCATTAGTTAAGGAAGAATTTGGTAAAACTCAGTAAACTCCATGAATATTAGGCTTTGTTGAATTTCCTTAATTGGTTATACACGATGTTGACATCAACACCAAGATATTCATTTAGGGTTCATGTGCATAGTTGGTTATCTGGCAGAAATAATACAGAGAACGGGAGGGGGAAAATCTGTCATTTGGAAATTTTTTTTAATAATTATTTTTTGCTTTATTCTGTTCATACGTGACAGCCCCAAACACAACACGTGGTTTTTCTCTTTTGACTTTACTACTCTGCCACTACCTAGGTCAACAGTCTTCCTCCCAGTAGTATATATGGTTTGATCCTCATCACGTGGGTATAACACAGGTCCTCAGAGATCAGGGCTGTCCAGCACCAGGACCTCTGTCATCCCCTTTGACTGTACTCTCGGTGCTGGGGCTCTGCCCAGGTCCCGTCACCCCTGAGGTGTCCTTAGGCCAGAAACACCAAGCAGGCTACATGTTCTGTGCCAACTCTGAATAAACGTGGGGATTGCTTAGAGCCTAGGGTTGAGGGTAGTGAGGCAGGCTGTGTCTGTGTCGGGGTCCATTACAAAGGGATGCTGTGCTTGATTAACGAAGTCTGCCAGGGGGATACCCTCTAGACATGTCTGGAATGGGGACCCTAGGGGGAGAGGCTGCTCAGACAGGGACAAGGTACGCACTACATCCTTGCATTTGGCGGTTGTTCTGCTTCCCAGGCTGCATTGTCTCACACACCAGGTGGCTGAGGAGGCATTCTGAAGGCCATGAAGGTTTAAGTGGATTCCCTAGGCTCTGGAAGGAAGAGAATAAGCCCCAAGCTAAAGGGTGCTTGGGAGGACAGCTCACGCAGGCCCCGCAGGCCCCGTGGGGTCTGTAAGCTCAGACTGGGCTGGCATTAGCTCCTTATCCTCTGGAGTCCGTTTCATCCAGGTAAAGACAGCTCCTGGATGACTGCCGGGATGAGATGCAACTTGGGCGTAAAGACACTTTTCTGTATGTGACACAGAAATAACCTTAATCTCTAAATAAACCTGTAAAAAATTTCCAGTCCAAACTAAAAAAGTTTACCTTCTATGCTACCAACAAACTGAAATGGAGTAAAAGAACAGTCTTAGTTTAATCAAGTTCCAGCAAGAGGGCATACTGCTTTGGAAAGCATCTGTCTCAGCAGAAAACGCAAGGGTGTGTGTAAAATAATGTTTCTAGAAAATACCAAAGGCACCAAACAGAACCTTGACGTTGCCTTCCAATTCCCCTCCATGCCACTGCATACCCTGGGTGGGGAGGCTACTTCGTCCAGCTGACTTTGGGGATGTCATAGTGCTCCGTAAGGGTGTCCAGGTGTCTGCTGAAGTCCTCCACTCTCTGCTTGTGGGTTTTGGATGCTTTCTTCAGGATTCTTTCCATTTGCTGCTTCTCCTGCATCTTCTCAAAGGCCGCCTGGGACAGGGTTCGCTTGTCCAGCCCATGCTGCTTCTCCTCCTCATTCTTTTTGCTCGTTCCCATCAGTTCCAGGAGTTTCGCCTTGTCTTTGTCCTTCTTTTTCTTCTTCCCCTTGGTCACACCGAGCTCTGCGACGCCTTTTAGTTTCAGGGGCCCCTTCTGAACCTGCTCGTAGGCCGCCTTGATGCCGCTTGGTTTTCCGTAGGTAAACTGCCTGTCATTTGGAAATGATAACGGCTTTTCTGAAGGAAAAATCGTGCATCGCCGACGATGGAAGGTGACCAATGCAATTTTTCTTCTTTGTGGCTAGCTAGAACCCTTGAGAGTTTACCATATTGGGAAGAGGGTGGGCAAGATCTCTGCTACTAACAATCTGGGCATGTAACAGCTGGAGTATCCAAATGAGCCTTGGTGAGGTGAAGTCCATGCTGTGCATCATATTCCACCACAGTCTCCATTATTCCTTGGTGCATGGGCCTTAATATCAAATTCAGAGAGTCTGGAAAAAGACACCAACATTCACAGGGCTGATCATCCTAACCATCTTATCATTTTTAAAAAAGATTTTATTTATTTGAGGGACAGAGAGACCGAGAGAGAGAGAGAGCACAAGCATGGGGAGGGACAGAGCAGAGGGAGGGGGAGAAGCAGGCTCCCTGCTCAGGAAGGCTTGAACACACAAGTCTCATGCTCTACTGACTGAGCCCTCAGGGGGCTCCATCCCAGACCCTGAACATGAGCTGAGCTGAAGGCAGATGCTTAACCGGCTGAACCACTGGAGCATTCCCAAACCACCTTACTATTGAGATAGTTGTCTGTAGAACATGACCTCTGGAGGGAATTTCCACAGAATGGGAGTATCTTCATAATCCATGCAAACACCAAGAGGTTTATTCACATACTTCTACCTGAAACTTTCTTACCTTTAATCTTCCCTCTAACTGGTCCCAAGTCCTTGACAACTCAGTCAATCCATTAGTCTTTGCCTATGAATCTATAGGTCTGTAAAGAAGGTCACCATTTTCCCCACAAAAATGGAGTGATCTGGATCTGTGCTTGATATTCTACCCATTGGGAAGATTTTGCTCCACCACTGCGCTTCAGAGACAGCCTTGAGTGGGGCTGTAACAATGGCTACTTCTTGCTGCTTAAGAATATCATGTGTACTCATACATAAATTGGGATATATGACAATGTTTTCCCTATTTTCAGTTGGGAAGGCCCTTATGAGTCTGAAGGGGAGGATTCACAGATTTATATCCAAACATTGGTAGGTTCCCTGGGAGTCTAAGCTACCCACAGAGACCATTTGCTGGATTTTCTGGTCCTGCTCTGAACTGTTCTCATATATACCCATTTAACTGTAGAATGTTGCTGCTAATGTTCAGTCGTATTTTGGTTGTTACCACAACATAGACCACCACAAGTAGCATAGTCACTTGGTGCCCATGGTCAGTCTCACTCAGAACTCAGTAACAAGCCAGGGACTGTTGTTTCTATGGAGAAGAGATACTGTGAAAATAGGCCATAGTTTTGCTTCAAAAATCCTAGGATTCTCTTTTTGGAGTGTCAGAAATGACAAATAGCAACTTAACATTGCTATTTGCTATAGGCATGGCAGGTACCCTTGGAATTTCTTTTTTTTTCTTTTTCTTTTTTTTTGTAGTGGTTAAAAAACAACACATGACATAAAGAGAGAGCACAGGCAGGGAGAGCAGCAGAGGGAGAGGGAGAAGCAGGGATCCCGACTTGGGGCTTGATCTCAGGATGCTGGGATCATGACACAAGCCAAAGACAGACACCTAAATGACTGAGCCACCCAGGCGCCCCCACAAAATTTTAACTATACAGTCAGTGTTGGTACAACAGATCTCTAGAACTTGTATATCTTCCGTAATTGAAAGGTTATACTTCTTGAACAGCAGCTCCCACTGACCTATCCGTCCAGCTTCTGGCATCTACTGCTCCATCTTCTATTGCAATGAGTTGGATTACTTTAGACACTTCATATAAATCAGATTTAATCACTCAGTTTCCATGCAGATACCAGAGTCACCTAAAAGGTTTCAAACAGGGACATTTTGATTGAAAAAATACTTAGCAAATACCTGGACAGTATGAAGGGAACTATAAGAAAAGATGAGGTTCCCAGACTAACAACAGTACAGGTCATTACTAACCCACTGGGCTAAGATATAAAGGAAAACAGTAACGTTCTCAGAGACTAGTGAGAATAGGAACTGCGGAAGGAGAAACGTAGGCAAGAGATGTAGTAATGGAAGTTCCAAGCAGTTGCCTAAAACTAGGTCCCAAGCCAGGAAGGGAACAGCCAAATATATTTGGTCTCATCTACCACTAACTGAATTCAACCAGAAGCTACGTGGCAGAGGAATTCACATACTGGAGTGCACCGAGGTGAGCCTCCTGAAACCCAAAACTAGAAAAGAAAGTTAAGGATAATAGATCTGGGAAGATAAATGGAGAACAATAAGAGCATTGAGGGCCACCCTTGAGAACGGATCAGAGAAATAGAAGCTAGAAAGTGAGAATAAGAAAGACTAAGTATTAGTAGTAAAACTGGGGACAGGAATAACTTCAGGGAAGAGAAAGAATTAGGGAGACTCCAGGGTTTCCACCTTGTGAGTGTATTTGAACAGAGTCAGCTTTTACAGAAATAGGAAACAACTGGAGGAGCAACTTCTTTGAGATTAATATACTGTGTTCTCTTTTGAATTTATTCGCTTCAAGGAGCCAAATTGACCTTTAGGTGGAGGTTTTGAGAAGTCATTTGGAAAACACAAGGTCTCGAGGGAGGGGCAAGATGGCGGAAGAGCAGGGTCCCCAAATCACCTGTCCCCACCAAATTACCTAGATAACCTTCAAACCATCCTGAAAATCTACGAATTCGGCCTGAGATGTAAAGAGAGACCAGCTGGAACGCTACAGTGAGAAGAGTCCGCGCTTCTATCAAGGTAGGAAGACGGGGAAAGAGAAATAAAGGAACAAAAGGCCTCGGAGGGGGAGGGGCCCCGCGAGGAGCCGGGCTGAGGCCGGGGCGAGTGTCCCCAGGACAGGAGAGCCCCGTCCCGGAGGAGCAGGAGCTGCACCAACCTTCCCGGGCGGGCGCAAAGGGGCTCGCAGGGAGTTGGAGCAGGACCCAGGAGGGCGGGGATGCCCTCGGGCTCCCGGGGACACTAACAGACACCTGCGCCCCAGAGAGTGCGCCGAGCTCCCTAAGGGCTGCAGCGCGCACGGCGGGACCCGGAGCAGCTCGGAGGGGCTCGGGCGGCGGCTCCGCGGAGGGGCCTGCGGGGCGGGAGCGCGAATCCACCAGCGCAGGCCCCGGAGCACAGGGCGCCGGGACACAGCCCAGGATCCGGCCTCCCCCGGGACAGGCAGAGGCCGGGAGGGCCCAGGACAGCGAGGACGCTCCTGCCCCGAGCTGAGCAGATCAGCGGCCCCGCCCCGGAGCCTCCAGGCCCTGCGGACGGAGAACCGAGAGCCCCGAGCCCCGTAGTTCCTGCGGAGGCTGAATCCAGGCTTCCAGAGTTGCCATAGCAACTGCGACTGTTCCTACTGGGGCCCCACCGGGTAAACAACCCCTGCTGAGCCCTGCAGCAGGCAGGGGCAGAGCAGCTCCCCCAAGTGCTAACACCTGAGAATCAGCACAGCAGGCCCCTCCCCCAGAAGACCAGCTGGACGGACCAGTGATACTCCCCCGTGTTCCAATACAACTTGTTTTTGGCCACTCTGCACTGAGCAAAATGACTAGAAGGAAAACCTCACCTCAAAAGAAAGAATCAGAAACAGCCCTCTCTCCCACAGAGTTACAAAATCTGGATTACACTTCAATGTCAGAAAGCCAATTCAGAAGCACTATTCTACAGCTACTGGTGGCTCTAGAAAAAAGCATTAAGGCCTCACGAGACTTCATGACTGCAGAATTTAGATCCAATCAGGCAGAAATTAAAAATCAATTGAATGAGATGCAATCCAAACTAGAAGTCCTAACGACGAGGGTTAACGAGGTGGAAGAACGAGTGAGTGACATAGAAGACAAGTTAATGGCAAAGAGGGAAACTGAGGAAAAAAGAGACAATCAATTAAGGGACCATGAAGACAGATTAAGGGAAATAAATGGCACTCTAAGGAAGAAAAACCTACGTTTAATTGGGGTTCCCGAGGGCGCCGAAAGGGACAGAGGGCCAGAATATGTATTTGAACAAATCCTAGCTGAAAACTTTCCCAATCTGGGAAGGGAAACAGGCATTCAGATCCAGGAAATAGAGAGATCCCCCCCTAAAATCAATAAAAACCGTTCAACACCTCCACATCTAATAGTGAAGCTTGCAAATTCCAAAGATAAAGAGAAGATCCTTAAAGCAGCAAGAGACAAGAAGTCCCTGACTTTCATGGGGAGGAATATTAGGGTAACAGCAGACCTCTCCACAGAGACGTGGCAGGCCAGAAAGGGCTGGCAGGATATATTCAGGGTCCTAAATGAGAAGAACATGCAACCAAGAATACTTTATCCAGCAAGGCTCTCATTCAGAATGGAAGGAGAGATAAAGAGCTTCCAAGACAGGCAGGAACTGAAAGAATATGTGACCTCCAAACCAGCTCTGCAAGAAATTTTAAGGGGGACTCTTAAAATTCCCCTTTAAGAAGAAGTTCAGTGGAACAATCCACAAAAACAAGGACTAAATAGATATCATGATGACACTAAACTCATATCTGTCAATAGTAACTCTGAACGTGAATGGGCTTAATGACCCCGTCAAAAGGCGCAGGGTTTCAGACTGGATAAAAAAGCAGGACCCATCTATTTGCTGTCTACAAGAGACTCATTTTAGACAGAAGGACACCTACAACCTGAAAATAAAAGGTTGGAGAACCATTTACCATTCAAATGGTTCTCAAAATATACCCTAAAAACTATAGAACACTTCTGAAAGAAATTGAGGAAGACACAAAGAGATGGAAAAATATTCCATGCTCATGGATTGGCAGAATTAATATTGTGAAAATGTCAATGTTACCCAGGGCAATTTACACGTATAATGCAATCCCTATCAAAATACCATGGACTTTCTTCAGAGACTTAGAACAAATTATTTTAAGATTTGTGTGGAATCAGAAAAGACCCCAAACAGCCAGGGGAATTTTAAAAAAGAAAACCATATCTGGGGGCATCACAATGCCAGATTTCAGGTTGTACTACAAAGCTGTGTTCATCAAGACAGTGTGGTACTGGCACAAAAACAGACATATAGATCAATGGAACAGAACAGAGAACCCAGAAGTGGACCCTGAACTTTATGGTCAACTAATATACGATAAAGGAGGAAAGACGATCCACTGGAAGAAAGACACTCTCTTCAATAAATGGTGCTGGGAAAATTGGACATCCACATGCAGAAGAATGAAACTGGACCACTCTCTTGCACCATACACAAAGATAAACTCAAAATAGATGAAAGATCTAAATGTGAGACAAGATTCCATCAAAATCCCAGAGGAGAACTCAGGCAACACCCTTTTTGAACTTGGCCACAGTAACCGGAGAAGGACAGTGTATGTTCTCATTCATTTGGGGAATATGAATAATAGTGAAAGGGAATATAAGGGAAGGGAGAAGAAATGTGTGAGAAATATCAGAAAGGGAGACAGAACATAAAGACTTCTAACTCTGGGAAATGAACTAGGGGTGGTGGAGGGGGAGGAGGGCGGGGGGGTGGGGGTGAATGGGTGACGGGCACTGAGGGGTACACTTGACGGGATGAGCACTGGGTGTTATTCTGTATGTGGGTAAATTGAACACCAATAAAAATTAATTTATAAAAAAAAATAAATAAATAAGAATGCTATCAAAAAAAAAAAAAAAAGGAAAACACAAGGTCTCAACCTTAGAAAATAGCAATAGAAACAAACTGAGGGTCAACACATAAAGGAGACTTTATAGAAACGAGAGACCTAAACATCATTTGGTTCTTTGTGAGTATGATGGTAGGTTTTTTTTTCTTTTTTTAAGTAAAAAGAAAGGTGTACAACACATTCTGAGTTTTCAAAAAAAAAAAAAAAAGAAATGTGGAATGTTAGGAATTTTGGAAGGAAACCGTTTTGAGAAAGAAAAGATGGTTATGTTAAATAAGGTAACAATATTATAGTTATTGGTCCCTAATACTAGGGACCATGAGAGGGGCCATCTTTTGCTTGGGTTGTAGCATGTGAGTAAAATCTCTTTGAGAAACTTGCAAGGTAAAATAGTGTTCCCAGGGGGGCTCTTGATTTCTGCTAATGGCAATACGTGTATTGATGCTTGAAATTTTATTTCAAGATTCTGAATATCCTCTTCTTTCCCCCAGTGAAGTTATCATTGCAATACAACCTCGATTGTGAGTTGCTGTTGCAGGAGTAATGAATCAATGTTTATTAGACATAAAAAGTGAGATATGACATCATGGGTCTCTCTAATCTCCCATTCCATTTTTTTTCTACTTCCATTTTTCACACATCAATACACACAGATGTTCAGAAGCATGTACATATAACACAGAATGGTTCACAATTCTTCACAGTCATCTCAGTGATGGAAGATGAGAAAAATTATACTCTTCACCTCTTCTAAATTCATCTATTAATATAAAAGTTTGTGCAGTTTGAGTACGCATCATAACTCTTGGGAAAACTTTCACTTAGTAGGGGTAGAAATTGTTTATTGAATGTGTTAAAGAAAAGGATTTACAGTGATTTACATTGTACATTAATTATTAACATAGAGGGACAGAAAAATGAGTACGTGAAAGATTACCCACTACATATCTTGAAACATTATCATCTACCTAAATCTGAATAGCCAAGGGGCATATGAACATTTGCATAGAGTTTTCTTATTAAATCAGTCACTGCAGGAAAAAAAAACTCTGAAATAGATCATATTGATTCCTAGACCTGCTCTGAGTTTGCGTATGATATTTAACTAGTGACATTTCAGCCTTTTGGTTATTTAGGCAGAAATCACACTTCTTCCATTTTGTACAAAACCATACATCTTTGCTCTAGTACTTTTTTTCTAGTCACAGATCTAGTCAGTAAGTATAACTTTCTTTTTTTTTAATTTTATTTATTTTTTTCATAAGAGTCACAGAGAGAAAGGCAGAGACATAGGCAGAGGGAGAAGTGGCTCCTCATGGGGAACCTGATGCAGGACTCAAACCAGGACCCTGGGATCATGACCTGAGCCAGAGGCAGGTGCTCAACCACTGAGCCACCCAGGTGTCCCAGCAAATATAAATTTCAACTGTGTTTCTAACATCTCTTATTATCAGTCTATGTTTCAGGCTATTGTGATCGCATGTTTAAGTTATTAATCCACATTTTTAATCATTTCCCTTCTTTTAAAATCTTATCTTTACATGCCAATTTATGTTTAGCTGCCAGAACTGTTTGCTAAAGGAAAAATTTGATCTTCTGACTGACTCCCCTTAAAACCTGAGCAAATAATTTTTGCATATAAATTAAAATCTAAACTCATTGTATATGACTCGAGACTAACTTAATGTCTCCTATTTCAACCCAACTTTCTTCTATAACCCACTACCCACAGCTTTATCTGAGACCCATATCCACTGGAATAATTTCCCAATATCATCTCAATATCCATGAATGGCTCCCATCTTTCTATTTACTGTGAACTCTGCCTTTTGGCCACACTCTGCCTACAGCCTACCAGAGCTTCATCTCACCCCATGTGTTATCTGCCTCAGTAAAGTTGTTCCTAACAGTTTCTTATAGGAATAATTGTGTTCTTCTTCTGGAATTCTTAACACCCTGAAATATTTATATTTTGTTCTTTTCAAATGTTCCCTGAAATATCCAAATGTAATCAAGCAAATCAGTCGTTATTCCACATTGGGAAAAAAATGTGGAATATGTTTACTTAAACTACCTGGCACCTTTGATCATAGGGTGGAATGGGTGTTAGAGTGTGTGTGTAGTTCTGTGTATGAAATATTAATTTTAGGATGTCATTTCTCTCATTACCAATCCAAAGAATAAATGTATCTTTATTTCATGTATTTTAAGTTCTAGAAGTTTGGAATAATTTTTCCCAGATATTTTTGCCTGTTTTAGTCTCTCAGTGAACATAAAACTTGCATGCAATGAATAAACTTTTCCCTTTAAAATTAATTTTTAACTTGTTCTATATCTAAACTGCCATTTTATCTCTCCTTTCAGCAGCAACACACTGTGACCTCTACAGAACAACGTGCAAGGGGTGTTGCTGTCATGATAACTGAGAAGTGGGCCATGATGATTCTGCTGCTGCAGCTCTTCTGCTCTGATTATGAATTCTGCAGGAAGATTCTGGTGGTGGTCATGTGACATGAGACACTGGCTTAATGTAAAGACAATTCTGAACAAACTCACAGAGAGAGGCCATGAGATAACAGTGTTGACTCCTTCATATACTCACCTTGTTGACTACAAGAAGCCTTCCCTCCTGAACTTCAAGGTAAGCCATTCACCAGATAACAAAACATTATTTGAGAATTCAAATAATAAATTTATAGACCTAGTTCTTAAAGTCTTACCAAAGTAAACATCCTGGCAGTCAACAATAAAACAGAGATTTCTTTGTTGAAATGACTGAAAAAATAAAAGTCCTTCATGAGAGTATAATCTACAGTCACACTTCAGGAAAATGACTACAAAGCAATGCTTATAGATCCTCTGGTGCCCTGTGGAGACCTGATGGCTGAACTGCTTGCAGTTTCTTTTGTGATCACTTTAAGAGCATCTGTAGGAAGCATGAAGGAAAAATATTGTGGGAAACTTCCTATGTATCTGTTCACACGACAGGACTAACAGACAGAATGACCCTTCTGGAAAGAATGAAAAATACAATGCTTTCTGTTTTCTTTTACTTCTGGATCCAGGATTAATGATATTCATTTTGGTGAACTGTTTTATAGTGAAGCATTAGCTAAAAGACTTTGTTTTCACTTTAAACTTATCAGAAGAAATTAGAAAGATGTAAGTGAAATCTAGATTAATAAAGGAATACATTATAAAACACCTGTCTTCTATTTTAACTCTGCAAGTGATAGCAATGAACTGGTTATCAAAAACTAAGTGGGAATGGAGACAAGAAATCTCTTGCCATGGTTACTCTTTACAGTTATCCAGTCATTTCCCATAGGATACCTTCATACTTGTTAAATTCATACCCAAAACAATACAAAACATACACAAAATAATTAATCCTCTGAAAGATGGATTGTTTGTCATATTTGGATATGACATATAAGTCCAGTAGCAGAAGTTTTCATATTGGAAGAAATTGTCGATATTCTTGGTAAAAATAGTATTTATTCAAAGAGTAAGATAACCTATTTACTGACACCAGTAATAAACTGAAATATGTTAACATTAACAACAAGAATAACAAAGAAATTTAATTTGCCTGAATCTGCTCCAAAAATTATTGACAATTGGGGATAATTATACTCAATCTTATATCATTCCTATTGAAACAGAGTCCTCACCATTTTTGTCTCTCTCATAAATTTAAGATGAAAATCCTATTTGGAAAGTTTCATTGTGACTGGTCATTGAAAATTTTCCTAGAATGCTTTATATTTCTTGGAGATAGTTCCACAAAGAATAAAAAATCTAAAAAAAAGTGATTAGAAAACTAAAAAATCGTTTCTTAGCAGTAAAAGAGAGATTTTTTTTTTACTTAGCTGATATACATTTATTCTCTCTTTTATTTTCTTGCCTTTTCTGATAAAAATGCCTTTTTTTGCAATATTCCTAAATGATTCAGTATGATCTGAATCATTTAACTCAGACAGGCTTCCACTTAAACTATCTTTGAGTAGTATGCACAGATATGAACTAACAAACAAAGGTTCACATTAGATAGAATATATTATATAATTCACTGAATATCTAGTTTCAAAGGAACTCACTTCAAAAATTCTTAGATTTGGACATGATTTGAATTTAAGTGCACTGATTTGTTATAATTAATTAATTTAATAATGTCTACACATTACTATATAGATTTAGGTAAAAAGACAAGAGTCTTGGCCTCCAGTCTACCTTCAGAGAGAAAGAGATAGAACTATAAGTTCTATAGGTCACTGTCACACTTTGGTAAAATAGGATTATGAGTAAAGACCTCTGGAAGGACTTAAGTTGATAGCAAGAGGACAGAAGTATTATCAAAGAAGTAGAGGAGAAAGGAGCATCAGCCATTAAGCAAAAATGCAGTCTGGCCATGCTTTAGACAAGTCCCCAAGAATTCTTTAATATTACAAAGTATCTTACTTAGCTCACTGGGTAACCTAAAATAATAAATTCATTTGACAATAATACCTAATTGGTAGCTAAAATTTGGCAAAAACTTAATTATACATATTTTATAGACTTATCTATCATGATTATAACTCAGTTGTATGTGAATAATATAACTAAGAGAAAAGGGATATTGGTCCATTTTATTTTATTGTTTTATGTCTGTATTTCTTTATGTTTAACATTTTGAATGAGAGTTATAAAATCATTTTCAGGCTTTTTCATACTTAAATTCACTTTCATTCTTTCCTCTCATCCTCTACTAGTTATTGTAAACCACTATTCTGAATATAGAATTTTCCTAATTGCTATGAGTACTATCTTTCTAAAATGAAGTCTAAAGTCATATAAACTAACTCACCTGGTGGGAGTTGGGTGGGGAATTAAGTGAAACAAGAGAATGATTAATAGAAAACAATTACTGAGGGGTTCATAGTTAAGGCAGGATTTGAGTCACAGGGAAGTAGGTATCTAAAGGGCAAAAACATATTAACCCAGAAGCTAAGAGATGGAGTTCTAATCTAATTTCCAGCAGTCACCAAGTGTCCTTGGGCAAAGCTTATATAATTATCAAGTTGTAGACATTGGACTGTAGACCTTGGAAATTATTTCAAACATTAAAAAGGGATGACTTTTAAATGAGGCTTTTCTCCCTTGGCTGTTGAGTAACCACCAACTGTGATTAGAATCCTGAAGTAGGCAGTATTCTTATCTTAGTCTCTTTTTCTTAGTTACATGTTTTTTGTTTGATTGTGGGTTTTTCTGTTTTTTGTTTGTTTGTTTTGGTAAATAGAAATGATTGACTTAGTTATTTGCAATTAGTCATTCTTCTGCATAAAAATCTTGAAAGTAATACCCAAAATATGTTCCCTTCAAAACACATCAGCTAAAGGCAGCAGTAAATGTGTGATAATCATAGCATGTACCTGTACACCTCACATTCTAAAAAGAGGGTCATGATGAATTTGAATTACTCAGGAAGTTCTTACTAATAAAATAGTGGCCCGTCAACTGAATTGATGAGATATAATTCAGAAGGATAAAGTAGACTGATACTGATGGGATCTTACAACATGAGCCAAATTATAACATGCAGATGGGCATGCACAAATCCCTGACTAGGAAACTAGAAACCATTGAGAGCTGACTTGGTATAGATATTACAGAGCTAATCTATTATCTACCACTCAGTTGAAGAAAAAAGTGAGTGGCAAATTATTTATAGTTTGGAGCTGTGGCTAAACTTTTGGTTTATTTTCTTTTTTAAATTTAATTTTATTTAACTCAATGAGAATGAAGATACAACCGTTCAAAATCTTTGGGATACAGCAAAAGCAGTCCTGAGGGGGAAATACATCGCACTACAAGCATCCATCCAAAAACTGGAAAGAACTCAAATACAAAAGCTAACTTTACACCTAAAAGAGCTAGAGAAAAACAGCAAATAAGATCCTACACCCAGCAGAAGAGAGTTAATAAAGATTCGAGCAGAACTCAACGAAATCGAGACCAGAAGAACTGCGGAACAGATCAATAAAACCAGAAGTTGGTTCTTTGAAAGAATTAATAAGATAGATAAACCATTAGCCAACCTTATTAAAAAGAAGAGAGAGAAGACTCAAATTAATAAAATCATGAATGAGAAAGGAGAGATCACTACCAACACCAAGGAAATACAAACGATTTTAAAAACATATTATGAACAGCTATACACCAATAAATTAGGCAATCTAGAAGAAATGGATGCATTTCTGGAATGCTACAAACTACCAAAACTGGAACTGGAAGAAATAGAAAACCTGAACAGGCCAATAACCAGGGAGGAAATTGAAGCAGTCATCAAAAACCTCCCAAGACACAAAAGTCCAGGGCCAGATGGCTTCCCAGGGGAATTCTATCAAACGTTTAAAGAAGAAACCATACCTATTCTACTAAAGCTGTTCAGAAAGATAGAAAGAGATGGAGCACTTCCAAATTCCTTCTATGAGGCCGGCATCACCTTAATTCCAAAACGAGACAAAGACCCCACCAAAAAGGAGAATTACAGACCAATATCCCTGATGAACATGGATGCAAAAATTCTCAACAAGATACTAGCTAATAGGATCCAACAATACATTAAGAAAATTATTCAGCATGACCAAGTAGGATTTATCCCCAGGACACAAGGCTGGTTCAACACTCGTAATTTTATTTAACTCCAATTAATTAACATATAGTGTATTATTAGTTTTAGAGGTAGAGTTCAGTGATTCATCCATTGATTATGAGATACAATGCTCATTACATCATGTGCCCTCATTAATGCCTCTCATGCACTTACCTCATCCCCCCACCCCACTCCCCTCCAGTAACCCTCAGTTTGTTTCCTATGGTTAAGAGTCTCTCATGGTGTGTCTCCTCTGATTTCATCTTGTTTTATTTTTCGCTCCCGTTCCACCATGCTCCTCTATTTTGTTTCTTAAATTCTACATAAAAATGAAATCATATGATAGTTGTCTTTCTCTGATTGGCTTATTTCGCTTAGCATAATACCCACCAGTTACATCCATGTTGCTGTAAATGGCAAGATTTCATTTTTCTTGATGCTGAATAATATTCCATTGTGTGTGTATGTGCATATATATATATATATATATATATATATATATGTATATACACACACACGCCTATTCTTTATCCATTTATCTGTCAATGAACATCTCCACAGTTTGGCTATTATGGACATTGCTGCTATAAACATTGGAGTACAGGTGCCACTTAAGATCATTGTATTTGTATCCTTTGGATAAATACGTAGTAGTGCAATTTCTGGGTCATAGGGTAGCTCTATTTTTAACTTCTTGAAGAACCTCCATCTTGTTTTCCAGAGTGGCTGTATTGACCACCAGCAGCGTAAAAGGGTTCCCCTTTTCCATATGATTCCCAACATTTGTTGTTTCCTGACATGTTCACTTTAGCCATTCTGATTGGTGTGGACTGGTATCTTATTGTGGTTTTGACTTGTATTTCCCTGATGATGAGTGATGTGAAGCATTTTTTCATGTAACTGTTTTCCATGTGTAGATATTCTTTGGAGAAATATCTGTTCATGTCTTCTGCCCATTTCTTGACCAGATTATTTGTTCTTTGAATGTTGAGTGTGATAAGTTCTTTATAGATCATGGATACGAGCCCTTTGTCTCATAAGACATTTGCAAATTTCTTCTCCCATTCTCTCGGTTGCCTTTTGGTTTTGTTGACTGTTTCCTTTGCTTTGCAGAAGCTTTTTATCTTGATGAAGTCTCAATAGTTCTTTTTTGCTTTTGTTTCCCATGCCTTTAGAGACATGTCTGAGAAGAAGTTGCTTCAGCTAAGGTTGAAGAGGTTGCTGTCTGTGTTCTCCTCCAGGATTTTTGTGGATTCTTGTTTCACACTTTAGGAATCTCATCCATTTTGAGTGTATTTTTGTGTATGGTGAAAGGAAATGGTCTAGTTTCATTCTTCTGCATGTGGCTGTTCAATATTCCTGAAACCATTTGTTGAAAAGACTGCCTTTCCCATTGGATATTCTGTCCTGCTTTGTCACTAAACAGATCCGAATGAGGAATACTCTGAATGATTATTTGATAACAAATAAATCCAACAAATTTGTATTAAGAACAAGCAAAAAATAATCCTTAAGATCTTCACATTTCTACTGGAGCCTATTAAAAAATTCTTCATGATACTTGTTAAAGATTGTGAGGCACGCCTTATTCAAGACCATTATGATAAATATAGATACTAGTACATGGACTTTTGCAGTGAAGCAGAGATATTGGACTCAACTCTGAATACAAGAAGAAAGAGTGGAGATTTCATCACCAAGGAGCAGAGTAGGTGGTCACTGTATAGAAAAACACTAATAGGAAACATTAGGGCAAGGGGGCCTCTGACTAAACCAACCTAAGCAGGTTCTTGCTGAAGAAAGACCAGGGTAATCAGATCTCTTGCATAAAATACTGCAGCAGCCTACTGGTTCTCTGTATCCATTTCTTCCACCTCTCTTCTTTCTTCCCTATTTGAAAAGAAAAATCTGATAATCCTATTTACCATCTCTAATATTATAAATGGCTCTATAGTATTATAAAATCAGATACAAAATCCCATTTTATTTAAACAGAGTGCTTCATGAACTCACCCTAATCTGTCTTTCTAGCCTATTATGTCAACATTCTCCCAGTGAAACCCTGTACATCCCACCACACTTTTCCTTATCCATGCAAGTGTATCTTTTCTAAAATCCCTCCATTTTTTTGTTAATCAATTTCTCACCCCAACAACTTGCCCACCTGCCAACTACTCACCATACTTTAAAGTCCACACAGACCTTCTCAGAGGTTCATGAAATGACTGTATTGCTAGAATAAATAATTGCTATTTAGCCTGGAATAACTAGTCACTGCCTTCTTTAGAGCTTACAGAAATTTATATATAGCCTCATGGCACAGAATAGTATAGAAGACACTGCCTAAGTGAATCAATGGTTTATAGGTGTCAAGATTTTCTGTTTCTGAAATTCTCACAACATTGAATAATGGTATGTTTTTTTCCTCTTAGGTCATCCCAAGACCAAAGCTTTTATCACTCACTGTGGAACAAATGGTATCTACGACGCTATTTACCATGGAATCCCTATGGTGGGAATTCCCATATTTGGTGATCAGCCTGGTAATATTGCTCGTATAAAGGCCAAAGGGGCAGCTGTTGAAGTAGACTTGCATACCATGATGAGTTCTAATCTTCTTAATGCTTTGAAGGAAGTTATTAACAACCCTTCGTGAGTATAGAATATACTTTTCTGAGAAGCATATAGTGGTTGTAAAAGGAGTAAATTGTTTCATTCAGTTTTTAAACTGACACTTTTAAGTAATCAGCACATTAGTAATATCAAATACAATTGTTTTATAGTTCTCAAATTCTATGTAGGCATTTTGATTCATCTACTGTTAATAGGTAATAGATTACAACCTCAAAGAAATACTAAATTTATTTAAAGAAAATAAGTTATTGTTGAAGAGACACAACTCTTTATTTTTAATTAATAATAATTATTGTTTATTCCTTTGAAATTGCAGATATTACCATTATAAAGAATTAAGGCAACACAACAAAAAATAGAGAAATAAAAATAAAAACTCTCCTCATGCAGCTATTACTTCAGTTGTTTCCTTTGGCTAATTTATAAATAGGGAAGAAAAATAATTCTACAAAAGTTGGATCATGTTACTGTTTAATAAAAAATTCCTATATTGGTATATATATTTTTTAAGATTTTATTTATTTATTCATGAGAGATACAGATTGAGAGAGGCAGAAACACAAGCAGAGGGAGAAGCAGGCTCCATGCAGGGAGCCTGATGTGGGACTCTATCCTGGATCTCCAAGATCAGGCCCTGGGCTGAAGGCAGCACCAAACTGCTGAGCACCCCCGCCCCCTACCACCACCACCACCACCCCGGGGTTGCCCGGTATATTTTAATTTAAAACAAGAGAAAGAAAATACAGTAAAATTGAGAGATCTAAATAGCAACATGAAAGACCCCAGGGTCCTGGTTCCCCAGCAAAGATCAACAATTAGACAGCTATCTGTAAATGAAAACAGCTCCAGAAGAGCTCTGGAGTCCACTTAAAACTTAGCAACATAGTGGAACAACAACAACAAAAAAAAACTGAGGATAGTGGCCCAGGAAGGAAAGGAAGACAGCTTCATTTTGCTTGTATGATCCCACTAAAGCTTCAGATCAAAAGGAGGAGGGGGGTGCGGGGGGGCGGCGGGGTGTCCCTTATTGTAGACCTGCCCCTCAATACTGCTTCCTGTAACTACCTTGTTCCCTTCACCATGCTTAGCAAATGAGATCAAACTGTAGATTCACAGATTCTGTGTAGATTCACAACCTACATATTCTACATTCTTATTTCTAAACTTTTTGAATGCTATTTACAATTAGCAAGTCTCTTCTCCCTTACCTCCAATTATTAAACTGGAAACATCTAACAAATTCTAGCCAATAAGGCCAACATATCTAGAAACACCTCAAGAGGAAACAAACTGTCATAGGCATTCTGTACTTAATGATTTCACTTGTGACTATTTATTATATAATCACGTAATACGCTTTTAATAATATGTAACATAATTTTAGGCATATATTCTTAATAAATTTTTAAATTGCTATCTATGTATTCAATATTTAGCTATAAAGAGAATGCTATGAAATTATCAAGAATTCACCACGATCAGCCTATAAAGCCCTTGGACCGAGCTGTCTTCTGGATCGAGTATGTCATGCGCCACAAAGGAGCCAAGCACCTGTGGCCAGCCTCTCATGACCTCACCTGGTTCCAGTACCACTCCTTGGATGTGATTGGGTTTCTGCTGGCTTGTGTGGCAACTGCTATATTCCTGGTCACAAAATGTTGTCTGTTTTGTTGCTGGAAATTTGGTAAGACAGGAAAGAAGAACAAGAGAGAATAGTTTTCTTTAATAATTTAGATGGAAAACTTGACAAGGCCCATCTGAATTAACCCAGCTAGTGATGTGAAGAGATTCCTCTCCTGCACTTCCAGGTTCTTATCCATTCCTCAGCCTATGAAGTCAAAGATCAAAGAATCAACCAAAGAATCAATCAACCAAGAATCAAAGAATCAATCAAACTTAGAATTAAGTTTAAAATACTTTATCCTTTAAAAAGAGAAGATAAACATATGGAAGTTTCTACTATCACAAAATCCCAGTGCTTTGTTATATTCATTTGTTTCAGCTCAGCAAATTAGGATAATGTTTAAGGACTTAGGAACACAATTAATTCTATTTTACGTACCAATCATATAGAATATTTTCTACATATTTAACATCATTTTGGGTCCAGTATGTTATAACTACACATCTTCTCTAAAGGAAGTAGACAAAGGGGGAATCCCTGGGTGGCTCAGCAGTTTAGCACCTGCCTTTGGTCCAGGGCATGATTCTGGAGTCCTGGGATCCAGTTCCCATATCAGGCTCCCTGCATGGACCTGCTTCTCCCTCTGCCTATCTCTCTGCCTCTCGCTCTCTCTGTGTCTCTCATGAATAAATACATAAAATCTTAAAAACAATGGAACTAGACAAAGTAGAAAAGAGCTTGCTATATAGCTAGAGCTTCCTGTCTAATTAGGAAAATCAGGAGATTCAAATTTTCTACTTTGCTGGGAATCATATGACACATCTGACTTTGTCTACCTTAGAATACAAAACATTATTTTTTGTCTTTGATTTGAAGGTTGCCCTTGATTTAAAAATTCATAACAATAGAACTAGGTTTATATTGTAATACTTCATGACTTTAGAAAACTAGTTAATTTTGGTAAATTAAAATCATTGATGGCATAGCAGAACAAAAGTAAACAATTATAATTTAATATCTGCCATTTTGAAGTAATTTTAACATTTAAAAAAATCTTTCCTACAGTAATTTTACTTATAATATCCATATTTGAAAGGAGACAAAAATACAACTCTTTAACTGCACTGCAGATAATTTGGAGGGAACATGCAATTCTCAGAATGTTATTTGCTGTAGGGATGATTTATCCATCAAATGCAGTGCATTTTCCCATTTCTTTCTTTTCCTTACCCCATCACTTCTATTGTTCCTCTCATGGATTGTTCTGTGACCACTATACAAAGCACAAGTACTTAGGCTTCTTGTTAACTAGCAATAGCCAGAAATCTGCAGGAAGCATGAAGATATTCATTGAATATTAATAAAAAAGACTTACTTCTCCCTTTCTTTTCTAAAAGTACTATCTTCCAGTACACTTGCCAATTCTTTACCCTCTAGGTCAAACAAATATTTATTCTAATTGGCATTATGTACTAAGCAAGTTCAATAAATGATTTACCACAGTTTGATATTTATAATCCAAGTTTAATAGCCCCACAATTATAGCTCCATGTTAAGACATTACAAGTCATTTGAAGGATTATCTGCTCTTTACAGATAAGAGCAAGGCAAACTATTCTTAGGTGGGAAATCAGCTATAAAGAAATATAGAAGAAAAAAGGTATTTTTCAATTTTGTGAAGTTTTGAAATAATTTCAATGCTTTAAAGTATGGAGTTTAAAAATATAAACACTAATGCTGTTTAAGATTTAATTAATGTACAGTCAAATGCTCTGCCACTGAGCTAAAGACACTCTCTTCAATAAATGGTGCTGGGAAAATTGGACATCCACATGCAGAAGAATGAAACTGGACCACTCTCTTGCACCATACACAAAGATAAACTCAAAATAGATGAAAGATCTAAATGTGAGACACGATTCCATCAAAATCCCAGAGGAGAACTCAGGCAACACCCTTTTTGAACTTGGCCACAGTAACCGGAGAAGGACAAACAGTGTATGTTCTCATTCATTTGGGGAATATGAATAATAGTGAAAGGGAATATAAGGGAAGGGAGAAGAAATGTGTGAGAAATATCAGAAAGGGAGACAGAACATAAAGACTTCTAACTCTGGGAAATGAACTAGGGGTGGTGGAGGGGGAGGAGGGCGGGGGGTGGGGGTGAATGGGTGACGGGCACTGAGGGGTACACTTGACTGGATGAGCACTGGGTGTTATTCTGTATGTTGGTAAATTGAACACCAATAAAAATTAATTTATAAAATTAAAAAAAATAAAATAAAATAAAAAGATTTAATTAATGTAATCAAAGCAATTTAATTTACCGTAGTGCTGAATTATTTAATCTGGCAATAAGATAATGTTCTTTCCTATAACAATCTTTAAAATCATAGTTTAAAGATATCCTTTCACTTTTTCATTATTATAAAATAATACAAGATGAAGGAGTTAAAGTACACTAAAGAACTGCATACCTTGTTAGCAACATCTGAGCTATTCAAAAGAACTACCCTGACAATTAAAGAAATATATTCTATATTGTATAAATGAAAACCTCCCTTAAAAACAAATATTTACCTATTTAAATAATCTATACAGCATTATATATATTCTGATAAAAATTGTAGATATGCAAAGGCTAACTAAAACTTTTGAAACCTATTATATTTTTTCCAGTTTAATGGGGTTTAATTAGAATACATTTTTCAGGAGTTTAATGACCTCTGGCTTTTCTAATCAGTTAAAAACATATTTTAAAATACTTTATTTTAAACTTGTTTGCAATTCATATGTGACTATATTATGAAAACCTGCACAAGTTTTCTAGATCATAACTTAATGGTGTCATTATTTGTGAAATGGACACATAATAGTTTTTCAGTCAAAATTTATCAACCATGCAAGAGAACTTGTGCATAGTAACCAGGAACTCTGTGACACTAGAGATGTCCCTCCATTTGACATTGATCCATTATATTTACATTCTTAGAGCTTGTGTATTTAAAAAGCAACATACAGACTGTGTTTTTCATAAATCCTAATGTCTGTGTTATTTCCTGCTGTATAACCCACATCTCACAATTTAGGGTGTAAAACAGCAAGCAGCATTTGCTCGTGATCCTGTGGACCAACAATTTGGGCTGGGATCAGGGTTTCCTCTCTGGGGCTTTCCTGGGCTCACTCATTATGATGCAGTTAGCTATCAGCTTGCCTAAGGACAAATGATCCAGGAAAGTGTCACTCACATGGCTTAGGTTTGCTGAGTTAGCAGGACACTTTGATTATCACTTCCTGTGGCCTCTCCCCATGGGCAAGCCTGGGCCTTTTCCAGTGATACAGAAATTCACACAAGCTCACATGGGAGTGCATGGTCGAGGTTTAGAAGTCACACTATGTCACTTTTGACACCTCTATTGGTAAGAAGGTCAAGAAGCAAGGCCAACTCAAAGTTGGAGAAATAGCCTGCACCTCTTGATAGGAGGAGTTGCAGAGAACGCATAGCCATTTTTAATATACTATGGCAAGAAACTTTATTTATTTTTTTTTTGGCAAGAAACTTTATTAAGTATATTTATGAAATCAAGTGAAGGTCAGTAACAGGAAAATGTATTTTCCAAACCAGTTTCTAATAAAAAAATAGACTTTATGTGTAAGCAGTATGACTACCTTGTGTAAACTTTAAGTTTACTTGCCTTCCCTATGAAACATTTCTTTTTTTTTTTTCTTAAAGATTTTATTTATTTGTTCATGAGAGATAGAGAGAGGCAGAGACACAGGCAAAGGGAGAAGCAGGCTCCAAGCAGGGAGCCCGAAGTAGGACTCAACCCGGGTCTCCAGGATCACATCCTGGGCAGAAGGCAGTGCTAAACCTCTGAGCCACTGGGGCTGTCCCCCTATGAAATATTTCTATGAGTGTGTCGCTAAGGCTTCTTTCAGCTTTTAGAATCAGGGTCTCTGATATCTGTCTTCTGGATTCAATTTTTCAGTTATTCTATCTCTATTATGTCTGATCTAATCATCTGCTATCTCCACAAGGAAGAGACATTGTCTACCTGTGGGTGAGTTGTCTCTGGGCAGGATTTAGCATTATTGCTTCCTTCTTACTGGATTAAACTTCATCTGGAGGTAAACCTAAAACATTGGGGATTACATTAGAATTATCAATATCTGTTTCCTGATGCTAGATTCACTATTTCTCTTGCTTTGAAAAATGAAATAAAATGTGAGGGTCCAGTATATTTTTCATATCTGAATGATTTCTAATGATTCGGTGAGCACATTCATTCAATAACAAAAATGTATTGAGTTTCATCTAAGTTTCCTGTTAAAGAGGAAATTAATAAATATTTCTTGAGAATTTATTCTGTCCCCGGAAGTCTTTTAAGTCCTTTATAATTTTAACTCATGAAAGACACACACACAAGAATGTTTGCTTTAGTTACTATTATTCTTTTCATTTTACAAATGTGGAAACTGAAGTACAGAAAGTTCAGGTAACTTACCCTAGATCTCATGGAGAGAATGTGATAGAGATGGGATTAAAACAGAGCAGTGTGACTTCTGGACCTAATGGCTTGCATATTGCATTAAATAAAAGGGAAGAGAGGAACCCTGACTTCAATATTCCACACATTACTTGAAAAGACGTTACCAAACACCAAGCTACCTTACGTTATAGAAGATCAAAAAGGTTAGTTTTTCTTGAGCAGGGTGGCATCTTTAACACACACCTTCCATTGCTAGAATATATCACCCACCAACCCAAATTTATCTCTGCTAAGAAAGATGTTCCTCCATTGACATTTACCAATATATGTAAAGCATCTTTTGGAGGGACATGATTGTAAAAACTCTAGAAATCTCAGAAAAATATCCCTTTTGAATGGAACTTAACTATCCTTAGCACAAATGTAACAATTACTCTCAAAGGCTAAGAAGATATGCAAAGTTAGCTTAAGATTACAGAGGATATAAAAATAGTTATAATAAAAACATGGACTCTGGCTATATATAAATTATATGAAGATACCAGTGCCAGTGACTTGAAGCATAGGCCAAGATGAAAGCCTGATATAAGTCTGCTAAAATTAATCAAGTATCATAGGTCATAGAAAATAAGCTCTTCGAAGAGATTCCATAGCAAAGGCAAGCAAGGTAATGTGAAGGAGAACAGGGCATCAAATGGCAAACAAAGTAGAAAGCGGGATGATGAGTGAAATGGGTCAGTGGGTTGGTGGTTCTGTGAGATTAAAGACTAAAACTAATAGTCCAGAGTCACAAAAAAGCTTAGGGAGCATTTTAGATTAAAAAAAAAAAAAAAAAAAAAAAAACGAGAGGGAAGGGACAGAGAAACAAGAGATAGATGCATGTAGACTTTTCCAAAAAGAACCAAAACAACCCTAAGTGATCCATACGTTATAGGTAATAAAAAGTATTTTGCCCCAATTCATAGAACTTGTCACATGATGGGACATCTGATCATGAAACCAAGATGAGTGACTAAGATAATTAATCATTAGAGGTAATGGTTGCATAAGAACTAGACTTATTCAGCACAAAATAATATTCTTACTTCAGTCCTGTTGTACTTATTCTGTGCCCCGGCTTCTGTTCACTTAAGATTTACATTCAAATGTATATAACTATTTGACTTTGTGTAGATATAATTTCCCCTAAATAAAAATTTAAAAATCACTCTACTCTCCATATTCAGTCCCAGTCCCAGCAAATACTCTGTTATCCAAAGTTTATATATTGTGAGTTAACCTCTTAGAACTTACATATGGCATAAAATGAGAGAGAGAAGATAACGCTTAGTATATATGAATAACGCGTGCATGTGAGAAGCAAAGAGAAACTATCAAAGCTACTAGCCTTCATTTCTGTAAATTGGTCATGATGCCATAGTTGATATCTATGACTTCCCTCTTTAGCACCCACCTCATACTTCCCTTGTCTTCAACCAGAAACTACTCTGGTTTCTTTAACTAGTGGGGTGACCCAAATGTTTATTTCAGGAAGGTCTGAGTCTTTAGTCAGCCTCCCTTTTTTGGTTGCTGTTAGCTCTCCTATCCCATTTACAATTTGGCATGGAAGTGAAAGAGACATTCCAGAGAATCCCCTGGGTTCCAGATGTAGTCCTATTTACCTCTGTTGTATAGCAGCAACTAAACTTCTCTTTGGTAATTAAAATAAATCACTCCATACAGTGGATTCCTTCTCTCTGGCAATCACCATATTGTGAGTCAGCATATCACTAAAGGTCATAAAATGAAAGTACTGATACTCTGAGTAGAACTTTTGGAGTTATTAATGTACCTGTGTCAGAAAGTGAGCAAAGAGGAAGTGTGTAAAGACAGTTGAGAGAAGAGTGAGGCACTAGGGTGGTTCATTTGGTTAAGTGTCCCACTTTGGCTCATGGTGTTCAGAATTCTAGAGAAAGAACACAATTATTCCTACATGGAACAAGTAGGAACAAGTTTAATGAGGCAGATAACACGGGGTGAGATGAAAGCTCTGGTAGGAAGACTGTGGCAAAAAGGCAGATTTCACAATAAATAGAAGGATGGGAGCCAATCATGGATATTGGGAAATTATTCCAGTTGATATGGGTATCAGGTAAACCTGTGAGCAGTAGTTTATAGAAGATAGTTGGATTTAAATAAGAGACATTAAGTTAGTCTTGAGTCATGTACAATGAGTTTAGAGTTTCATTTATATGCAAAAATTATTTACTCAGAGGGTTGGTTTTTTTTGTTTGTTTGTTTGTTTTTTTTTTTTTGGTTTTTGGTTTTTACTGAAGTTCAATTTTCCAACATATAGTATAACACCCAGTGCTCATCCCATCAAGATCCCTCCTCAGTGCCCATCATCCAGTTACACCATCTTCCTGCCTCCCTCCCCTTCTGCAATCCTTTGTTCATTTCCCAGAGTTAGGAGTCTCTCATGCATGGTTTGTCTCCCTCTCTAATTTTTCCCACTCAGTTCCTCTCCTTTCCCTTATAATCCCTTTCACTATTTTATATATTCCTCATAAGAGTGAAACCATATGATGGGAGCGCAGGGCAAGATGGCAGAGGAGCAGGGTCCTCAACTCACCTGGCCCCACCAACTTACCTAGATAAATAACTTTCAAAACATCCTGAACACCACAAATTTAACCTGAGATTTCAAGAGAGAATAGCCGAAATGCTGAAGAGAGAAAAGTTTCACTTCTTAGAAGGTAGGAAGGCGGGAAAAAATAGATAGATAGATAAATAAATAAATAAATAAATAAATAAATAAATAAATAAATATCAAGGGGAGGTGGGGCACCAGGAGGACCTCAGCTAAAGCAGGGCAGCAAGAGCATCCAGGACAGGAAAGCCCAGCCCCGGAGAAGCAAGAACTTTAAAAATCTGCAGTGGAATCTTCCCAGACAGAAAAGCATTCAGCAGGGAAATCAGGCAGAACCGTAGGAGGGATAGTGAAGTCTTAAGATTCCCAGAGTCACTAATAAAGGAGGGGCACTCAGGAGAAAGCTCACTGCAAACCTTGGAAGCATCTCAGTAAAGGGCTGGAGTGTGAGCCCCCGGGGCATATGGGAGAAGCCAGTGGGCCAGGTGAGGGGCTCAGGGTGAAGATAGATGAGCCCCATTTCCTTTGAGAGCTGCAGTCTCCAGGAGCGTGCAGTTTCAGCAGCACAGGGCCCCCGGATGCCAGGGCGCCGAGCAGACAAAGCACACAATCCTTCATTCCCCCCAGGACAGGCAGAACCAGGGAGGGCACAGGACAATGAGGACTTTCCTGCTGCTGGGCACCCCCAAGCTGTGCAGGTCAGTGCTCCCCACCACTCCAAGAGCATCTACGCCAGTGCAGACTGGGAGACTGCGGTGGTTACTACAGAGAGCTGACTCCAGAGCTGGAGATCTGGCCGCCACCAGTGTTGTTCCTCCTTGTTCCACCCTGTGTCTGAGAGGAGGGCCTCCAGGGAATAGAGGCCTCATGAGGTAAACAGCTCCCACTGAGCCCAGCACCTGCCAGAAGGTAGGGCATCTTTCTCAGGTGCACACACCTGAGAATCAGCATAGCAGGCCCCTCCCCCAGAAGACCAGCCAGAAGAACAGAGAAAGAGCAAGTTCTTGACCAAGCAGCACTGGAAAGCTCCAGGACCAAGGGAAAATCAAGGGAATATAGTACATAGAATATAGGGTCCCCTTTCTTTTTTTTCTTTTTTTAAAATTTTTTTTCCTTTTTTCTCTTTTTTCCATTTCAACTTGTTTCTATATCAGACTAAAAATTTCCAATATATTTTTCTCTTTTCCTACCTTAACGACAATATTTTACCATCTCTCATTTTTAAATTTCTTCCTTTTTGACTTTCATATTTCTACAATTACATGTCTAAGATATATTTTTCACTTGTAGATTCCCTTCAACATCAATGTAATTTTGAGAGATATACGAGATATGGGTTTTTGTTTTGTGTTTATTGTTTACTCTACCTCTTTTTGTTCTACAATGGTGGAAGTTAATACCTTCTAAAACATGACCAGCATACACTCAGAACCAAGTGGTATACTGTGCTGGTTCATTCTGTGAGATTATATTCTCTCTTCACTCAAATTCTGCCCCTCCCTCTTTTATGTCATTTATGTTTTGGTGGTCAATGGTAGGAGTCTATGAAAGTATTTCTGACTTTTATAAATCTGAGACAGCACCTTCTAACATGCAGAACTTAATACACTCAGAACCAAGAGGATCTCCCACTAGAACGCCTCAGGTAGACTACATTATGTCTCCACTACAACTATTTCACCACCACCATCTTCCAGTCTGCCCCTACCTTTTTTTCTTTGTTTCTATTTTTCCTCTTTAATTTTGTTTTTTTTTTTTCTTTTTATATTCTTATTTCAGATTTTGGTCTTATTTTTTACTACTTTGGTTTAAAATTTGTTTTTCACTTTAGTAGTCCTCTTGTTTCATTTTGTTCTGATCTTCATTTTCATTTTCTGGTCTCTGACCTTCTCAGAGTCATCTAGGGTGAAATTTACTTAGGTTGTGGTTGACATTCCTGACTCAGCCCGCTCATACAGCCACTCTGCACTGAAAAAAATGACAAGAAGGAAGAACTCACCACAAAAGAAAGAATCAGAAACATTACTCTCTGCCAGGAGTTAGAGAATTTGGATTACAATTCAATGTCAGAAAGCCAATTCAGAAGCACAATTAAAAAGCTACTGGTGGCTCTGGAAAAAAGTGTAAAGGACTCTAGAGACATGGTTACTGTCTAGTAGATGTACTCAGGCTGAAATTAACACTAAATTAAATGAGATGCAATCCAAACTGGAGGTCCTAATGACGAGGGTTAATGAGGTAGAAGAAAGAGTGAGCAACATAGAAGACAAGTTGCAGGTAAGGAAAGAAGCTGAAGGGGAAAAAAAAAGAAAAAGAAAACCATTGAAAGACCATGAGGAAAGCCTAAGGGAAATACATGATAGACAGAAAAGGAACAATATACATATAATTTGGGTTCCAGAAGATGCTGAGAGGGAGAGAGGGCCAGAAAGTACATTTGAACAAATCATAGCTGAGAACTTCCCTAATCTTGGGAGGGATAAAGGCATTCATATCCAGGAGATAGAGATATCCCCCCCTAATATTGATAAAAACTGTTCAACACCCCAACATTTAATAGTGAAACTTGAAAGTTTCAAAGATAAAGAGAAAATCCTTAAAGCAGAGAGAGACAAGAGATCCCTAACTCATATGGGGAGAAATACCAGATTAACAGCAGACCTCTCCATGGAGACCTGGCAGGTGAGAAAGGGATGGAAAGATATATTCAGGGTCCTAAATGAGAGGAACATGCAGCCAAGAATACTTTATCCAGCAAGGCTCTCATTCAGAATAGAAGGAGAGATAAAGAGCTTCCAAGATAGGCAGAAATTGTAAGAATATGTGACCACCAAACCAGCTCTGCAAGAAATATTAAGGGGGACTCTGTAAAAGAAAGAGGAAGCCAAAAGAAATAATCTACAAAAATGGACTGAATAGGTATTATGATTACACTAAATTCATATCTCTTGATAGTAACTCTGAACGTGAATGGGCTTAATGATCCCATCCAAAGATGCAAGTTTTCAAACTGGATAAAAAAGCAATACCCATCTATTTGCTGCCTATAAGAGACTCTTTTAAGGTCTAAGGACACACCCAGCCTGAAAATGAAAGGTTGGAGAACCATTTACCATTCAAATGGTCCTCAAAAGAAAGCTGGGGTAGCAATTCTCATATCAGATAAATTAAACTTAATCCCAAAGAGTGTAGTAAGAGATGAAGAGGGACACTATATCATACTTAAAGGGTCTATCCAACAAGAGGACCTAGTAATCATGAATATTTATGCCCCTAATGTGGGAGCTTCCAAGTATATCAATTAATAATGAAAGACATACTTAGATAATAATATACTAATAGTAGGAGACTTCAACACAGCACTTTCTGCAAATGACAGATCTTATAAACACAACATCACCAAGGAAACAAGAGCTTTAAATTATACACTGGACCAGATGAATTTCACAGATATTTACAGAATTTTACATCCGAACACAACTGAAGACACATTCTTCTCAAGTGCACATGGAACTTTCTCCAGAATAGAACATATACGGGATCACAAATCAGGTCTCAACTGATACTAAAAGATAGGGATTGTCCCCTGCATATTTTCAGACCACAGTGCTTTGAAACTAGAACTCAATCACAAGAAGAAACTTGGAAGAAACTCAAACACATGGAGGTTAAAGAGCATCTTACTAAAAGATGAAAGCGTCAACCAGGAAATTAGAGAAGAATTAAAAAAGATTCATGGACACTAATAAAAATGAATATATAACCATTCAAAATCTTTGGGATAGAGCAAAAGCTAAGAGGGATAGCTCTTTGGGGTAGTCCTAAGAGGGAAATACATTGCAATACAAGCATCCCTCAAAAATTTGGAAAAAAAAAAACTCAAATACACAAGCTAACCTCACACCTAACAGAACTGGAGAAAGAACAGCAAATAAAACCTACACCAAGCAGAAGAAGAGAGTTAATAAAGATTCGAGCAGAACACAGTGAAATAGAGACCAGAACTGTAGAACAGATCAACAAAACCAGGAGTTGGTTATTAATTGATTGATGCAAGGCCAGGCTTATTAAAATGAAAAGAGAAAAGACTCAGATTAATAAAATCACGAGTAAATTAGTAGAAATCACAACCAATACCAAGAAAATACAAACAATTTTAAAAATATATTACAAGCAGCTATAAGCCAACAAATTAGGCAATCTAGAAGAAACAGATGCTTTTCTGGAGAACCATAAATTACCAACACTGGAACAGGAAGAAATAAAAAACCTGAACAGGCCAATAATCAGCGAGATAATTGAAGCAGTCATCAAAAACCTCCCAAGACACAAAAGTCCAGAGCCAGATTTCCATCAAAAGTGCAAGAGGGTTTCCCGTTCTCCACATCCTCACCAACATTTGTTGTTTCTTCTCTTGTTAATTTTTCCATTCTCACTGGTGTGAGGTGGGATCTCATTGTGGTTTTGATTTGTATTTCCCTCATGGCAAGTGATAGGGTGCATTTTCTCATGTGCTTCTTGGCCATGTGTTTGTGAAATTTCTGTCCATGTCTTTTGCCCATTTCATGATTGGATTGTTTCTTGTGTGTGGGGTTTGATAAGTTCTTTATAGATCTCAGATACTGGCCCTTTATCTGATATATCATTTGCACATATCGCCCCCCATTCTGTAGGTTGTCATTTAGTTTTATTGACTGTTTCTGTTGCTGTGCAGAAACTTTTTATCCTAAGTCCCAATAGTTCATTTTTGCTTTTGTTTCTGTTGCCTTCATAGATGTATCTTTCAAGAAGTTACTGTGGCCAAGTTCAAAAAAGGTTGTTGCCTGAGTTCTCCCATAGGATTTTGATGGATTCTTGTCTCACATTTATATCTTTCAGACATTTTTATTTTATCTTTGTGTATGGTGTAAGAGAATGGTCTAGTTTCATTCTTCTGCACCTGGCTGTCCAATATTTACTCAGGTTATAAGGGGCGTCAATCACAAGGTCAAATTTTTCATTTAGCCAACAGTTCCAGCAGCTAAACATATACTGGCATCCAAAGATAGGATTTTAAAAGAAGAGAATTGATTAAAAAAGTGGATTAATAATTTAAACATGGGATCACAACAGCCTGAAACATAGACTGATAATAAGAGATGTTAGAAACACATTGAAATTTATATTTGCTGGGACACCTGGGTGGCTCAGTGGTTGAGCACCTGCCTCTGGCTCAGGTCATGATCCGAGGGTACAGGGTTTGAGTCCTGCATCGGGCTCCCCATGAGGAACCACTTCTCCCTCTGCCTATGTCTCTGCCTTTCTCTCTGTGATTCTTATGAAAAAATAAATAAAATCTTATAAAAAGAAAGTTATACATACTGATTAAATGTGTGACTAGAAAAAATGTGTTAGAGCAAAGATGTATGGTTTTGTACAAAATGGAAAAAGTGTAATATCATACACAAACTCACAGCTAGTCAAATAGATCAATATGATCTATTTGAAATTTTTTTCCTACAGTGACTGACTTAATAAGAAAACTCTATGGAAATGTGATTAGATAAATGATGTTTCAAGATATGTAGTGGGTAATCTTTCACGTACTCATTTTTCTGTCCATGTTAATAATTAATGTACATCACTGTAAATCCTTTTCTTTAACACATTCAATAAACAATTTCTACCCCTACTAAGTGAAAGTTTTCCCAAGAGTTATGATGCGTACTCAAACTGCACAAGCTTTTATATTAATAGATGAATTTAGAAGAGGTGAAGAGTATAATTTTTCTCATCTTCCATCACTGAGATGACTGTGAAGAATTGTGAACCATTCTGTGTTATATGTACATGCTTCTGAACATCTGTGTGTATTGATGTGTGAAAAATGGAAGTAGAAAAAAAATGGAATGGGAGATTAGAGAGACCCATGATGTCATATCTCACTTTTTATGTCTAATAAACATTGATTCATTACTCCTGCAACAGCAACTCACAATCGAGGTTGTATTGCAATGATAACTTCACTGGGGGAAAGAAGAGGATATTCAGAATCTTGAAATAAAATTTCAAGCATCAATACACGTATTGCCATTAGCAGAAATCAAGAGCCCCCCTGGGAACACTATTTTACCTTGCAAGTTTCTCAAAGAGATTTTACTCACATGCTACAACCCAAGCAAAAGATGGCCCCTCTCATGGTCCCTAGTATTAGCTAACTACAATATTGTTACCTTATTTAACATAACCATCTTTTCTTTCTCAAAACAGTTTCCTTCCAAAATTCCTAACATTCCACATTTTTTTTTGAAAACTCAGAATGTGTTGTACACCTTTCTTTTTACTTAAAAAAAGAAAAAAAAACCTACCATCATACTCACAAAGAACCAAATGATGTTTAGGTCTCTCGTTTCTATAAAGTCTCCTTTATGTGTTGACCCTCAGTTTGTTTCTCTTGCTATTTTCTGAGGTTGAGACCTTGTGTTTTCCAAATGACTTCTCAAAACCTCCACCTAAAGGTCACTTTGGCTCCTTGAAGCAAATAAATTCAAAAGAGAACACAGTATATTAATCTCAAAGAAGTTGCTCCTCCAGTTGTTTCCTATTTCTGTAAAAGCTGACTGTTCAAATACACTCACAAGGTGGAAACCCTGGAGTCTCCCTTAATTCTTTCTCTTTCCTGAAGACATTCCTGTCACTGAACTTATCCATATGAGAACTTAATATTTAGTGGAAGCTCTTAAAGGACACATATCCAAATTTCTGTTGTTGGTAGATGAATAAGAATAGTCGTGTTTATGGTAGACAGATCCAGAAAGACATAATGTCCTCAATATCATTTTTGTATCCATGCTTGTAATTCCTTTGTCTGGATAATCACTCATTTTTCATAGAAAACTACAGCATTTAACTTATCAACTATCATATCCTCTGTAAGAACACAATGGCTCTCCAAAATTCCTCCATATTTTCTGTAAAAAATATTTATTGAGTGACTGAACAAAATAAACAGTAAGTTTCATATTTCTAGTCATTGTTAATTAGCACATATAAATTATACAAATGTAATTACACTTATACAAATATAATTACATGTAGACTCTTATGTACAAACATTTGTTTTCACTTAGCTTATGATCTTATATGTCTCCCAAAAATAACCTTAAGTGCATATGACTTTCTTACTCTTTCTACTAAAATAGACATGTCTGCATCAGGGAGTTGTTTTAGGTACTAGAGAAATGTATATAAACCACCTCACAAAATACTGGCAAAAGATTTATATTCAGTAAGTTCAAACCCTCATAAAATCTTCAGTATCTGCTCATTTTATTTAGCTGCTATTAATTCTAGTAATTATTCAACTAAATAAGCTTAGATTTTCAGGTAAACAGTTGAATCTGTAGAATTGATTAGATCGGTCTCCTCAGTGATAACTCACGTGCATACTAGACGTTAGTGTACTGTAGAAGATTCCTTGGGTTTGCATCACATATCAATGAGAGTGCTTAAATAATTTCACGGATGTTCTTTTCCCCTTCTTGAAACACCATCCTCTCCTGAGTTCCCTAACAATAAAATCCCCAGTTTTACTACTAATACTTAGTCTTTCTTATTCTCACTTTCTAGCTTCTATTTCTCTGATCCGTTCTCAAGGGTGGCCCTCAATGCTCTTATTGTTCTCCATTTATCTTCCCAGATCTATTATCCTTAACTTTCTTTTCTAGTTTTGGGTTTCAGGAGGCTCACCTCGGTGCACTCCAGTATGTGAATTCCTCTGCCACGTAGCTTCTGGTTGAATTCAGTTAGTGGTAGATGAGACCAAATATATTTGGCTGTTCCCTTCCTGGCTTGGGACCTAGTTTTAGGCAACTGCTTGGAGCTTCCATTACTACATCTCTTGCCTACGTTTCTCCTTCCGCAGTTCCTATTCTCACTAGTCTCTGAGAACGTTACTGTTTTCCTTTATATCTTAGCCCAGTGGGTTAGTAATGACCTGTACTGTTGTTAGTCTGGGAACCTCATCTTTTCTTATAGTTCCCTTCATACTGTCCAGGTATTTGCTAAGTATTTTTTCAATCAAAATGTCCCTGTTTGAAACCTTTTAGGTGACTCTGGTATCTGCATGGAAACTGAGTGATTAAATCTGATTTATATGAAGTGTCTAAAGTAATCCAACTCATTGCAACAGAAGGTGGAGCAGTAGATGCCAGAAGCTGGACGGATAGGTCAGTGGGAGCTGCTGTTCAAGAAGTATAACATTTCAATTACGGAAGATATACAAGTTCTAGAGATCTGTTGTACCAACACTGACTGTATAGTTAAAATTTTGTGGGGGCGCCTGGGTGGCTCAGTCATTTAGGTGTCTGTCTTTGGCTTGTGTCATGATCCCAGCATCCTGAGATCAAGCCCCAAGTCGGGCTCCCTGCCTCTCCCTCTCCCCCTGCTGCTCTCCCTGCCTGTGCTCTCTCTTTATGTCAAATAAACAAGTAAAATCTTTTTTAAAAGTAATTAAAATTTTGGTAGATCTCATGTGTTGTTTTTTTAACCACTACAGAAAAACAAAAAAAAAAGAAAAAGAAAGAAATTCCAAGGGTATCTGCCATGCCTATAGCAAATAGCAATGTTAAGTTGCTATTTGTCATTTCTGACACTCCAAAAAGAGAATCCTAGGATTTTTGAAGCAAAACTATGACCTATTTTCACAGTATCTCTTCTCCATAGAAACAACAGTCCCTGGCTTGTTACTGAGTTCTGGGTGAGACTGACCATGGGCACCAATGACTATGCTACTTGTGGTGGTCTATGTTGTGGTAACAACCAAAATACGACTGAACATTAGCAGCAACATTCTACAGTTAAATGGGTATATATGAGAACAGTTCAGAGCAGGACCAGAAAAATCCAGCAAATTGTCTCTGTGTGTGGCTTAGGCTCCCATGGAACTTACCAATGTTTGGATATAAATCTGTGAATCCTCCCCTTCAGATTCACAAGGGCCTTCCCAACTGAAAATAGGGAAAACATTGTCATATATCCCAATTTATGTATGAGTACACATGATATCCTTAAGCAGCAAGAAGTAGCCATTGTTACAGCCCCACTCAAGGCTGTCTCTGAAACGCAGTGGTGGAGCAAAATCTTCCCAATGGGTAGAATATCAAGCACAGATCCAGATCACTCCATTTTTGTGGGGAAAATGGTGACCTTCTTTACAGACCTATAGATTCATAGGCAAAGACTAATGGATTGACTGGGTTGTCAAGGACTTGGGACCAGTTAGAGGGAAGATTAAAGGTAAGAAAGTTTCAGGTAGAAGTATGTGAATAAACCTCTTGGTGTTTGCATGGATTATGAAGATACTCCCATTCTGTGGAAATTCCCTCCAGAGGTCATGTTCTACAGACAACTATCTCAATAGTAAGGTGGTTTGGGAATACTCGAGTGGTTCAGCCGGTTAAGCATCTGCCTTCAGCTCAGCTCATGTTCAGGGTCTGGGATGGAGCCCCCTGAGGGCTCAGTCAGTAGAGCATGAGACTTGTGTGTTCAAGCCTTCCTGAGCAGGGAGCCTGCTTCTCCCCCTCCCTCTGCCTCTGTCCCTCCCCATGCTTGTGCTCTCTCTCTCTCTCTCTCTCCCTCAAATAAATAAAACCTTTTTTAAAAATTATAAAATGGTTTGGATAATCAGTCCTGTGAATGTCGGTGTCTTTTTCCAGACTCTCCGAATTAGATCTTAAGGCTCATGCACCAAGGAGCAATGGAGACCTGGTGGAAAGTTCATGTGATGAACGGCATGGACTTCACCTCACCAAGGCTCATTTCGCTTCTCCAACTGTTAAATGTTCAGTTTATTAATAGCAAAGATCTCTCCCTCCTCCTTCCCAATATGGTAAACTCTCAAGGGTTCTAGCTAGCCACAAAGTAGAAAAATTGCATTGGTCACACTTTTCATCCTCGGGGATGCACCATTTTTCCTTCAGAGAATTTATTATAAATTCCAAATGACAGATTTCCTCTTCCCCTTCCCTGTAGTATTTCTGCCAGATAAGCAATTATGCACGTGGACCTTAAGTGAAAATCTTGGTGTTGATGTCAACATCATGTATAACCAGGAAATATATTTCAACTAAGGAAATTCAACAGTCTAATATTCACAGAATTTGCTGAGTTTTACCAAATTCCTCCTTAACTAATGAGAGTTTTTCAGGGTTTTAGCTGGGAGATAATATCCTATATATTTTAGATGCTGTCTTAAAGGATGCAGTGTATGGGTCAAAGCATAATCTCATATATGTGCTTTCTGTATTTTCGTTTGAAAACATGGGTTCAGATCTCAAGGGGTTGAAAGGGAGAATGAGTCCCCTAACTAGTATGCCTCACTATTGCCCTAGACGGTTTTGTTTTTAATTATTACCTCTTGGAGTCAGGCAGTTTGGAGGTTGCATTTCTCAAGGAGAAAGATTCTCCCCGGAGATATGGCCAGGATTTTATAGATTATTAACTGTGAATTACTTTGAGCTTGATTAGTTTGAGATCCTCTGCTTCAGAATTTGTTCAAAGAAGGCGTTACTCTCTTGGCTGTGATCATGAATTCAAAATACCAAAGATAATTAGGCTACTGACATTTATTTGGAGTGGATGAAGTTTTGGATCATCCTATCAGGTAAAGAACCCTAACCAGAGGAGATGCTCCCTGTGCTCCAGCTAATGGGAATTGGTTTCTGCTCTTTAGGGATGAGTGTTTCCTCATCTGAGCGGTTTTTTGAATGACTGTTAAGGAATGTCCATTCTCACTGTATATGTATGTATGTGCTATTTTTTATCTGTTTATTATCCAAATAGGGATCCCTGGGTGGCGCAGCGGTTTGGCGCCTGCCTTTGGCCCAGGGCGCGATCCTGGAGAACCAGGATTGAATCCCACGTCAGGCTCCTGGTGCATGGAGCCTGCTTCTCCCTCTGCCTGTGTCTCTGCCTCTCTCTCTCTCTTTCTCTCTCTCTGTGACTATCATAAATACATTAAAAAATTTTAAAAAAATTAAAAATATATATATGCTGCAGTTAGACCAACTAATGCAGTGGTATCACCCAGGAATTTTTGCCTGCTGCCTTTGGATGTTATTTAGGCAAAGGAAGAAATCAGCAGGTAATCAGCAGGAGAGGAGAAAGCAGGTGAACAGTGGCTATTGAGAAGAAACAAATCTCTATGTTGTGGGTGGCCAGTCTCAGAAACCAAATGGGTGCCTGAATTGGGTGGCTACCCCATCTCTCTTGGATCTTAAGCCACTTGCTATATTCCAATAGGAATAAACTGCATGGAGCAAACATAAAGAGCACTTCTCAGGACATAATCAAATTGTAAAAGTCAAAACACATCAACATGAATCAACTTTAAAAATACTAGTATTTAAGAAATACATCTTTAGCCTTCACAAAAAGATTTAAGAATTTATTTGCATTTTCACGAATGTACATATTCAAAAGAAACACATATTCCTATATACCACATATCATGCATTTATTTTTAAATTGAAAGTAATTTTCAATATGTCATATTGAAATGAATATGAATTTCAAAAATTTCAGTAAGTCAAGGGCTGTAATTTATCACAATTATACATCAACTATTGAAATTTTTAATTTCAATAATAAAGTTTTACTTTAATTAGAATACGTCATTAAGTGTATAAGTAAAGAAAGTACAGTCTTTATTTGTTAAATTAATGCAAAGCTGATTCAAATATGAATTTTAATTAGTGTTTTGTGTCATAAGTATTTGCTAAAACATACTCTTAGTCAAGCAGGTCTGCTAATATCTTACATCCTTGGCATGATATTTAATTGATACATTTAAATTTGCAAGATATACAGACTGAAAAATAATATGATGGTCTTACATTCCAGGTAAATATTTGTTTTTGCTAGGGAACTAAATCTTTGATTATAAAGACTGATTACAGACTATGGGAATTAGTGATTTTACAATACAATAAATTGACATTTAACGTTAATGTTATTACTTGTACTGTTAATTAAACATCTCATAAAAGTACTATTTTTTCCATATTTCTTAATAATTTCCTCTATAGATGATCTATTCACCTTTAATACTGTTGACATTCTCTGTCCCTGAGGAAAAATAATACTCAATTAATCTCTTTTGTTTGAGGGCAGTCCCCATACCTTTGTTTCAAAAATAGGTACACATGAGTACTTGTTGATTATAGGCAGGAACAAAGGCCATGATTATCTATGTATGAAATAGGAATTTGCAGACCTTCCCTAGTATGATGCACTGTTGCAGTACTTATCAATTTAGGCTCTGACCGCAGCAAATTTGGGCAAGCAGAAGGACTTATCTTTATGAAAAAGAATAATGAAAAATAACGATATTTTGACTAAAAAGATACATAAAATTATTAGTGTCCTTGTGCCAGGAAAATGAGAGGAAAGGGTAAAGGAAAAGACAAAGGAATACTGGGACATGTTCACTAGTTAATGATCATGTTGAATTTTAGGCTTTACCTCTAGGCTAGAGTAGAAGAATGGGAATTTTGAAAATGAGATGGAGATACTGTGTTTTCATTAAGGTCACGGTGATTAGAATGAACGGGATTGCCCATTAAGGCCTCTTCCCAGCTTAGAAAGATCTACTCCCTCTTTTTCTTCTTTCCTGCTTTATTAAATTTTCGACAAGAAAACAAACAACATTTTGTGACCAAGAATATGGCAGTTGCCACACAGGCCAGCAGGAACCCAATCACATCCAAGGAGTGGTACTGGAACCAGGTGAGGTCATGGGAGGCTGCCCGCAGGTGCTTGGCTCCTTTGTGGCGCATGACAAACTCGATCCAGAAGACTGCTCGGTCCAGGGGCTTTACAGGTTGATCATGGTGAATCCTCGATAATCTTGTAGCATTCTCTTTATAACTGGCAGGCAAACATATAGAAATTAGAGAGTTTCTGTTTTCATTATAGGTAACATGTGATACACGTTATAGGTTATATAAGCCAAAGGCCATAGATACACTGAGAAAAAAATTCATTCTTGCGGAGACATAAACTTTGTTGGTTGCATAGCATCTTAAGAGTCAGGAAGGGAATATGTAGATGAAATATATTCTTAACAGAATGTGATGAAATGCAAACATAAAAAATGGAATAAGTTTATTGCAAATGTATGTCCTAATTTCTCCAAGGAGGAATTTTGAGTTTGCTTAAAGTATAGTTTCCAGGGTTGTTCCAAAACCAAGACTAGGAGTAACCCAATATTGTGGGGAAACTCCCATAAGTAGGTTCACTAGCATGGTCTCTAATATCTGGCTATATATAATCATGATTATAGACAATCTGATAATCAACATTAATAAACAATTTCTGCAGTGTCTAAGACCCTGGCACTGTGATAATTCCTCCAGTGCACACAGTTGTCTCTCTATGATGCAAAGGACAGTGTCTATATTGACAATATCAAGGTTGGTAAAGATACTGGGATAATTTTGGAAATGGCAAGGACATGGACTTTGAGTTTTTTAGGTAAATAAAAATATCTTGCTAGAATTAACCCCCCCCCCCAATCATGTGGCATGACAGTAGCAATAGTTATATGGAGTTGACAACTCTAATCTCTCAAACGAAAATGGATAGAAGTATGTATTTGAAAGGCAAGTAATATCATCACCAACCATTTCTTGATTGATGAGGCAGAATTAGTATATTTCCTTTGGGTTTTGTGTTAGAGATAAAAGTTTCGACCAGATGACGTGAAGATGGTAGAAGATAAATGACTTGGGAAGAGATGTCCTAGTGTGATTTACATATTGTTGGGAAGGAGAAGGAGAAATGTGGTTATTATTCACCAGTGAATACGGTATGCTAGATGCAGTAGGAGAGGATAATTCACTTATGTTCATTTTTTTGTGCGGTGAGAAAGAATGTTCTCCAATCGGGTTGAAATGTTAGTAAGGTTAGAGAAGTAATTTCACGTGGTTCATCCTAAAACATTTTAGGTAAACTACAGTGGGTACTCTCTTCCCAAATCATACTTTTGTTCAACGTTTTCTCCACTGAGAGATAGAGAGATAGAGATGGAGATTTAAAACCAGAAATCCACATATGCTAGATAGATAAACTTGTACTTGTGAATTCAAATAAAAATAAAGTATGCTGGGACGTCTGGGTAGCTCAGTGGTTTAGAGCCTACCTTTGGCCCAGGGCGTGACCAAGTCCCACATTGGGCTCCCTGCATGGAGCCTGCTTCTCCCTCTGCCTGTGTCTCTGCCTCTCTCTCTCTCTCTCTCTCTCTCTTTCTCTCCGTGTTTCTCATGAATCAATAAATAAATAATCTTTTTTAAAAAGTATGCTTTCCTATAAATGTGAAAAGAAAGGCTTATTCTCATATTTAAAATTACCATTAAACATTTTATTGTACACTAATGTTATATTACTGTTATCAAGATACTATAAACAATTAAAATCACTATGGTTTATGCATTTAATTGTAATCTTTTGTATTCCTTAATTCCTCTAAGCATGAAGACAAGGGATGCAAATACATCCATATATACACTCCACATGAAACTCTTCTGTTCCTAGATAATTTCAGAGTTACAACTAAGTTTAGGGTTAATGTTAAGATATTTTAATATAAATAACTTCAGGTATTTTCTTGGAAAATTCTAAGAGCACTTATGTTTCTGTTATGTTTCTGCCTTTTGCATCAATACTTTTCAAATCTTCAAAAAATTTAATTCTATGAACTTAAGTTTTGTATGAAATAAGGTAGAGTTCTAAAAAATTGCAGGACTTACTCTGATATTTAGTAAAATGAACCAAATTAGCATCAATTAACAACCCGGTAATAGTCTAATGCATTAGACATCAAGATCATCATTTATGAGAAACAGAAGATCATGGCCTTGCTGAAGCTCCTAACCCTGGGTCCATCTCCCAAATGGATGTAATATCCATTTTTTGTAATATTTTGAAAATTATGACTTAAATGCGCATCTTAATAAAAGTCACTTGATTGGAATGTGTGTGGGAGGGGGAACTGGACAACTAGCATTGATTTTTCAAGTTGGATTCAAGGCAAACATTGAGTGTCTTCCCTTTTGGGGATGAGTACGTCAACTCCTTTGTCTAAAAACCTTGCAACTAGGACTTTGAGTAGATGCTTTTATGTAGATTAGTTCCAACAAAATTGCATTTGAGTTGACTTTCTCCTCTGAAATATGAATTTCAGATTTGAGTAATACAAATAGAATGTTGTAACAATCTCTTGAGTTTTGCCTCTGGAAAAAAAAATAATTGAGTCTGAGATAATCTGGAAACAAGTGTACACATAAAGCACTTATACAAATTCAGAGCAAATACTGAGAGTATTAGATAAAGATAATGCCTTGATAACAACTTATATAATGTTGGGGGGGGACCATAAAAATGATGGGCTTAGAATGTAATTAGGCATAATACACAGTTCAAAAAAGAGGAGCATTGAAGTAAAATAAGAATGCAAGTGTTATGAATAACAGAAAATCAGGTTATAAAACAAAAAGTGGTGATAAAGGGTATAGGTGAGCTGTTGAAATAAATTGTTAAAAATACCTCCTTCAAGGATTAATAAAGAAATTAGAAAAAGTATTTTCTAGTGGCAAAAAAGTAAATTTACTAATTTAGAGATTGAGGAAATCTCAGTGACTTAAGAAAGGTAAAAAATGATTAGGATACTTAGAAACTAATAGAGAAGGAAAACAAACCAAGATATTTTAAAATAGAGACCACTGAAATTTGACATCTCTGAAATAGAGAAAAAATGGAACTACCAAACATTCTATGAGTAACAAAAAAAAACTCTGAGAAGAAAAATTTTAATTTTTGTTCTACATTAACAGTATTGAAAGAACATAATATAACCTAGGGAAAATATAGAAAATAATATATAATAATACATCATTAATTAGGTCTGAATTTTTTTAAAAAATGATTTTTTTTCCAGGCTGATCTGGAAATTTAATATCCATGAGTCTTCATTGAATGAAAATTTCATGTAATATATTCAGTTAAGAATGAATCTGAAACATTTTGGAGTAATGAATCTCTACTTAATGGTAAATAGTGTATTTCCTTAAAATACTGCAAAAAGACTTAATTTAAGTAAATAAGTGGCATAAATATTCAGAAATTAAAATTTTAAGTAATACATATCTCTTTGAGATGAGATTTATTTCTATAGCTAGAATTCAACTTTTGCAAAAATAAAAAATCCATAAAAATAAAGACTTAAAGTTGTATTCATATATTAATTCTTTAGTTTGGTGAGACAATTCAGAGAAAAAATAGCATATAATGATATATAACTAAAGTTCAATATAATTTATAGACTCCTTTCAATTAATCAGATTGATTAACTGAAAGAGATGAAGATAATGACATCAATTGAAAATTTCAATTGCTAAATCAGATGAAATTCACAATTTTGTTTAAAAATCCATGCATACTAATACCAATATTTATAAAATTAATACCTACTCAGTATCTCTCTTCCCTGTGTATATGCATATACTGATCAATGGTATAGTCAGTGTTAATGATGGTTATTTTTGAATGACAGAGTGAATTATCATTTCCAATTTGGTACTTTGTGAATGCTCATAATATTTAAATAAGCATATGTATGTTTGTCTATACAAACAAGCATATTCAGAAAATTTCTGAGAACTCACATGATCATTATTCATTCTGAAAAAAAACATTAATAAAATATTTGAAGCATTAGTCTTTTTTTCCTGATTTTCAGCAAATCACTTCAATGTTTAGAATATGAAAAAATAGCCCCATCCACACAGTGATGCTGAGCTAGTACCCGCGCCTGGAATGGGGCTGTAACCTCAGCAGCGCCTGCCACCTGCCAGCGCCCCTGGACCACAGACCCCCGCAAAGTGAGCAAGCTTCGTGCCTTCGTCAAAATGCATAAGCAGGATCCGAGCGTTCTGCACACCGAGGAAATGCACTTCCTGCGGGAGTGGGTGGAGTGCTTGGGGGTGAAATACCACCTGCTACTCATAAAACCAAATCAGAAGACGATACCAAGGAAGAAAAAACAAATAGTAAGGAGGCGAAGGGAAACATAAAGACAGAGGAACCATCAGGTGAGGAAAGTGATCTAGAAATTGACAATGAAGGTGTAATTGAACCAGATACTGACACCCCTCAAGAAATGGGAGATGAAAATGTAGAGGTAACCAACAAAATGATGGATCAAGCAAATGATAAAAAAGTGGCTGCCAAAAAAAAAAAAGGTGGCTGCCATTGATTCCCAAAATTATTGAACTACAGAAAGCCATTGACTTGTTCACAGATGCCATCAAACCGAATCCTCGCTTAGCCATTTTGTATGCCAAGAGAGCCAGTGTCCTCATCAAATTACAGAAGCCAAATGCTGCCATTTGAGACTGTGACAGAGCTATTGAAATAAATCCTGATTCAGCTCAGCCTTACAAGTGGCAAGGGAAAGCACACAGACTTCTGGGTCATTGGGAAGAAGCAGCACATGATCTTGACCTTGCTTGTAAACTGGATTACGATGAAGATGTTAGTAAAATGCTGAAAGAAGTTCAACCGAGGGCCCAGAAAATTGCTGAACATCGGAGGAAGTATGAACGAAAACGTGAAGAGCAAGAGATCAAAGAGAATAGAAAAGGTTAAGAAGACTGGGGAAGAATATGAGAGAGCCCAGAGGGAGGAAGAAGCCAGATGACAGTCAGGAGCTCAGTATGGCTCTTTCCCAGGTGGCTTTCCAGGGACGGGCAGGCGGGTAGGGAATGCCTAGTAATTTTTCTGGAAGAATGCCTGGAATGGCAGGGGGGATGCCTGGAATGGCAGGAATGCCTGGGCCCAATGAAATTCTTAGTGACCCAGAGGTTCTTGCAGCCATGCAGGATCCAGAAGTTATGGTGGCCTTCCAGGATGTAGCCCAAAACCCAGCAAATATGCCAAAATATCAGAGTAAATATGTCAAAATATCATCAGTAAATTGTCAGCCAAATTTGGAGGTCAAGCATAATGCCCTTCTGACAAATAAAGCCCTTGTTGAAGGAAAAGCAACTTTGATCACCTAATGGGTGTCACAGTAATACAAACCAGTGTATCTCTGCCTCAAGAAGAAAGCTGGGCTGCTGTGAAGTGAATCCCTACCCCTCTGCCCCACATACAGCTGAAACATTCTACAGTGGTTTGCCATTAGGGTATTCATTCAGATAATGTTTTCCTACTAGGAATTACAAACTTTAAACACTTTTTAACCCTTAAAAATATTTAAAAACATTAAAAAAAAGAAAATGAAAAAGTGGTTTTGATATAGGTCATGTTATGGTTGTCATTTAAAAGTAAATCAGTTACAAGGCACGAAACGCTGAATATTTCCAGGTGTGATGGGTAGCCTAACCCACGGTAGGCCTTTAAAGCCATAGTACTTACGAAGGTTCAGTAATGACTGTTCTCAGGGCATGGAGCAGATCTGCACTGGTCATTGTGTTGATGTTCAGCTCCACAGCTGCTCCTTTGGCCTTCATGTGAGCGATGTTGTCAGGCTGATCAGCAAACAAAGGCACTCCCACCATAGGAACCCCGTGATAAATAGCTTCATAGATCCCATTGCTTCCACCATGAGTGATAAAAGCTTTTGTTTTGGGATGACCTAGTTTGGAATTGGGTGAGAAGTGGATGAGGATTTCATTGTCATGGGTTAACAGAATTGGAGAGAGAGAGGGAAAAGACTACAGGGGTAACTCAATGAAGAAAGCAGCAGTTTTCTACAAAAGCCAAGAGCACCTGGGCTATGACTATCTCAGAAAACTATGATCCCAGGAAGGGAGGCAGTAGTTCCCTCTGCATTGTCTGCAAAGACTCTACTGAGGAGGAAATACCTGAACTGAGACTGAAACTTGAAGAGTGATGGGAGTCTCAACTGAAGATGCTCTTTTGTGAATCGAAGAAAGCACCGACTCTCTAAAATGAACTGCCACTTCTCGAATTATTTCTGCTTTAAGACGGCAAGTAAAATGTGACATTTGATTTTCTTTTTCTAGCTTGATTTATTTATTTATTTATTTATTTATTTATTTATTTATTTATTAAATTTTGTTTTAGATTCCAGTGTAGTTAACATACAATGTTGTATTAGTTTGGGGTGTCCAATATAGTGTGATTCAGCACCTCCATACACCACCCAGTACCCATCACAACAAGTGCACTCCCTAGTCCTCATCACCTATTTTATCCTTGCCCCGTCCAATCAATTCCTCTCTGGGGACCAGCAGTTTGTTCCCTATAGTTAAGAGTCTCTTTCTTGGTTTGTCTCGCTCTCTTTTTTACTTTTCCTTTGCTCATTTCTTCTTCTGTTGTTATTGTTCCTTAAATTCCTCATGTGAAGGAAATCTTATGGTATCTACCTTTCTTTGACTTATTTCTCTTAGCACTATACTCCCCGCTCTATCCATATCATTGCATATGGCAAGGTTTCATTCTTTTTAAAACTGAACAATAGTCCATTGTATTCACATACCACTTCTTTATCCATTCATCAATCGATGGGCACTTAAGCTGCTTTCATATCTTGGCTATTGTAAATAATGCTGCTATAAATATAGGGGTGCATGTATCTCTCTGAATTTGTTCTTTTGTATTCTTTGGGTAAACCTCCGGTAGTGTGATTACTGGATCATGGGGTAGTTCTATTTTTTACTTGTTGAGGAACCTCCATACTGTGTTCCAGAGTGGCTGCACCAGTTTGCATCCCCACCAGCAGTGCAAGAGAGTTCCTTTTTCTTCACAACTTTACCAACATTTTTCGTTTTGTGTGTTTTTGATTTTAGCCTAAAACGTGACATTTTATCTATTAAATATTCATTGAATGTATTTGCTGCTAAACAGCCACTTTACTTGCCCATTATCCAACTGTACAGGTTTTCTTCCCCTCAGTCTTACCAAGAAGATCATTCTGGGGTATCCAGTCATAGAGCCGAGTATTGGTTCCCAACGTGGCTGGTTTGTTTCCTTTGTATCTCCATAAAACCTGTCAAAGACAGTGCTTTAATTTTGCAAGTAAAAACGCACAGTGAAGGCATCTTAGGGCTGTAGAATTATTTGTAAGTTCTGTAGCCCACCACTACTTTATGTGATCGTGAGAGAAGTGGACATAAGGGGTCGTTTGCAAACACGGAGATATAGGAGGACTGTTTACATTAACCCTGTCAAAAGGGGCTTGTACTAATAGTTTATTAAGTATGGTTTCATCATTTTTGCATTTCTCACTTAAAAGTTTTGAGGTGTGGCATTATAAGTGAAGAGATATTAAAAAAATAAAAAGACTAGTTTAATCAGAGCATGGGGTTTTTTAAATAGCATTGAAATAAACATGAAAACTGGTAATTTATTAATGTCATAAGGCCATCTTAAGTCTCATGTTTCAAATATAACATTTTCTGAAAATATAATTAGCTTTAAGTGTTTGTTGTCTGCTTGTTAAATGACTGTCTCCTTCTTTCGTGCTTCCCTTTCTTCTTCCTTCCATCCCTCTTTCCTTCCTTCCTTCCTTCCTTCCTTCCTTCCTTCCTTCCTTCCTTTCTTCTTCTTCTTCTTCTTCTTCTTCTTCTTCTTCTTCTTCTTCTTCTTTCTTCTTCTTCTTCTTCTTCTTTCTCTCTCTCTCTCTCTCTCTCTCTCTCTCTCTTTTTCCCTTTCCCTCTCCCTCTCTCCCTTTCTCTGTAGTTTTTGAGGGAGGAAGAGCTGGAGGTTTGCTTTATTTCACTATTTAATGAGGTATCTTGTTAGGATGTTAACGTTTTCTTACATACTTGTTGCAGAGTAGGGAGCTCTGTAAAACTAAGTTCAGATTAAATATTAATAGATGGTGAACTCTTTTTTTTTAAGTTTTTAGTTTATTCAACAATTCAGTACCTCATCCAGTAGTCATCATGATAAGTGCATGCCTTAATCCCCACCACCTATTTAACCCATCCCCCCATCCACCTCTCCTCTGGTAGCCATCAGTTTGTTCTCTATAAGAGTTTGTTTCTTGGTTTCTCTGTCTGTCTGTCTCTCTCACTCTTTTGCCCCATGTTCATTGGTTTTGTTTCTTAAATTCCACATACAAGTGAAATCATATGGTATTCGTCTTTCTTTGACTTATTTTGCCTAGCATTATATTCTCTGGCAACTCCCATGTCTTTACAAATGGCAAGATTTCATTCTCTTGTATGGCTGAAAAAAATATTCCATTGTATATGTATAGCACATCTTTTTTTTTTTTCAATTTTTATTTACATTTAGTTAGTTAACAGGCAGTGTAATGTTGGTTACAGGAGTATTATTGAGTGATTCATCACTTACATAACACCATGTCTTCTTTATCCATTCATCTGTCCATGGACACTTGGGTTGCTTCCATAACTTGGCTATTGTAAAGCTGCTATAAACACCGGGGTATGTACCCCTTTGAATTAGTCTTTTTGCATTCTTTTGGTAAATACCCGGTAGCATGATTATTGGATCATAGTATAGTTCTATTTTTAACTTTTTGAGGAACCTCTATACTGTTTTCCAGAGTGACTACACCAGTTTGCATTCCTGCCAGCCATGCAAAAGAGTGCCTTTTTCTCCACATCCTTGGGTGGCAAAAAGTGCAGAAATAAATAGCAAAGACTTAACAGCCCTAATTAGTAATGCTTACCATTATGGAGGTTTATATATTTTAACTAATATACAAACATAAAAAGTTCTAGGGTATTTCACGAAGAGGAATCTATAAAAAGTAGAAATCTAGAACTATAATGACAACAAACTTCAAGTTAATTGAATATAATAAATCAGAAAATATATATTGTTTAATAATAATATTAGGATTTTTAACTGTTTTTAACTGTAGAAATTTCAAATTAGAAAGATTAGGCTTTGACTTTTAAACCAACTAGATATTGATATAGTCTCAGTAAAACCTCAAAATATAATGTATATCCTTGAGCATAATTCCTGTCTATTCTAATGTACACCATCACTCTTTTCCTGGACCTGGCGCTAACACACTTGAGACTTTGGGGAATAGTCAGTGGAGGTCATAAGATACAAATAGTAAAAGATTTTTGGGATCTTAACATTGTCATCTCCATTTCACTGAAAATAAGTGATTGTATGAAAAGATGTATTTCCATAGTAATGCAGAGACTTACTAAGAAAATGATTAAATGTGCCCCCGTATACTATTTAATGTTTTAAGAAATTTTTACTTGAAGGTGGTACCAGTTATGCTCAGTGTTTCAGAGTTCATTTAGAAAGAGTCCTATTCATCACACTTTCTATCCAATTGGCAGAGTGGCTATCCACCAGGCCCCAAAGTTGTACTGACCTTCTGTGGAATCTGGGCAAGAGCCGAGGCAATGAGATTGGCCTTTTCATCTGTGAGATTTTTGACCATTGACCCCAGAGAAAACACCACAACACCATCTTCACCTGAACTTTGGACAAATTCCTCCATTCCCTACAGTGATAAAATTATCTTTATTAAAAATGTGCAGGATCACAGGGAAAGATTTCACTTACACTTCTAAAATAGACGTCAAGAGAAGTATCCGAGATGTTAGACTGGTTCTACTCTCTGCCACAGAGAACAATCTAGCATCTTTAAGAGGAAATAGGTTTCTGAAAACTATCAGAAACTGAACCATTATACAAAGTGAATAGGCAATAAGAGACATCTCTTCCCATGGCTCATGGAACTCTTATGCTCAAGGCTTAATTTTATGAACCAGCGGAGATATTTGAAAACTCAAAAATATTCCACGTAAGAAGCCTACAAAAGGATCCTAACTAGACTTTTAAAACGTGCATGTCAGTTTACCTGCGTTATATTGGTAATAAGTCAATCTAACTCTCTATTAGGACTTCAGGATAATTTTCTCATGTTTATTCTTTGCCTGATGAATTGGAGTAAAAATGATTTTTTTTAGAATTGACAATATAGTAATACAGTTTAAAAGTTAAAAAACTGTTGTTGTTGTTTTAAATGAAGATAACATTTATGAGATAGTGCTTCTCTACCTTCTCACAAATAGCTGATACACCCTTAATTTGAACCTTAGCACATTGGTTAATATAAACTCCTATACAAATAAAACCCTCTGGTCACTACTTAGAGTTATGCAAGGTGGTCACTGCAAAGTCTCTTTGAGGTCTTTTGATTTGTGATACATGTGATTATCAACATGTATAGATCTGTCGTGCTTTCCCTGTGTTAGTATTATTGGCTTCGTTGTGATATTTCTCAATATATTTATTGAATTTCTCAATTATATTTATTTATTTCTCAATGCATTTCTCAATTCAAGGCTTTTAAAATTACTAGGGAAAGGATGATGTTATACATGAAAGTGCACTGCTATTTTAGCTTAGATTATATTGGGAAAATATCTCTGAAGTCCCAGGAGTTGGCATTTTGCCATTTTGATTTGCCTCCCTGAAACAGTGATTGAATATATATATATATATATATATATATATACACAAATACACACACACACACACACAAAATATATATATAGCAGTTAGATTTGGATTCTTGATTTGGCTGGCTTTCATTGCTTTCTTCCTGTGTATGCAGTCCCTGGCACAACTTTTTCATCAGAGATATAAGCTATGTTGGTGTTCATATTGCCCAAATGTTTGTATTAGCAATTGGGTTTGGAATGGAATAATCCACCCCCCTTGTAAAACGTGTCTGAGTTGTTTTGTAAAATTGTGCATATGAAAAGTAAAGGTGGCATGATGAATATAATAGTGTGGCATGAGGTATTGTCTTGTGAGCCAAGGAATATGTTTTGTCTCTTTCCATACTTTTCTTTGATATTGGTTTATTATCTGCTATAATAACACTTAATAGAGCTTACGTGCAGCCATAACTTGACTGGTAATAAAAGCATATTCAGAATCCTAAAATAAAATTTAAACCTAAATGTGTATCTTACCCAAAATAGAAATCAAGAACCTCCTGAGAACACTATTCAACCTCAATCTTCTACAGAGGTTATGTTCACTCACCTACATCCTAAGCAAATGAGTCTCTACCTCTTCAATCCCTTGATAAAGGTAGTTATTGATAAAGATAGTTAAATACAATATTTTATTATGTTTATCTATTATTCTCTATTACTTCTCATATCGTCTTCTTCCAACATTTTTGACTGTCCACATTTATTTGTTGATGACTTTGGATTGTGGTATACAATTTTCCTTTTCGTTTCAGAAAAACCTGACAACATGGTCCTAAAGAATAAATTCAGTTTGGGGGCACCTGTGTGGCTCATTGGTTAAGCATTTACCTTTGACTCATATCGTGATCACGGGGCCCTGGGATTGAGTCCCGCATCAGGTTCCCTATAGGGAGCGTGCTTCTCCCTCGGCCTATGTCTCTGCCTCTCTCTGTGGGTTTTTCATGAATAAATAACATTAAAAACAAAGAATGAATTCAGTGTTTCTGTCTCTTAGTTCTATGACTTCTTTATTTCAATGACTCCTAATCTGTTTCTAATGCTCTCTGCTAAAACCTAGACCTTGTATGATCCCAAATGATTACTAGAAATATCCACCTGAAAATTCTTTGAGTCTTGAAAGTGAATTGGTCCAAAACTGAATTCATCATTGTCATCGCAAAAAAAAAAAAAAGTTTTTTCCATGAATTCTTTTTTTATCTTGGTAGAGATCACTTTTCTTCAAGAAGTGCTACCTGAGTCCATGTCTTTTGTCAACACTTTCTTCTTACTGACAAAACTCTGGAATCTACCTGAGGGTTCTCATGAAATCATTAGCATTCAACCAGTTATTAACAGTCCCAATTCATAACTCCATCATAGTCAGAAAGTTAGGAAGACTATCGCAAACTTTTGGGGTATTTCCAAAGCTTTAGTTTACTGTTACATCAATTCAGTACCCAAACTGTAGACACACTGCTATTTTAACTTGCCGCTTGAATTATTTCTTTCTTCAGCCAAAATATCAAAGTGAAGTCTAAAAAGGTAATATCAATCATAAGAGACCTTTATGTTTTGCAAAACAGATGAGGAACAAAAAAACAGCATATGTCTGTTATCAAGGAAGTATACTTTAAAGAAGAGTCAGCATTATATCTTAAGATACGAAAGAAATCCTCCAATGTAATAGACCTACCTTAGGTAATGGTTTGGCAGGTTTACAGTGCAACCCTCCTACAAACTCAAAATTAGGTAAGTACGGGCGAGGAAATTCAAAATCCCAATATGTTCGGATTAACCAAATTTCTGCTTTCCCCATAATCTCACATAATGTAGTGGGTCTTCCTGGAGGAAAAAAAAAAAAGTCGAGTAAAGGTTACCAGTATATATATTTGTTGGAATACAATCTACACTAATTTACTGACAGGCTATTAAGGAAAAAGATAAATCTATGTCTCCTAGATTATTTATCACATTGAGATGTTAAAAGGAAGGGAAAATTAAAATGATAAGGAAGGAAAGAGAAAGAAAAGGAAGGAAGAAAGGAAAAGAAAGAGGGATAGAGAGGAAGAGAGGGAGGAAGGAAGGTAGAGAAGAGAGGGAGAGAGGGAGGGAATAAAGAGGAGGTAAGAAAGAGAAGGATGAGAAATGAGAAGGAGGGTGGGTCAGAGGATATTTAGGTAGGGAAAGTAATGTGCAAGTGTACTTTCACAATAACAAATTCAATAAAAAATTTAACCACAACTCCATGTATGATAAATGTAATACTTCTTGCTTCTCTCCAGTTAAATGGCAGCTGATAGATTAGCCCCATTATATCAACACAAATTCCCTCTCAATGTTTTTTTTAACTTCCAATTCAGATTGTTTCTCTACCTCCCAGCCAGTTATAGTCTCTGGTTCACTCATAATGATAAAGAATCCCACCAGTATTTGTTTACTTTACCTTCCTGAATCAAATCCCATCACTGTCCACCACAATTGATTTGACAATATTTCATTAGTAGGAATTCTCTGAATAATTCATAACCAATACAAACCCCTTTGGAATGTGAAATATACATGTACACATCATCAAAATCACACAGTTATTTTGGTGCTACCTTTAAAAGATGTTTTTTGAAAGGAAGATTCTGAGTATTAATTTTAAAAGATTGTAAAGGGGAGGAATGATTATTTGCAAGTGAGAAAATCAGCCATATTTGGAAACCAAGAAAAACCCATGTTTTCCATTTAAACAAATAAAAATTCATATGAGAATTTCCTTTCTAAAAGATCATAACCAAAATTGGTGATCATATATAACACAGACAGTAGAGCCTCTTTTTAGTCATTGCTTTGTAGTGTTTGAATTTATGTCTGATGTTATATAGTCAAATGTCTTAATTTGATAATGAAGAAGAATTTCTCAAGGACATTCAACTTGAAAACACCAGAGATTGGATAAACACACCACTTCACAGGTTCCACGTCAAAATATTTCTGTACATTAGAGGTCTTATTCAATGTATGATGTCATGTCTTGATTATCACCTCCTTAGGTGAAATTATTGCACATAACTTATAGGCCACATTTTGAGAAGTACCTAACTTAAATATTTGCTAAAATTCTTTTTTTGAAGCAGTGGTGCACAGTTACAAATACAGAATCAAACAAAAGTAAAGAGAATAAAATTAAACAAAAGCATGCAAATATTGGCACATAATTTCATAACACATTCTAAATGTTATATTGAGGAATTGTAAAACAAAAATATAGAATTAAAATCAACCACCAAATTCTTCCTATAATTAAATGATTCACACACACTGAGTTAGGAACACAGTGCAGAATTACATAAATGAGCTATTAAATTGGAGTTACTATGTAAATACTGCTAATGTTTGAATAGAGTGTTATAAACCTACATGATGAGTCTACTAAGGTGGCTTTTAATTTCAAAGAGTCTGATTTCATAGCAAAATGCCTTACTATAAGCAAGATAGATAGGAGGGAATTTCAGTGGACAGTTACCAGTATCTCAGAGAGAAGTCATGTTAGCTGGGTTGATACCTAGAGACAGCTTTTCTAGGCTAAGATTATTAATTTCTCTTTGAAAACAAGTGAGGAAAAAAACATTATTTCTGGATCACTGTTTTAAAAAGTAATAATTTACTTATTTAGACCAGTTTCTGGATCACAGTAGAATTGAGAGAAAGATATATATATATATATATATATATATATATATATATATATATATATATCATGAGAAACCCAGAGAGAAAGGCAGAGACACAGGCAGAGGGAGAAGCAAGCTCCCTGCAGGGAGTCTGATGTGGGCCTCAATCCCAGGACCCTGCAATCATGACCTGAGCCAAAGGCAGAGGCTAAACCACTGGGCCACCCAGGTGCCCCAAGGCGGATATATTTCACATGCTCTCGCCTTCACACATGCATAGACTCTCCATTATTAATATCCGCAAACATCGTGGTATATCAGGTATAAGTTCTTTACTTAATGAACTTACACTGGCACATTCTAATTATCTAAAGTCTGTAGTTTACATTATAGTACACTCCTGGTATTGTTCATTCTATGAGACTGGACACAGGTAGGATGATATCTATCTGACTATCCATCATTCTGGTAACAGAGTATTTACGCTTGCCCTAAAAGTCCTCTGTTTCTGCCTTTTTATCCCTCTTCCTCCCCACCCCAAACCCCGCCCCCACTCCTAGAAAACACTGATGGTGTATTGTCTCCTTAGTTTTGCCTTTCCCACAATGTCATATAGTTGGACTTCTACAGTATTTATCCTTTAAGGAGGCATTCTTTGACCTAGTAATATGCATTTTAGGATTCTCAATGTCTTTTTCTGGTGTGATAGCTCATTTCTTTTTAGTATTGAATAACATTTAATTATCTAGATCTACCATTTATCCATTCACCTACTGGAGAACAGCTTGATTGCTTCCATGTTTGGGCAAATATGAATAAAGCTGCTATAAATATCCATGCCTCATTTTTGTACAGACAAAAGTTTTCAGCTTATTTGGGTACATGCTAAGGAGTATGATAGTATGGTAAGAGTATGCTCACTTTTGTAAGAAACCATCAAAATGTCTTCCAAAGTGGCTATAGCATTTTGCATTCCCACTAGCAATAAATGAGAATTCCTGTTCCACAACTGGCCAGCTTTTGGTATTTGTCACTATTCTGCATTTTGGCCACTCTAACAGATGTGTAGTGCTATATCATTATTTTAACTTGCATTCACCTCATGACACATGATATGGAGCATCTTTTTACATATTTGTTTGCCAACTGTGTATCTTCTTTGTTGAGGTTTCTGCTTCGCTTCCTTTTTAATTGTGTTGTATGTCTCCTTATGGCTTTCTAAGAGTTTAATATATACATAAATATTTTGAGAGGGATCAGAGAGAGAGGGAGAAAGGGGATCTTAAGGAAGCTCAATCTCCATGCCCAGTGTGGAGCCAGACTCAGGGCTCAAGCTCACAACCCTGAGATCATGACCTGAGTTGTAATCAAGAGTTGGATGCTTAACCAACTGAGCCACGCAAGGGCTCCTATAAAATATTTTAGATAACATTCATTATCAGGTATGTTCTCCCAATCAGTGTCTTATTGTTTCATTCTCTTGAAATTGTCTTTTACAGAGCAGAAGTTTTTAATTTTAATGAAGTCTGACATATTCATTATTTCTATTTTGTGCCTTTGGTGTTGTGTACAAATACTCATTGCCATGTCCAAGATCATCTAGGTTTTTTTCTAGGTTATCTTCCAGGAGTTTTATAGTTTTGCATTTCACATTTAGATCTATGATTTATTTTTAGTTAAATTTTGTGATGGGAGTAAGTCCTGTACTTATGTTCTTTTTTTGCATGTGGATGTCCAATTGTCTCCAGCATCATTTCTTAAAAGACTATCCATTGTACTACATTTGTTTCCTTGTCAAATATCACTGGACTACCTTGGTTGGGTCTATCTCTGGTCTCTGTATTATTTCCTTTTCTGGTCTTATTTCCTTAGTTAGAAGCTTCAGTATTGTGTTGAAAAGGTGTGGAGAGAGATACATTTTTATGTCTGTGTAAATTAGTTGAAAATCCCCAAGTCAACTGATGGGCTTAAAACGTATTTGCAAGACATATTATAGAAAAAAAGACTTAAATTCCCTAGAATATTCGTTGTAGGTCAGTCAGATAAATAGACTCAAAGAAAATAGACATGGAGCAGTGGGACTAAAATGCCCTGTTAACAGATAAACTACAAATTTACATAATGTTTGTTGAAGTATAAATTTTTTAGGAAGCTCTGAGATTATCTGGTAGGGGAAAATGTATATACCTTATACCTTATTTATACTATTGCTCTTATACAACAGGTGACAAATACAAGAGTGTTCATAACAGCAGCATTACATAAAACACTTTACACAGCCAGATGTCCATTCATAGATTGGCATGGTGTAGTTACACAATAAAACACTATATAGAGAACTTTTTAAAAAAGAGAGAAAATGCATGATTCCATCACCAAAGAATATTGAGCATAAATAGCAAACTGTATTTGTACACTATTCAAAAAAACTAAACAATAAAGTTTTGAAAGAATCACATATACATAGCAGATGTGAAATTTTCAAAATGTTCACCAGAGTCAGGTTTATAGTTTCCACTATAAGAAAGAAGTTTTTAAGATACTGACAACAATCTATTTCTTAACTTACTTATAGAGTAAACAAAAGTTTATTTTATTATTTCTTTCAATGGTACACTTACATTTTACATATTCTTTTGTTGGTATGATATTTTCTAAAATCTGAGAGTAGATGCATAATATTTTGAAATAGATATAAAATATTTTTATGTCTGCGTAAATTAGTTGAAAATTTTCACATCAATTCATTGGGCTTAAAATATATTTGTACACATATTATAGAAAAAAGGCTTAAATTCCCTAAAATGTTCTTACAGGTACTAAGATAAACAGACTTGAGGAAAATGGAATAATTTTTATCAACCTCAAAAAAGATCTCAGGATAAAGGCTAAATGATCCAGCAATTTTAGAGAACATTGTGGCAACGAGATAAGTGCAATAGATTTAGGACAACTTATTTTGTAATACCAGAGTTGGAACAACCCAAGTAGCTATCATGACTAGACTAGTTCAATGATTTTTACATCCATTAAAACTAATACTATAAGTGAATGTAAAGAATAATGTAAATTTTAAAATATTCTGCAGAAAGATATCAAATCTAGATTCGGTGAAAAGAAAGGCAAAAATGAATATTTAGTCATTCCTCCTAATGGCAAAGAAGAAAGAAAAGATGTATTTAATAAATATTTATGTTTAATGAAGCACAGATAATATCTTGATATAAAGACCAGAATAGTTAATAGTGCTTATGTAGAGAAATATGAAGCTAATTATTATTCATCATATATATTTTTGTTCTGTTTAAATTTTTCAGCCATTTTATTAGTTATTTTTATTATGAGATTGACAAGGAAGTTATGGTAATGGTATATTCAGAATTTCCTGATAAAGAATATGAGAGAATGCAGGATTGAAAATCAACAAAAGTACATACAACAAACAAACAAGCCTACTAAAGATGACAGAGTTAAACATTTGCCATAGATCCTAAGGATGACATCTATTCCATAATATTTATACAGAGAATCCTACAACTTTCTCCTCTTTATGCATAATATGACAAATGGACTAAAAATTCATCGATAGCCCTGGAAAAGTTTCTCTTATTAACAGAACATATTTATTTTTCTATATCTTGCATTTATTTATGAGACTAGAATTGAGACCAAAATCCTGTCTTCTTTACTTTAAATCCATAGAACCCAACACACTACCTACACCCACGTTGCGCTTCCTGGTTCTCAAATTATTTGCAGTGAAATCATCACAGTATAAACTTAAATCATGTATAAAGCTAAGGAGTTTTAAAATTTATTCCTTTGAATATATTGTTTGTGAAACAAGGTATCTATTGGAAAGTCAGTGTTCCAGACTGACTTGTGTTCCTCTAACATTCATGTTGAAATCTGATCATATTTTGAATTAGATACCTTAAAGAAGTAATTATATTAGAATGAGGTCCTAAGAGTGGGCCTTAACCCAATATCCCAGAGAAACCAGACTTGGCAACACCAAGATTCTCAAAAATAGTTGGGAGTGGAAGCCAACCTCAGTTGATGGAATCAAATGAGAGCCAAACATATGAAAATTGCAAAGCAAAACCATTCCTTATTAGAAAAAGCAATCAGATAAAATAGAATATCTGTCATTAGTAATTAAAAAAGGGCTATCTTTCAACAACTCAAGCTATTAACTTTTTTAGTTTTCCATTTAATTTTTCTAGTTTCTGTGTAGTACTCCCTTAAGGAGTATAAAGCTTCTAGAAACCTTTTCAGTATGACCAGCTATGATGAAACAGTTCACGTAAGACTAATGAAGTTTCATTCCGTGTTAAAAAAAAAAAAAAAAGAGAGAGAGAGATGAATGGCAAAGACTCTGGCCCAACAGGAGAGAATAATATACATTTTAAATGTAATAATTAATGAGTCTCAAAATTTGTGGGTGAAAATTCAGACAAAGGAAATTATATATGCCAAAATTAATCCATTGTTAATATAGTTCAGGCTTCAGTTTGTTACCACAATCAGGCAAAAGGATTATCTTACTTTTGCAACAAATATTACACTTCTTTAACCAATAAAATGTCAAATCTCTTCCATTATGAAAACTCAGTATACAAGACTCATTTGCGATATCCTATATCTGATAAAAAAAATATACCTTCCATTAGACTGACATTTATTAGTGTGTTTTATATTTTGTTTTTTGATAACAATCTATTAAGTATCACGGTACCTTACAAACTGGTTAGATGACTGTAAAGACAGGGTAACCATTCCAAGATATTTCTTGCCTCATCCTCCCAATTGATTATGGATAAGTTTATTGCTATCACTTATAAAGGTTCATGTGGAATTGAAACTTTTAAAAATATACTCTTCATTTTCCTAGACTTTTTTTAAACCACCTAAGTTTCTTTACACAACTACTTTAGAATGAAAAGCAATCACTTACCTAATACTTCACTGTAAAACTGGTTCCAAAAAGGATTGTCATGTTGGTGGGTCCAGAACTTAAAGAAAATGGAGTACATTAAATTTTTTACCCTTTGCAGAAAAGTCATTCTGTCTGTTAGTGCCGCCATGGTAACAGGAACATAGGAAAGTGGAGCTGGAAGCTTCCCACAGTATTTTTCCACAGTGTCACCAATAGAGAACCTTACCGTATACACAAAAGGGACCCCCAGTAGTTCAGCAATCAGCTCTCCACAGGGTAATGCAGGGTCTATGACCATTACATTGTAATTAGCTTCCCGGAGTTTCTTCATGATTGACTGGTTGTAGACTATAGTCTCACACAGTTTGAAATTTCCATCATCTTGAAGTAAGAATTCTTCCAGCTTTAATGCTGACTGCCAGTGTGACAATGTTGGCATAACATTAGTAGCTATGTCTAAAAAATGATCTAGCGACTTTTCAGCAGCCTCTCTGTCGTGTGGCATGGGGATCACCTCAAATTTCAGTGTGGAAGGCTTGTTGTAGTCAATGATGAAACTCTGTGGAGACACCAACACAGTCACCTCATGGCCCCTTTCTGTGAGTTTCTCCAGAATAATCCTTATATTGAGCCAAGGGCTCATGTCACAGGGCCACACCAGGACCTTCCCACAGAATCCACAGCCAGTGTAGCAGAACTGCAGCAGCACAATTGCTGAAATCCATTTTGTAGACATCATGACAGTAGGTTCCTTACACACTGCTCTACAGAAGTTAAATGTTTGCTGGGCACAGAGTGAAGAGGCAATTTAGATACAGATCAAGTTAAAAATTAATTTCTAGAGTTAAGAAATGACACTATGTGAGAACACTTTGTCGTTGTTGACGAGGCACAGTCCTATAGAGTATTTGTCTAAAAGGAGATATGAAATATTTAAATATTTTAGAGGAAATGGCTGCAGTATTTTAGGAGTTCATTTTAAATATATTAAAACAAAAATGATATATTTTAATTGACAATTTTTAAATATAAAAGAATAATCCATTTAAGCAAGTCTAGTAGATAATATAGTACATTTTATGGAACATGATGATTGATAATTTGGGAAACAGAAATGTAAGTCTTGACATAAAGTTGGTTACATGCTAGTATATGAGTAAGATGCATACATCACGTAGTAACAAGAGGAATGCGCTAAATAGTAGATTAAAGTACAGGATTTCAGGGCCTCAGAAGATGCTGTCACTCCAATGTGAAAAAAATCACACAAAGCTGCAAGATGGAGGGTGCATTTCACCTGAGCCCAGAAGCAAACGTGACAGAAGGAGGGTTCTGAAGGTGAATGGAAGAAAAGGAAAAAAAGAATGCTGATATGGGAATCATGACCATTTATGTGTAGAGTTATCAGTTCAGTATGTTTAGAGTGAAGGCCAACATAGGACAGTGCAGACAAGGAAAATACTATTTAAAACAGGACACTTTGGAGAGCCTTGAGTGCTGTACTTTGGGTTCCATTTTAATTTCCATTACAGAAGTCTACTCAGATTTGCAAATGAGATTCATAAAATGATCATATGTGTCCTATAATGAAACTATTCTAGCTTCTAAATAGGATTTGAGGGATTCCTGGGTGGCTCAGTGGTTGAGTGTCTGCCTTTAACTCAGGTCATAATCCCAGGGTTCCGGGATCGGGTCTCACATTGGGTCCCCATGGAAAGCTTACTTCTCCCTCTGCCTGTGTCTCTGCCTCTCTCTCTCTGTATCTGTCATGAATCAATAAAGTAAAATTATTAAAATTAAATAAATAAATAGGATTTGAATGTTATAGAAAAAAATACATGTGTAAGGGGCTAAAAGTAAATATTAGGAAAACAAGATCTGATGTGAATACCAGGGAGAATATAATTTTGGTTCATGAAAGGAAAGCATAGAAGTGAGAAATGGTTGGTAATTAAAAAACAAATAAGTGCTCAGTTTATAGTTTGAGCAACCAGAGTATGATAATGACAGGCAAAACCATGAGGCACTAAAAGAATAGTGTCTTTGGAAAGATTTGTGACCTGCAGTGTGTGTGAGTTAATAACTGGACATGTCTGTGGAAATATTGACTTGACGTAAATACCAAAATCTCAACGGAAGGGTAATATTTAGAAATATACATGCTGTGTTCAGTTGTCCATCTATATTTTTTTAAAATTTATTTATTTATTTATGATAGTCACACACAGAGAGAGAGAGAGAGAGAGAAGCAGAGACATAGGCAGAGGGAGAAGCAGGCTCCATGCACCAGGAGCCTGATGTGGGATTCGATCCCGGGTCTCCAGGATCGCGCCCTGGGCCAAAGGCAGGCGCTAAACCGCTGTGCCACCCAGGGATCCCTTTTTGTACATTTTTTAAATTTAAATTCAGTTTCCCAACATATAGTATAATACCCAGTGCTCATCCCATCAAGTACCCTCCTCAGTGCCCATCACCCAGTTACTCCATCCCCCCATCCACCTCCCTTTCCTTAACCCTTTGTTTGTTTCCCAGTTAGGGGTCTCTCATGGTTTGTCTCCCTCTCTAATTTTTCCCACTCAGTTCCCCATATGATGAAACCATATGATGAAACTATATGATGATTGTCCATCTATATTTAACTCAATTTGAATTCCTTTACAAATCCTTTAATACTTTATTATTTCCCAAAGCGATTTTTAGCACACCATGTATACCAGATTCTGTACTATGCACAGGGCATAAACAAGAAAAATCATTTCCAGTTCAAAATGACTGTTCCAAGAAGTATGACATGGTTTTATCAATGTTATATTCAATTACAAAATTATATCAAAATATTTGACAGGGACATATTGAAATTTCAAATCCCTTGAGAGTTTTTCTGTTGTGTTAAAGAGAAGATACAAAGTAGAATTGTTTAAAAGATGCAAAGATAAATCTAGGGTCAAATCGCCAATCAACCCTGCACAATCAGAATTTGTGTATAAGGAAACAACATCTCATGACTGCAAACCAGCAAAACCAAACAGAAACCCCAAATATTAACATTTAAACATTATTATTTGAAATGAAATATAAAATTATGTTGTTCAATATGTTTGAGTATGAACACAGAAACTAAAAACATTAGCAAGGAACAAGAGATGAAAAAGAATAATTGTGAAAATTTGCCAAAGAGAATTTCTAGAAATTATAAATTGAACGAATGGAATCAAAGGAGTAGACACAGCTATTGAAATAAACAGTAACCCAGAAGAGAAATCAAAGACATGATATATAATTAAGTTCTGAATAAAAAACGTGGAATAGAAAATATGATAGACTGGTCAAGAAACATGGAGAATAAACTAAGATAACCAAATCTAGTTGTTGGGTTTGAGCAACTTGGTGTCTCCTCTCTCAACTCCCTTTCTGCTGTTTAAAGCTGGCCCCTTTTCCTACAACTGGCCTTCATGACTAATTCCTATATTAAAGTTCTTTCAACCAAATCCCCCAGTTTCTTTTAAGTTTTTAATAATCATTTTAGATTTATGAAAATTACAAATGAAGTATAGAGACTTCTGTATACCCTGCAGGAATTATTAGTGTGGTGTTTGCCTAATAGTGATTTGCCACTTTTGTTATTCTTCTGCAGTTGTTTTTTTTTTTTTTAAGATTTTATTTATTTATGAGAGACAGGGGGAGGGGGGAGAGAGAGAGAGAGAGAGAGAGAGAGAGGCAGAGACACAGGCAGAGGGAGAAGCAGGCAGAGGGAGAAGCAGGCTCCATGCACCGGGAGCCCGACGTGGGATTCGATCCCGGGTCTGCAGGATAGCGCCCTGAGCCAAAGGCAGGCGCTAAACCGCTGCGCCACCCAGGGATCCCTTCTTCTGCAGTTGTTAATTGGAATTTTATGGTAAAAGGTTGCAAAAATATGCATAAACATATGGTTACTGTGATTTGCATAGTCTCATGGCATCTTCTTAGAAGATATTTATTAATTACATAAGGAGGCTCCTGGCAGACACCATCTTAACTAAGTGATCAGAGTTATTGTCACTAAGATTAATCTATCCATATTATGTGCCTCCTGATGTGCCACACAGTGAAGGGCACAAGATTGCTTCTATAGCATTCTTGCCAAAGATGTATAACCTCACTTTAGTATGAGAAAATACCATAAAAACCCAAATTAAAGGAGTGTCTAAAAATAGCAACCAGACAATACTCTTCTTAAATAAGAGTTAAAGAAAGACTGTGGCAACTGTCACAAGTTGAAAAGAGTGAAGACACTGGGCAAGATAATTCAAGAAGGGAACCTAGATCGTGTATCAGAAAGAAAAAAGAACACTAGCAGGATAATTGACAGCATCTGAATAAGGATTCCTAGTTTTGAACATTTTATTATTTATGTAAAAATGTTAATATTGAAAACCTAGTAAATTAAAATTTTTTCATTCTTTCTGTTTTTTTTCTTTCTTTTATTGGAATTCAAGAAACTGCTTGTTTATTATTTATTTACTTTATCAGTATAAGATATACATTTATTTTATTTTATATATTTTACTCAATTATTATCATTATTTAATTTATTGTTCAAAGCGTCCCAGATTTTGGAAACTTTTTTATATATTGGTTCCTATATCCTTTTGGTATGACTCCATTCTTTTATTTTAATTTTTTTTAAGGTTGTATTTATTTATTTGAGAGAGTGAAACAAGAGCAGAGGTAGGAGCAGAGGGACAAGCATACTCCCTGCTGAGAAAGGAACCCAACTTGGGGGTCCATCCCAGGACCTGAGATCATGACTAGCTAAGCTGAAATCAGACCCTCAACTGACTGAGCCACTTAGGTGCCCAAAATGTACTCAATTTCTTTTAAAAAAGGAAAGAAAACTTAGATCTTTTATTCTTATAGCATTAGTTACAGAATATATCTTTTTATCTCAAAGAGAAAAATTCTGGGGGGGCAAGGTAAGATAGTGGAGGAGCAGGGTCCTCACCTCACCTGGCCCCAAGAACTCACCTAGATAACTTTCAAACTACCCTGAAAACATACAAATTCCACCTGAGATTTACAGAGAGAACAGCGGGGACGCTACAGAGAGAAGGGTTTGTGCTTCTAACAAGGTAGGAAGGCGGGAAAAATAAAAATAAAAAAGAGGGGGGAGGGGCAAGATGGCGGAAGAGCAGGGTCCCCAAATCACCTGTCCCCACCAAATTACCTAGATAACCTTCAAACCATCCTGAAAATCTACGAATTCGGCCTGAGATGTAAAGAGAGACCAGCTGGAACGCTACAGTGAGAAGAGTCCGCGCTTCTATCAAGGTAGGAAGACGGGGAAAGAGAAATAAAGGAACAAAAGGCCTCGGAGGGGGAGGGGCCCCGCGAGGAGCCGGGCTGAGGCCGGGGCGAGTGTCCCCAGGACAGGAAAGCCCCTTCCCGGAGGAGCAGGAGCTGCACCAACCTTCCCGGGCGGAAGGAAAGGGGCTCGCAGGGAGTTGGAGCAGGACCCAGGAGGGCGGGGATGCCCTCGGGCTCCCGGGGACACTAACAGACACCTGCGCCCCGGGGGAGTGCGCCGAGCTCCCAAAGGGCTGCAGCGCGCACGGCGGGGCCGGAGCAGCTCGGAGGGGCTCGGGAGCGGCTCCGCGGAGGGGGCTGCAGGGCGGGAGCGCGAATCCACCAGCGCAGGCCCCGGAGCACAGGGCGCCGGGACACAGCCCAGGATCCGGCCTCCCCCGGGACAGGCAGAGGCCGGGAGGGCCCAGGACAGCAAGGACGCTCCTGCCCCGAGCTGAGCAGATCAGCGGCCCCGCCCCGGAGCCTCCAGGCCCTGCAGACGGAGAGCCGAGAGCCATGAGCCCCGTAGTTCCTGGGGAGGCTGAATCCAGGCTTCCAGAGTTGCCATAGCAACTGCGGCTGTTCCTCCTGGGGCCTGACGGGGTAAACAACCCCCGCTGAGCCCTGCAGCAGGCAGGGGCAGAGCAGCTCCCCCAAGTGCTAACACCTGAAAATCAGCACAGCAGGCCCCTCCCCCAGAAGACCAGCTGGACGGACCAGTGATACTCCCCCGTGTTCCAATACAACTTGTTTTTGGCCACTCTGCACTGAGCAAAATGACTAGAAGGAAAACCTCACCTCAAAAGAAAGAATCAGAAACAGCCCTCTCTCCCACAGAGTTACAAAATCTGGATTACACTTCAATGTCAGAAAGCCAATTCAGAAGCACCATTATACAGCTACTGGTGGCTCTAGAAAAAAGCATTAAGGCCTCACGAGACTTCATGACTGCAGAATTTAGATCCAATCAGGCAGAAATTAAAAATCAATTGAATGAGATGCAATCCAAACTAGAAGTCCTAACGACGAGGGTTAACGAGGTGGAAGAACGAGTGAGTGACATAGAAGACAAGTTAATGGCAAAGAGGGAAACTGAGGAAAAAAGAGACCATCAATTAAGGGACCATGAAGACAGATTAAGGGAAATTAATGACAACCTAAGGAAGAAAAACCTACGCTTAATTGGGGTTCCCGAAGGTGCCGAAAGGGACAGAGGGCCAGAATATGTATTTGAACAAATCCTAGCTGAAAACTTTCCCAATCTGGGAAGGGAAACAGGCATTCAGATCCAGGAAATAGAGAGATCCCCCCTAAAATCAATAAAAACCGTTCAACACCTCGACATCTAATAGTGAAGCTTGCAAATTCCAAAGATAAAGAGAAGATCCTTAAAGCAGCAAGAGACAAGAAGTCCCTGACTTTCATGGGGAGGAATATTAGGGTAACAGCAGACCTCTCCACAGAGACGTGGCAGGCCAGAAAGGGCTGGCAGGATATATTCAGGGTCCTAAATGAGAAGAACATGCAACCAAGAATACTTTATCCAGCAAGGTTCTCATTCAAAATGGAAGGAGAGATAAAGAGCTTCCAAGACAGGCAGGAACTGAAAGAATATGTGACCTCCAAACCAGCTCTGCAAGAAATTTTAAGGGGGACTCTTAAAATTCCCCTTTAAGAAGAAGTTCAGTGGAACAATCCACAAAAACAAGGACTAAATAGATATCATGATGACACTAAACTCATATCTGTCAATAGTAACTCTGAACGTGAATGGGCTTAATGACCCCATCAAAAGGCGCAGGGTTTCAGACTGGATAAAAAAGCAGGACCCATCTATTTGCTGTCTACAAGAGACTCATTTTAGACAGAAGGACACCTACAACCTGAAAATAAAAGATTGGAGAACCATTTACCATTCAAATGGTTCTCAAAATATACCCTAAAAACTATAGAACACTTCTGAAAGACATTGAGGAAGACACAAAGAGATGGAAAAATATTCCATGCTCATGGATTGGCAGAATATTGTGAAAATGTCAATGTTACCCAGGGCAATTTACACGTTTAATGCAATCCCTATCAAAATACCATGGACTTTCTTCAGAGACTTAGAACAAATTATTTTAAGATTTGTGTGGAATCAGAAAAGACCCCAAACAGCCAGGGGAATTTTAAAAAAGAAAACCATATCTGGGGGTTCACAATGCCAGATTTCAGGTTGTACTACAAAGCTGTGTTCATCAAGACAGTGTGGTACTGGCACAAAAACAGACATATAGATCAATGGAACAGAACAGAGAACCCAGAAGTGGACCCTGAACTTTATGGTCAACTAATATACGATAAAGAAGGAAAGACGATCCACTGGAAGAAAGACAGTCTCTTCAATAAATGGTGCTGGGAAAATTGGACATCCACATGCAGAAGAATGAAACTGGACCACTCTCTTGCACCATACACAAAGATAAACTCAAAATAGATGAAAGATCTAAATGTGAGACAAGATTCCATCAAAATCCTAGAGGAGAACTCAGGCAACACCCTTTTTGAACTTAGCCACAGTAACCGGAGAAGGACAAACAGTGTATGTTCTCATTCATTTGGGGAATATGAATAATAGTGAAAGGGAATATAAGGGAAGGGAGAAGAAATGTGTGAGAAATATCAGAAAGGGAGACAGAACATAAAGACTTCTAACTCTGGGAAATGAACTAGGGGTGGTGGAGGGGGAGGAGGGCGGGGGGTGGGGGTGAATGGGTGACGGGCACTGAGGGGTACACTTGACGGGATGAGCACTGGGTGTTATTCTGTATGTTGGTAAATTGAACACCAATAAAATTAATTAAAAAAAAATAAAAAAATAAAAAAGAACCCAGTGGGGGAGGCCCCGCCAGGAGCCGGGCTGAGGCTCCGGGAGAGCCCCCGGGACAGGAGAGCCCCGCCCGGCAGCGGGAACCTCACCAATCCCCCCGATTCCTCCCCGGAGAAGCCTCGCAGGGACCTCGGGCAGGGCCGGGGGGGGGCCGCGGGGCCTCCAGCCTCCCGGGGTCACTCACAGAGGAGGGTGGGGAGAGCGCTGCACCCCGCGGCCGAGCTCGGGAGAGGACCGGGGCTGGGGGGCCTCGGAGAGAAGCCGGGGGTGGGGGGGGCTGGGGGGGCCTCGGGGAGAAGCCGGGGGTCGGGGGGGCTGGGGGGGATGCACCTGCTGCCTTCGGTGCAGTCCCCCCCACCCATGTTGCAGGCCCCGATCCCAGGGCGCCGGGGACACGGCTGGGATCCTGCGCTCCCCCCGGGACAGGCGGAGGCGGGGAGGGCCCAGGACAGCGAGGATGCTCCTGCCCTGGGGCCCCCAGCTGTGTAGGGCAGCGCCCCCCGCCCCGGGAGCACCCAGGCTCCTGCGGACCGGGAGACTGCGGTGGTTCCTGGGGAGCTGACTCCAGGGCTGGGGACCTGGCCGCCGCCGGTGGGGTGTCCCTCCTGGGGTCACCTTGTGCCTGGGGGGGCAGGGCCGCCAAGGGACAGGGGCCTCACGGGGTGAACAGCTCCCACTGGGCAGTGCACCTGGCGGGGGGCAGGAGGGGGGGGCAGCTTCCCCCAGGTGCACACACCTGAGAACCAGCACAGCAGCCCCTGCCCCAGAAGACAGCAAGGGGGACAGGGGAAGAGCAAGTTCTGGACCGAGCAGCACTGGGAAGCTCCAGGATAAGTTGAGGGATTTACAGTATATAGAACCAGAGGGTACCCCTCTTTTATATTTTTTCTTCCTTTTTCCGTACAACTCATTTCTAAATCAGACTGTAAATTTCCAATGTTTTTTTTTTTCTTTTTTCCCACCTTAACTACAATAGTTTACCACTTCTTCATTTTTAAGATTCTGCCTTTTTGATGTTCATATTTCTACAATTACAGGCCCTGGACATATTTTCCATTTCTAGATTCCCTTTAACACACTCAACTTAATTTTGGGAGATATGCAAGATATTTTTTTTTGTTTTGTTTTGTGATTTTTGTTTTCTCTGCCTCATTTTGTTCTATAATGACAGAAGTTAATACCTTCTAAAACATGACTAGCATGCACCCAGAACCAAGGGGTGAACCGTGCTGGTTCATTCTGTGACATTCCTCATTCCCATTCTGCCCCCTTCTTTTATCTCATTTATGTTTTCGCAATGTTGGGGTCTTCTACAAGTATTTCTGGTTTAAATAAATTTGGGACTGACCATCTTCAAATATACAGATTTAATACACTCAGAAACAAGAAGATTACCCTCTAGAACCCCTCATGTAGACTACATTCTCCTTCTAATATAACTTTGTCACCACCACCATCTCCCAGACCCTCCTTTTTTTCTTCTCCTTTTTTTTTCTTCTTTCTTTTTTTTTTCTCTTCTTCTTTGGGATTCTTGGTCTTTTATTTTTTAACTACTTTGTTTTAAAATTTGTTTTTCATTTTAGTGCTCCTGTTCTTATTTTGTTCTGATCTTTGTTTTCAATTTCTGGTCTCTGACCTCGGCAGAATCATCTAGGATGAAATTTACTTACATCGTGGTTGATATTCTTAACCCACCCCGCTCATACCACCACTCTGCAATAAGCAAAATGACTAAAAAGAAAAACCCACCACAAAAGAAAGAATCAGAAACAGTACTATCTGCCACAGAATTACAGAATTTGGATTATAATTCGATGTCAGAAAGTAATTCAGAAGCACAATTATAAAGCTACTGGTAGCTCTGGAAAAAAAAAACATAAAGGAATCAAGAGATTCATGACTGCAGAATTTAGATCTAAAAAGGCCAAAATTAACAACAAATTAAATGAGATGCAATCCAAACTGGAGGTCCTAACGACAAGGGTTAATGAGGTAGAAGAATGATTGAGTGACATAGAAGACAAGTTGATGGCAAGGAAGAAGCTGATGAAAAAGAGAAAAACAATTAAAAGACCATGAGAAAAAGTAAAGGGAAATAAATGATAACTTCAGAAGGAAAAATCTACGTATATGTGGGATTCCAGAAAGTGCCGAGAGGGACAGAGGGACATAAAGCATATTTGAACAAATCATAGCTGAGAACTTCCCTAATTCGGTAGGGAAACAGGCAATCAGATCCCAGAGATAGAGAGGTCCCCCGCTAATATCAATAAAAACCGTTCAACAACTCGACATTTAATAGTGAAACTTGCAAATTCCAAAGATAAAGATAAAATCCTTAAAGCAGCAAGAGACAAGAGATCCCTAACTTATATGGGGAGAACTACTAGATTAACAGCAGACCTCTCCACAGAGACCTGGCAGGCCAGAAAGGGCTCGCAGGATATATCCAGGGTCCTAAATGAGAAGAACATGCAGCCAAGAATACTTTATCCAGCAAGGCTCTCATTCAGAATAGAAGGAGAGATAAAGAGCTTCCAAGATAGGCAGGAACTGAAAGAATATGGGACCTCCAAACCAGCTCTGCAAGAAATATTAAGGGGGATTCTGTAAAAGAAAAAGGAAGCCCCAGGAAACAATCCACAAAAACAGGGACTGAATAGGTATCATGATGACACTAGGTTCATATCTTTCAATAGTAACTCTGAACATGAATGGGCTTAATGATCCCATCAAAAGGCACAGGGTTTCAGACTGAATAAAAAAGCAAGACCCATCTATTTGCTGTCTAAAAGAGACACATTTTAGACCTAAGGACACCTGCAGCCTAAAAATGAAAGGTTGGAGAACCATTTACCATTTACCATTCAAATGAGCTTTCCTCAAAAGAAAGCTGGGGTAGCAATCCTCATATCAGATAAATGAAAGTTTATTCCAAAGACTGTAGTAAGAGAGAAAGAGGGATACTGTATCACATGTAAAGGATCTATCCAACAAGAGGATCTAACAATCATGAATATTTATGCCCCTAATGTAGGAGCTGCAAAGTATATCAATCAATTAATAACCAAAGTAAAGACATACTTAGATAATAATACACTAATATTGGGAGACTTCAACACGTTGCTTTCTGCAAATGACAGATATTCTAACACAACATCTGCAAAGAAACAAGGGCTTTAAGTGATACACTGGGCCAGATGAATTTTACAGATATTTATGAAGCTTTGCATATGAACGCAACTGAATACACATTCTTCTCAAGTGCACATGGAGTTTTCTCCAGAATAGAGCACATATTGGGACACAATTCAAGTCTCAACCAATACCAAAAGATTGGGACCGCCCCTGCATATTTTCAGACCCAATGCTTTGAAACTTGAATTCAATCACAAGAAGAAATTTGGAAGAAACTCAAACATGTGCAGGTTAAAGAGTATCTTGCTAAAAGATGAATGGGTCAACCAGGAAATTAAAGAAGAATTAAAAAGATGCATGGAAACTAATGAAAATGAAGATGCAACCATTCAAAATCTTTGGGATAGAGCAAAAGCATTCCTAATAGGTAAATACATGCAATACAAGCATTCCTTAAAAAGTTGGGAAAAAAACTCAAACACACAAACTACCATCACACCTAAAGGAACTGGAGAAAGAACAGCAAATAAAACCTACACCCAGCAGAAGAAGAGAGTTAATAAAGATTCAAGAAGAATTCAATAAAATAGAGACCAGAAGAACTGTAGAACAGATCAACAAAACCAGGAGTTGGTTCTTTGTAAGAATTAATGTCAGAAAGGGAGACAGAACATAAAGACTCCTAACTCTGGGAAATGAACTAGGGGTGGTGGAAGAGGAGGAGGGCGGGGTGTGGGGGTGAATGGGTGATGGGCACTGACGGGGGCACTTGATGGGATGAGCACTGGGTATTATTCTGTATGTTGGCAAATTGAACACCAATAAAAAATAAATTTATTATAAAAAAAAGAATTAATAAGATAGATAAACCCCTAGCCAGCCTTATTAAAAACAAAAGAGAAAAGACTCAAATTAATAAAATCATGAATGAATTAGGAGAAATCACAACAAATACCAAGGAAATACAAAACATATGATGAGCAGCTATACGCCAATAAATTAAGTGATCTAGAAGAAATGGACATATTTCTGAAAAACCACAAACTACTTAAACTGTAGTAGGAAGAAACCTGAAGAGGCTGATAATCAAGAAGGAAATTGAAGCAGTCATCAAAAACCTCCCAAGACACAAAGTCCAGGGCCAGATGGCTTCTTAGGGGAATACTATCAAACCTTTAAATAAGAAACAATACCTATTCTACTAAAGTTCCCGAAAGATGGAAAGGGACGGAATACTTCCAAACTTGTTTTATGAGGGCAGCATTACCTTAATTCCAAAAAAAAAAGACCCACCAAAAAGAATTATAGACCAATATCCTGATGAACATAGATGCAAAAATTCTCACCAAGATACTAGCCAATAGGATCCAACAATACATTAAGAAAATTATTCACCATGACCAAGTGGGATTTATCCTCAGGATGCAAGGCTGGTTGAACATTCATAAAACAATCAACATGATAGACCATATTAATGAGAAAAAAAAAACAAAAAAACAAGAACCATATGATCCTCTCAATAGATGCAGAGAAAGCATTTGACAAAATACAGCATCCATTCCTGATCAAAAGTCTTCAGAATGTAGGGATAGAGGGAATATTCCTCAGCATCTTAAAACCCATCTACGAAAAGCCCACAGCAAATATCATTCTGAATAGGGAAGCACTGGGAGCCTTTCCCCTAAGATCAGGAACAAGACAGGGATGTCCACTCTCACCACTGCTATTCAACATAGTACTGAATTCCTAGCCTCAGCAATCACACAGCAAAAAGAAATAAAAGGCATTCAAATTGGCAAAGACGAAGCCATACTCTCCCTCTTCACAGTAGACATGATACTGCACGTAAAAAACCCAAAAGCCTCCACCCCAAGTTTGCTAGAACTCCTACAGCATTTGGTAGCATGGCAGGATACAAAATCAATGCCCAGAAATCAATGGCATTTCTATACACTAACAATGAGACTGAAGAAAGAGATATTAAGGACTCAATCCCATTTACAATTGTGCCCAAAAGCATAAGATGCCTAGGAATAAATCTAACCAAAGAGGTAAAGGATATGTACCCTAAAAACTACAGAACACTTAAAGAAATTGAGGAAGACACAAAGAGATGGAAAAATATTCCATGCTCATGGATTGGCAGAATTAATATTGTGAAAATGTCAATGTTACCCAGGGCAATTTACACGTTCAATGCAATCCCTATCAAAATACCATGGACTTTTTCAGAGTTACCACAGTCACTTTGCTAATTTGCTCCTGCAGCCAGCACTACGATGGTTGATGATAGAAGTTTACTGATGTCAACTGGCTGACTCATCTTGCCTTTTTTATTGTTTAGCATCTCTGCTGTGATGGATGTTCTCCGGTGGACATCAGCATGGTATCTCATGGTTGAGCGTTCCATCTCTGACAGCAATGTAATATGCCAGGACTTCTTTAATTCCTGAGAAGACTTACAAATCACTGTCTTCCTTTTAACGGTATCAAGCAGTGAACAGCAAGATTACAAGCCGCAAAAGAAAATGTGTGCATTTATTTGGGATCTTAGGAATTGCAATCTGGGAAGCATAGAGTTGTTTAAAGTTGATAGTGTGTTTTGGAGAGAGAAAGGAGATTAGGGTTTTAAAACAGGAAGGAGAATAGGTTGTTCTGAATGAAATCTGATTAGTGCTGGTATAGGTACGGTTACACTGTAATCTATATGTGATTGGTTGCTGCCAGAAAGTCCACTTATGTCTGTTCTAACATGAAGCAGATATGTTGGCTTTCAGCTGAGTTCTGCAACAATTCTGAGAATTAGAGATAGAAGATGTGCATGAGCCCAACTTCCTCCATGTCCTTCAGCCTCCATTTTATTTATATATTTACTTTCTATCTATCTATCTATCTATCTATCTATCTATCTATCTATCTATCTACTTTTTATATTAAAAGATTTTATTTATTTATTCATGAGAGACACAGAGAGAGAGGCAGAGACACAGGCAGAGGGAGAAGCAGGCTCCTTGCAGGGAGCCTGATGTGGGACTCAATCTGGGACCCGGGGATCACGCCCTGAGCTGAAGGCAGATATTCAATCGCTGAGCCACCAGGCTTTCCTGGCTCAATTTTATTATTTTATTTTATTTTATTTTATTTTATTATTTTATTTTATTATTTATTTTATTTTATTTTATTCATTTATTTTATCTTGCTCCATTTTAAATAACCTTTTAGGCAATGTTTATTCCACTTTATCCCCTCCATTATCAATAAATATATGTTATGTATACAATATCATAGAACATATGTAACATATAAAATGTATGCTGTGTGACATGTATGTGACATGTTATCCATGTGACATGTTTTGTAATATATAACATATCTTATATATGTTGTCTATTTATGTGTTGTGTATATAATATACAGTCATGTAAATAAAACATGTTATATACTATCTGCCTATGTCTCGGCCTATCTCTGTGTCTCTTGTGAATAAATAAATAAAATCTTAAAAAAAAAAGAATGAGCGCAGAGAAAATAAGATCTGAGTTATAAAAACATTAACGTATCAGTAACCTAAAAACCATATACTTTGTATGAGGTTATAGGAGGCAATGACTTGGAGAATACAAGGAAGGTTGCTAAAATTAAAGAGTCACAGATCATAGGAAAAAAAGCTCTTAGATGTGATTCCATAGCGAGTTCATGCAAGTTCATGCAAGGTAATGTGAAGGAAAACAGGGCATCAAATGAGAAACAACCAAAATGGAAAGTTGGTTAGTAAATGAGGTGAGAAGGTGGGCAGATCCATGACCTAAAAACAAACCAGAAGAAACAAACAAACAAAAACATTAAACAGATAATACAAAGGCCAAAGTTTCTAAGACAAATCTGCTAAAAATTAACCAAGAATCATAGTCATAGAGAATAATCTCTCAGATGATGTTACATAAAGCCTTGCACAATATTATGAAGAGAAAACAGGGCATCAAAATGTAAACAATCAAAGTAGAAAAATGGACAGTGAGTGGAATGGGTGGGTGGGTTCGTGGGTCAGTGGGAATAAAAGATGAACTCAATTATCCAGTCACAAAGAGCATAGGGAATGAGTAAAGAAAAATATTCTTATTGTACTAATATATACATATATATTACGAGGCCATCAAAAAGAATGAAATCTGCCATTTGCAACAATGTGGATGGAGCTAGAGAGTATTATGCTACATGAAATAAGTCAGTCAGAGAAAGACAAATACCATACGATGTCACTCATATGTGGAACTTAAAAAACAAAACAGATGAACATAGGGGAAGGGGGACAAAAGGAAAGCAAACAATAAGAGACTCTTACCATAGAGAAGAAACTAAGGGTTGAAGGAGAAAGGTGGGTGTGGGATGGTTAAATAGGTGATAGGTATAAAGGAGGGCACTTGTTATGATGAGCGCTGCACGTCATATGTAAGTGATGAATCACTAAATTCTACCACTCCTGAAACTAATATTACGCTACAGGTTAGTTAACTAGGATTTAAACAAAAATTTGTGGGAAAAAAAACGAAACTAAAAGGAAAGACACGTAGGGAACATTTTAGGTAATTAAGGGGACAGAGATACAAGAGATCAATACACATAAACTTTTTACAACAAAGTCAGTTTTATTGTCTGGCTTTCCAGAGATGGTTTGCCTTTCGTGAATAGGCACCCAGCATGCATCAGTGCATAATCAGCATTGCTTATTTATTCTCGGGGTAGAAACTGACAAAGCAGATCAGTCCCTTGGTCAAATTACAAATATACCAAAAGGAGATGTGCAGCATTTCGTGACTGAATCTCCCTTACTACCCATTCCCTCACGCTTAGTAATATTTATCCTCAGTTTTTCATTTTATTATTTTTCCGATGACACCAATTTAGATCCTGGAAACACTTGATGAGCTGAATCATGGGACAGTTCTCAGGCTTCTATTCTTTCCAGGCAGTTATCAAGCAGCCTTCCCTTTACATTAAACCATAATATTTAGCACATGTCAGAACTTCAAGTTTCCTTGGTCAGAAAAAATAAATGACATGGATATGAAGATGAAAGACACTATTTTATTTAGTGCATCTCACTTACCGTGCACTTTACTGATTGCAGAAAGTCCCGGAATTTGGTCCTGTAATAATGTTTCTTGTATATAATATACACGGAAGGATGAGTCTGCGTACTATAAAAGGGAAAGGTTGCTGATTCATGGTGAGGTTTGCATCAGGAGGGAGGACTTCTGAACCCTGAGGTTTCTCTGCTTGCCTTTCACTATAGCCCTAAAGGATAGTCACCTTCCCACAAGTAACCTGTCTGTGCTGTGGTAGCTGGCTGAGTACAACCGGAGACCAGATTGAGACAAGAGTGATCAGTGCAAATTCTCCATGCAGCAGATCTATATTTAATGTGGAAGAGAAGTATAAGCTTTAGAAAACAATATCTTATTCAACCACTGACATCGACCTTGGGGTAGGGCATTTCTTCATTTTCAGGGAGCGGGGCAGTGAGTTCTGACCTAGGCCCGTGTCCCATGTGAAACGCTGTCTTCCCCAAATCATAGGGATCCACAGGTAGAACAGAAAATAAAACATGCTTAAAATGCTATAGGAGGAAGTAAACATATCACAAATATCATACGAGATACAAACCTAATGCTGAGGAGATGGAAAACAGGATAGTCATTTAGAATTTAGCATGAATCATAAAGATAACACCAGAGAAATACTGACTTAGAAATAGAATGTACCAGTTACCTTCAATTTGTAATGCATGAGAAGAGAAATTATTGAATATCTGAATCTAGAAAGGGGCAGAGGTGAGGGTGTTTTATTAGATATGTAACTCTCTCACATACATGATTTTCTTTTCATTTTTGTCATTGTTGAAATGTTTGCTTAAACTTTAAAACGCTGGCATACTCTGATTATCTTACCCTACAGAGACCTGAAATTTCATTACTACAATCTCCTAAGAGTAAATAAATAAAAATTCACAAACTTATGTATTTTCATTTCTCTACATCCTTCCTCAGGAATCTACTACATTATGTGAATCAGTGGGGAAAGCTGATATGTGGTTGATATAAATATTGGGGTTTTGAATTTCCTCACCCTCTCACCTAATTTTGAATTCATTGGAGAACCCTAATGTAAACCTGCCAAAAAAAACCTTGCCTAAGGTAAAACTTGATTCTCTGGAAGTTTTCCATCTTGCAATTCAGACATCTTATGAGAAAAGACATGGGCCAATGTATAAAATTTCTTCACACCATTCCCTCATAGAGTAATGTTTCATATCTCATTATCACTGAAAATTCTAGGCCGCATAACAGTTGGGAAAACTATGGAAGAAATGCAAGATAATGTGGATATAGACACTATAAAACAGTCTCTCCCAGTCTCTCTCAGTTGAGGCAAAGTATTGCCTTGTTGCATCTCATACTGTAAACAAGTGTCTCTTTCCCAATATATTTTATGACACTTTATTTTTAATTTTTGTGCTTTTTCTCTGTGATTTCACTGTGTAGAATGGCCCCTGACGACATGGCAGAATACTTTCTAGAGTTCCCAAGAAGAAGCAAAAAGATGTGCCTCAGGGAGAAAACATAATTGTTATCTAAGCTTACTCAGTTCCATTAGTTGTAGCACTATTTATTGGCTATGAGTTTAATGACAATAAATCAATAATACATATTAAATAAGGTGTCTTGAAACAGACAAGCATACAAAACAGGGCTATGTGTGTATCGACTCATGAAAATGTGAGGAGAAGCTGGTAGGACCCTAACCCTGTATTTCCCCTGGGAGGAATTGAGTCAGTGTTTGCTAACATGTTCTCTTATAAAACATGAGCACCGTGATAATAAGAATTCACTAAATACGTAAGGCCTCTACCTAGTGTCAAGAACATAGTGCTTCATAAATATTAGCTATTATGGTTTCACCTTTTATCAGCGTCCCTTTGAATAAGAGAATCAATGTTTCAAAACCAAAATATAAGATAAAAATGTTTAAATCTGTTTGAAGCTTTAAGAGGTCTCACCAGTAATCTAAACCGGAAGCATCCTTCCTGACATATACATATGAGATAAGAATTTCACAGCACAAAACAGCACAGATCATTGTAGTCTGATAATACGATTCATGGAAATAAGCCGCTCTCAGGAATTATTTGCTCCAGTGCATTAAAAATCATTCAATGGTGGATAAATTAGGTAATTTTATTTCATTCAATTAACATGCCTCCTATCACTAGCGAGGCTTGAGAACAAATACAATAAGTAAGATATCAAGGAGGAAATATCCAGTTCAATATTAACCTACACAACAAGCCACAGAGTTAGAAATGCAAACCAAAGTTTTCAATAACTTTATGTCATGGACTCCAGTTAGTATATATATAGACTAATCGGATGTCATATCCATTAAATCACACTCTCAAGGAGTAAAATCCACTCAACATAAAGAGTTTATAAGCAAAATTTGTCACATTCATTATATTCATGGCCTTAGTTCCCTCAAAATATCTGGGCCAGGATCAGAAATAGAATCAAATTTATATCCATGATTTAAACATTTTGTATAAAAATAACGTTAATACACATCATTGCAATTTCTTTAGAACTCTGAGTAAAAATAGGAAGAAACAAAGTACGCAAAGTTGTGAAAAGTTATTTCCTTGATGTGAGGTAAGATTAATATACCATGCCAGATATTGCGAGAGCATGAGACAAAAATAAAAATAACATAAAACATTAAGAAAAGGCACATGGTGACTCAGTGCCTGCCTTTGGCTCAGGTCGTGATCCCGGGGTCCTGGGATCGAGTCTCGCATCAGGCTCCCCGCAGGAGCCTGCTTCTCCTCTGCTATAGCTCCGCTTCTCTCTCGGTGTCTCTCATGAATAAATAAAATCTTTGAAAAACAACACTTAAGAAATGGTGAATTTTGTTTGTAAATCTAGGTCTTGTTCAGTCAATTCATATAATAACACCTGAAAAAGAGATCAATAGATAAATCTTAGACAAAGTTTCAATTTAGGGAGCCTGTTGACAGTGGGAATTTAAAAACCAGAAAACGTTGTAGTTAATAAATTGAGGGCTTCTCCTTGTGTGCCTATATAAATGATTTAACGAGAGCACTTTCCTTCTTTTCCCAAAGTGATTGTATGTAGTCTCATAATTAGGATGTATTGTCATATGTAGCCTTCACGATCTGGAAAGCCTACATATCAAAAGAGACTTCACGAAAAAATCGCCAAGGGGAAATATGAGTCAATTCAATAATAACTATGTTGGACACAGAGTGACATACAAATGCAAGAAGCCTAGTTTCACATTCTCTTTCACTTTATTCCAGGGTTTCTGTGAGGAGGGCAGAACTTTGAATACACAAGTCAACTGCTAACTCTTCCAACAGCATTCAAAAAAATAAAAGTTGATCAAGCAAAGCTAGGTTTATTTGACATAACAAGAGGGAGAACACACCTTGACAGAGTTTTACTATGATTTGAGATGAAGGAAGTCAAGCGAAGATCATCCTAAGTTGTTGGTACTTGGGTTGCAGAACTCAAACTTTATACCACATGGAAGTGGTCGGGACTGGCAAAGGTTATGACAGAACTTTGGATTGCTGGACATAGCGAAGTGAGATCTTGAAACTCGTCTTGCTGAGCAAGCTGAATTTTAATAGGTAAACTATATTAGCTGGTCAGGGTTTGGGTTTCACCAACCCTAAAGTAAACCCTTGCGGCATAACGTCCTTGATCTTCTTAGCGATATGACTATAACTCAAACATCTCCTCCTCAGTGGTCTATCAGCATATACTCCTCAGCCACTAGAGCTATAAATGTAGGTCTAACAGGAGGGGAGTTTACAAAGATCTACTTGGAGCCACCCAAGAAATGCTTCTGTCCCTAAGTCCCCTTTAGTAAACCATTTGTCTTCAAGCTGGACTTGTCAGTCGTTTTATTCTGTCTTACAGCACTTCTAGCCTTTGGAAGTCATTTTGCATATACTTCCCTCTCACGGAACACATGGCATATTCACATGCTGAAAGGAAGAAGGCTACAATCCAAAATACTTTACCTGGAAAGGAGATCATTCAGAATGGAAAGAGAGATAAAAGAGTTTCCCAGAAAAAGAAAAAAAAAAAAAAAACCTTGGATAAACTCAATAAAGAGCTGAAATATCTACTCAAAACTATGAAACAGGGATCCCTGGGTGGCTCAGTGGTTTGGCAACTGCCTTTGGCTCAGGGCTTGATCCTGAAGTCCTCGGATCGAATCCCACGTCGGGCTCCCTGCATGGAGCCTGCTTCTGCCTCTGCCTGGGTCTCTGACTCTCTCTCTCTCATGAATAAATAAATAAAATCTTTAAAAAAAACTATGAAACATTGATGAAAGTCATTTAAAATGACACAATCAGATGGAAAAATAGTCTATGCTCACAAACTAGGAGTAAATTGTTAAAATGCCCATACTGCCCAATACCCAAGTGTGATATCTTACTGTGCTTTTTAACTTGCCCATCCCTAGTAATGATTTTCAGCGTTTTTTATGTCTTCTTCATCTTTAACTTTTCTTGATGGAATATGTATCTTTATGGGATTCTCTTACTTTTCAGTTATAAGAATTTCTTTATTTCGGATGCAAGTTCTTTTTCAAATGAATCTTTTGCAAATATTTTCTTTCAGTATGTATTGCCTTTTTGATTTCTTTTCTTTCCAAGTTCCCCTCCATATTCCTAAAAACAAGGCCACAACAGTGTTAAACATTGAAAATGTTCAGTAAATTTCAGTTCAATGAATGAGACAAGATGTAATTCTAAGTATTTCAAGCCAAGAACATGAAAGGTGACTGCATTTTCAATTTGCCAATAAAAAAAAAACAATCTCTATCAAAATACCAGCAGCATTTTTCATATTATCAAAACAAATAATACTAAAACCTCTATAGAATCAAAATACATCCCCAATAACCTAAAGAGTCTCAGGAAGGAAGAACAAAGCTGGAGGCATTACAATCTCACATTTTATGATACACTACAAAGCTATAGTAATCGAAACAGCGCGGTGCTGACCAAAAACACATATACTGAGAAGTGGAACAGAAGAAGAGCCCGGACATAAACCCACACTTCTATGGCCAATTAATCTAGGACAAAAGAGATAGGAATATATGATGGGGGACAGACATCCCCTTCAATTAATGGTGCTTGAAAGCTGGACCACTACACATCAAAGCATAAAACGGAACCACTTTCTTACACCATATGCAAAAATAAGCTCAAAATGGATTAAAACCAAATGTGAGGCATGAAATCAAAAAGCTAGAAGAAAACATAGGCAGCAATCTCCTTGACATTGTTTGCAGCAACATTTTCTAGATATCCCTCCTCAGGCAAGGGAAACCAAAACTAAAATAAACCATTGGGACTACACCAAAGTAAGTTTTTGCACAATGTAGGAAACCATCAACAAAACCAAAAGGCAACTTACAGAAGAGTAGAAGATATTCACAAATGGCATACCCAGTAGGAGATTAATATCCAAAATATATGAAGAACATATGCAATCCAACACCAAAAAAGTGAAATAATCCAATTAAAATATGGGCAACAATCTGGATAGACTTTTTCCAAAGAAGACGAGCAATGAAGGGGCACTTGCCTGGCTCAATTGGTGGAGCATAACACTTGATCTCAGGGTCATGAGTTCTACCACCACATTGAGCATGGAGTCTTCTGAAGAAGAAGAAGAAGAAGAGGAGGAGAAGGAGGAGGAGGAGAAGGAGGAGGAGAAAAAATGGTGACAAATAGATGGAACACAAACACATGAAAATATGCTCAACGTCACTAATCATCAGGGTAATACACATAAAAACGACAAGGAGATATCATCTTACATCTGTTAGAATGGCTAGAATCAAAAGGCAAGAAATACAATTATTGGCAAAGATGGAGGAAAAGCAACCCTTGTCTACTGTTGGTGGTGCAGCCACTGTAGAAAATAGTACGGAGGTTTCTCAAGAAACTAAAAATAGAAATACCATATGCTCCAGTAATTCCACGACTGGGTATTTACCCAAAGAAAATGAAACACTAATTCAAAAAGATATACACACCCTATGTTTACTGCAGCATTATTTGAAATAGCCAGCTAATGGAAATAATCCAAGTGTCCATCAATAGATGAGTGGAAAAAGATGACGTACTATATAGAGACAATGCAATATTATTCCACCACAAGCAAAGAATGATACCTTGCCATTGGTGATAACATGGACAAACTGAGAGGGTGTTACGTTAAGTAAAATATGTCAGAAGGAGAAAGACAAATGTCATATGATTTCACTTATATGTGGAATCTAAACCAAACGAATAAACAGTGGAAAGAGTCACAAATATAGAGAAATTGTAGCTTCTAGAAAAAAAGGGGAGAGGGAAGGCAAAATGAGTGAAAGGGAGTGGGAGATACGGGCTTCCAGGTATGAAATAAATGGAATAAATGTCAGGAGAATAAAACGTAAAACGCAGGGAATATAGTCAGTAATTGTTGTGGCATTGTGTAATGACAAATGGAATTTACGCTTGTGAGCACACCGTAGCAGACAGACTTGCTGAATCACTATGTTGTAACCTGAAACTAACGTAACATTGTGTGTCAACTGTACTTCAATAAAAAAGTAATAAAAATGATTTTTATAAAGTTCTCACCAGAAAGAAAGATAAGTGTGTGAGGTGATGGATGAGAATGGTGTAATCTCTTCACAATATATAAGCGATTCAAGTCATCATGTTGTACACCTTATCACTGCATAATTTTATATCAAGGATGTCTCAATAAAGTCAAAAAATTTCTTAATAAAATAGTATGCTAATTAAAATAAACAGTCACAAGAGACACTTCATTTATACGAAATGCTCAAAACAGGCAATATATATGACAAAAAAAGTAGACAAAATGTTGACTAAGGCTGGGAAATGCAGAAAATGAAGAGTTCCATTACAGAGCAAAGGTTTCCATTTGGGGTGATGAAAGTGCTCTAAAATTGATCACCAGAGCGGTTGCACAATTCTGTGAACACACTATGAACCACTGAACTGTACACTTTAAATCTGGCACTTGTGCGGTATGGAAGTACATGTCAACCAAAGTTTCATGAACAAAACAAAAACATCTCCTGAGTCATCATAACCAGAAAGATAATTTACCTGTATAGATTATTCATTCTTGTGTCAAGAGGACTGCAGTCACCTCTCACCACCGTCCTCGACACTCTTCCAAAATATATTACGTAAGACAGATGACTTGCACATTGACTCTTAGCTACATGATAGGACTTATAATCGTCAAACAGACATTACACACATTTGCATACAAATGAAGTCATCTACTTTGACTTTTTCCACTTGCCGTCCAAACGCTCGGACAGTTCCTATAATGTATTTACTTTGGAAGGTAGGAGTTATATTTTAACTTCCTGATTGATTGCTCCTCGGATATAAGTGCAAGCAATGGTAGAAGAAGGCAGGAATTTCAGAAGAAGCAGCACATTCCACCAGGATGTCTATGAAATGGATTTCAGTTCTGCTGCTGCTCCAGCTGAGCTGTTACTTTAGCTCTGGGAGTTGCGGAAAGGTGCTGGTGTGGCCCACAGAATACAGCCATTGGATCAATGTAAAGACAATCCTGGATGAACTTGTCCAGAGGGGTCATGAAGTGACTGTTCTGACATCTTCAGCTTCCATTCTTGTTGATCCGAACAAATTATCTGCTATTAAATTTGAGATCTATTCTGCACATTTATCTAGAGGTGATTTTGAGGCTTTGTTCATAAAACTGCTCAACATTTGGATATATGATATGCCAAAAGATTCATTTTGGGCGTATTTTTCAGTAATGCAAGAAATTCTTTGGGAATATTATGAGTGTTTTCAGAAGCTCTGTAAAGATGTAGTTTTGAACAAGAAACTCATGACAAAACTACAAGAATCAAAGTTTGATCTCATCCTTGCAGATACTATCGGACCCTGCGGTGAGCTGCTGGCTGAGCTCCTTAAAATACCTTTAGTGTACAGTCTCCGTTTCTCTCCAGGCTACGCATTTGAGAAACACGGTGGAGGACTTCCGCTCCCTCCATCCTACGTACCTGTTATTCTGTCAGAATTAACTGATCAAATGACATTCATGGAGAGAGTAAAAAATATGCTATATGTGCTTTATTTTGACTTTTGGTTCCAAACAATAAATGAGAAGAGTTGGAATCAGTTTTACAGCGAAGTCCTAGGTAAGTCATGGTTTTCATTAGTAACATGAAGTCTTAACTCTCCTAGTGCTAGGGAGAGAGTTTGTATAAGTACTAAGAGGGAGGAAATTTGTCTTCTAGAAGTGAAATGATGACAGGAAAATATAAAATGATCTCCCAAACACATGCAAAGACTTATATATGACAGGGCCAGTTAGAATCCCACTGTCCGTTATGGGTACATCACACTCTAGGGAGTCAATAACGACATTAGAGCACTGAGGAATTCTTGAACCAATGACATATCCATTCCATGTGTTTGTTTGTAATATCTTTAAAAAGGGGTTTCTGTGGTTTGCTTTTTAATTTTTTCTCGGTAAAGTATTTTATCCTTCCTTGTTTTATGAAATACACACTGAAAATATTACTTATGCTATGCTTTACTTTTTAGAAGAATTTTAAGTCACAGCATTTTGAATCACTATTCCCTAAATAACGCTCACCCCCACACAGGCATAAGTTTCTCCATTATCAACATCCCCCATCAAAGTGGTACATTTGTGGCAACTCATGAACCTACACTGACACATTATTATCATCCAAAGTTCATAGTTTACGTAAGAGTTTACTCTCAGCTTGGTACATTTTATGAGTTCTAAAAATTTATAACGATACGCATCTACCACTATTATATCAGAGTAGTGTCGCTGCTTTCAATTCCTCTCTGCTGTACTTATTTTCTATATATCCATTTTACTCTACTTTTTTCCATCCTCAAAAAAACGGCATTAGAAATTTCACTATCTTGATGAAAGCAGGCATGTCAACTGGGGAGTCATATATTTCTAGTACAACTGTCTATAGTATTGAGGATATTATGTCCAGTTGTTTCTTCAGTTTCCTTAGTTAAGAATTAAAGTGTTGGGATGCCTGGTGGCTCAGCGGTTAAGCGTCTGCCTTTGGCTCATGGTGTGATCCTGGGGTCCCGGGACAGAGTCCCACATCAGGCTCCCTGCATGGAGCCTGCTTCACCCTAATCCTGTGTCTCTGCCTCGCTCTCTCGTCTCTTCATGAATAAATAATAATCTTTTTTTAAAAAAGAACTAAAGTGTTTACATATTACCTGAAAGAACATTTTTAGGATCAAGGGAATAACTTGCTGAATTGTAGAAATTAGACTGAGTATTCTAAGGAAAAGTGTTTCCATTGGTTAATTGACAGGGGAGCTTAAATAATTGTTTACATTTGCATCTGTCACTTTTGCAGCATTTCAGAATAAACAAATGCATGTTTAATTTGACAGTGGTTTAGGTTTAATAATGTTTTATGACTGTGAATAACTCCCTCATAATTCCTTCATCCATAGCCAATTAGAAGGCTCTGAGGTACAATGGCTACGTTAGACTCAGGAATCTATAGTATGAAGTTTCTAATGATTACATATTCTTTCACCAGGGCTTATAAATCCTGTTTTAGAGGTCTAAACACACACACGTTAACAAGTTCACATTAAAAAAAAAAAAAAAAAAAACTGTTACTGCCCTAAAGACGTAATGCGCCACAATTAAGAGTGCACGTATCTATTTCCATACTTGTGGAAAATATTCCAGCTGTTACTTGCAAATATTATTTATTACATAAATATTATTAAGCTGTAAATTTTAACTAATTTCAATGGTCAAAACAATCCATCCCCCCCAAAACTCACAGTTTTCTTGGAAAATCTAGGATCAAGGGAATAACTTGCTAAATTGTAGAAATTACACTGAGTACACCGGGAAGGTGTTTCCATTGCTTAATTGATGGGGGGGGGGGCTCAATAGTTTACATTTGCATGTTACTTTTGCAGAATTCAAGAATAAATAAATACATGGTTTATTTTCATAGTGGCTTAGGTTAACAAATTGGTTGTGAATGTTCTACTGTGATGTGAGAAATGAGTCTTACACTTTGTCTCTCATATTTACATATGATCAACATATATATATGCAAATATATATATTTGCATCAACACATGTTTGTATCATATATGTGTCTGTTAGCAAACTACAAATACTTTTAAGCCTTTTTTCTAACTATGCAAAACTCCTTTCAGAAGATTGCATAGTAAATTCACATTCCATTATTCTCATTTCTTCTACTTGCTTGTATAGAAGTTGCTTGTTATGAGTTTTTTTACTTCTTTATTTACTCTTATTTTTCTACCACGTTTTAATTTTCATTCCAGGATAGTTAACAGAGTGTTATATTACTTTCAGGTGTACAGTATAGTGATTCAACACTTCCATACATCAGTCAGTGCTCATCATGAGTTCACTTCTTAATCCCCATCACCAGTGTTACCCATCCCCCACATTCACCTCCCCTCTGATAACCATCAGTTTTTTTCCCTTCATTTAGAATCTATTTCTTGGTTTCTCTCTCTCTTTTTGTATTTTGCTTGTTTGGTTGGTTCATTAAATTCCACATACGAGTGAAATCATATGGTACTCGATTTTCTCTGACTTATTTTGATTAACATCATAGTATTCTCTAGCTCCATCTGCGTCACTGCAAACCTCAAGACTTCATCCTTTTTTTTCTAAGATTTTTTTTTTTTAATTTATTTGAGAGGGAGAGAGAAAATGAAGCAGACTCCATACTGATTGCAGAGCTCCACTCAGGGCAGGATCCCAAGACCACAAGATCATAACCAGAGCCAAGACCAAGAGTTGGATGCTTAACCAACTGAGTCATCCAGGCACCCCAAGATTTCATTCTTTTTTATGGCTTAGTAATATTCATTGTATAAATATATCATTTCTTCTTTAGCCATTCTTCAGCTGATGGACACTTGGGCTGTTTCCACAATTTGGCTATTGTAGACAATGCTGCTGTAAACGACCAGGAGCATATGCCCTTTTGAATGAGTATTTTTATAATCTTTGGGTAAATACCTTGTAGTGCAAATCCTAGATCATAAGCTAGTTCTACTTTTACCTTTTTGAGAAACCTCCACACTGGTTTCCTGTGGCTTTAATTTGAGCCATTTTGCAAGAGGTGAGGTGATACCTCATTGCGGTTTTGATTTGCATTCCCCTGATGATGAATGATGATGAACATCTTTGCAAGTGTCTGTTAGCCACCTGGATGTCTTCCTTGGAAAAATAACTATTCAGGGCAGCCTGGCTGGCTCAGTGCTTTAGCACCACCTTCAGCCCAGGCCCTGATCCAGGAGATCAGGGATCGAGTCCCACATCAGGTTCCCTTCATGGAGCCTGCTTCTCCCTCTGCTTCTCTCTCTCTCTCTCTCCCTCTCTCTCTCTGTCAGTGTCTCTTATGAATAGATTAATAAAATATATTTTTTAAATGCCTATTCATGTCTTCTGCCCATTTCTTAACTGCGTTATTTGTTTCCTGGGTGTGGGTGTTGAGTTTGATAAGTTCTTTATAAATGTTGGAGACCATCTCTTTACTGAAAATGGCATTTGCAAATACCTTCTCCCATTCTGTAGGTTGCCTTTTAGTTTTGTTGGTTATTTCCTTGGCTGTACAGAAGACTTTTATCTTGATGAAGTCCCAATAGTTCATTTTTGTTTTTGTTTCCTTTTCTACCACCAACATGTCTAGTAAGAAACTGCTCTTGCCGAGGTCAAAGAGGTCACTGCGTGTTTTCTTCCCAGGATTTTGATGGTTTCCTGTCTCACGCTTAGGTCTTTCATTCCACCTTGAATTTATTTTTGTGTATACTATAAGAAAGTGGTCAAGGCAGCCCAGGTGGCTTAGCGGTTTAGCGCTGCCTTCACCCCAGGGCATGACTCTGGAGACCCTCCCAACTCAGACTCCCTGGGTGGAGACTGCTTCTCCCTCTTCCTGTGTCTCTGCCTCTCTCTCTGTCTCTCTCTCATGAATAAAAAAATAAAATAAAATGCAGAATATTAAAAAAAAAGAAAAATAGTGGTCCAGTTTCATTCTTTTGCATGTTGCTGTCCAATTTTCCTGACAACAAGAAACTGTCATTTTCCCATTGGATATTCTTTCCTGCTTTGTCAAAGATTAATTGCCCATATAATTGTGGGTTTATTTCTGCATTTTCTATGCTCTTCCATTGATCTATGTGTCTATTTTTGTGCCACGACCATACTGTTTTGATCACTATAGCTTTAGTATAACTTGAAGTCTTGAATTGTGATACCTCCAGGTTTTTTTTTTTTTTTCTTTTTCAAGGTTGCTTTGGTTATTTGGGAACTTTTGTAGTTCCAACAAGTCTTAGGATTGTTTGTTCCAGTTCTGTGAAAAATGCTGTTGGTATTTTGATAGGGATCGCATTAAATCTAAAGATTGCCTTGGGCAATATAGACAGTTCAATACTATTCTTCCAAGTTTTGTACATGGAATGCTTTTAATCCTCAACTTCTTTCATCAGTATTTTATATATTTTATATATTTTATATATATATATATATATATATATATATCAGTATTTATTTATATTTTTTCAGAGTACAGGTCTTTCACCTCTTTGGTTAAGTTTATTCCTAGATACTTTATTATTTTTGGTGCAATGGCAAACAGGATTGTTTTCTTAATGTCTCTCTTCCACTGCATTATTAATACATAGAAATATAACAGATTTCTGTACACTGATTTGTATCCTGTGACTTTACTGAATTAGTTTATCAGTTCTAGGACTTTTCTGCTTAAGTCTTCAGGGTTTTCTATATACAGTATCATGTCATCTGCAAATAGTGACAGTTTTATTTCTTCCTGACCAATTTGGATGGTTTTATTTCTTTTCATTGTATCATTGCTGTAGCCAAGACTTCTAGTACTATGTTGAATAAAAGTGGTAAGGGTGGACATCCTTGTCTTGTGCCTGACCTTACCGGAGAAGCTCTCAGGTGTTGCCTATTGAGTATGATGTTCACTGTGGGTTTTCCATTTAAGCCTTTATTTTTGAGGTATGTTCCCTCGAAACCAACATTGCTGAGGGTTTTTATCATCAATGGCTGTTATACTTTGTCAAACGCCTTTTCTGCATATGTAGAAATGATCATATGCATTTTATCCTTTCTCTTATTGATGTGATCTGTTTGTTTTTTCCCCTTCAGGAAGACCCACTACACTATACGAGTTAATGAGGAAAGCTGATATATGGCTCATTCGATCCTACTGGGATTTGGAATTTCCTCGCCCATTCCTACCACATTTTGACTTTGTTGGAGGCCTCCACTGCAAACCTGCCAAACCCCTGCCTAAGGTAACTGTTTCTTATGTTTTGTTTCCTCTGGGCCATTTCATCAGTATTGTAGCTTAAAAATCTCATTCTCAACAATAGTCATGTGCCCCAACAATATCTGCAGGCAAATCTAATGTTTCCTTGCTGTCATTCCAACTTTTACACAATTCTCATTTGAGATCCGAAAGTTTGATGACTTAGAGCATTAACAGGTTTAATTAATCTATGAGAACATATGTTTTCCGCCACACACTAAGGCCAGACAAAATCTCAGTAAACCTGAGCACAGATAAAGCTACACTGTGTATATAATGAGGACCATAAATTCTGTATATTTAATAAAGACCAAATAATTTTACCACTTATATCTGAAAAAAATCTATAGTATAAAATTGCAATAGTAAACTCAGCATATAAGGTAATAATCTTTATGAAAAAAGCAATGATGTAATAAATTTTAAGTTGATATTGATCCTTCAAGACATAATTGATAAACAAGCATCCCTTACTGAATTCCTTGATGGTCTCTTCATCATGCTGGATGTCTACTAGAGGAATGAGCCACTGTGATTACATTAGCCCTTGCCCGGATTCCACAAAAGGCTAGATAAATAACCTTAATCGTATATAACTAGCTAATGAGTCTGTTAAACTCTGCAAAGGGTCTAATTACTCTGAAACTAAGATCTTATCCAATGGTTAACCTAATATCGATTTTGATTGCAAAATATTTAGGTGTATATGTAACTCTCTCAAGGTCTAAATCCTGACGTAAAACTAGCAAAAGTTATATTCAGTCTAACACAAGGGTCCACCAACAGATAAATCCATAAACAAAATGTATTTACACACAACGGAATATTCGGCCTAAAGTAGAAGAAAATTCTAACACATACTCTGACGTGGCAAATCTTCGGGATATTATGCAAAGTGAAGTGGGCAATCATAAAAAGACAAGTACTGTATGATTCCCCTGATATAAGGTATCCAGATCACTCAAATTCACAGAAATACAAAGTATAATGATGTTTGCTAATGATGGTCAAGGAGGGGGGATTGCTTGGTGGCTCAGCGGTTTAGCGCCTACCTTTGGCCCAGTGATCCTGGAGTCCCGGGATTGAGTCCCATTGGGCTCCCTGCATGGAGCCTGCTTCTCACCCTGCCTATGTCTCTGCCTGTCTCTCTCTCTGTGTCTGCCATGAATAAAAAAATAAAATCTTAAAAAAAATAAATATAAAAAATAATACAGATGTTCAAGGAGGGAATGGGTAATTGTTATATAATGGGTATTGAGATCAAGTTTAACAAGATGAAAAAGTTCTGGTGATTAGTTGACCTACAGTATAAAATATACAAACTATTGGACTGCATAGTCAGATATACTTAAAATAATTTTTATGTGTAGCTTATCACAATAAGGATAAATACAGGCATTACTCTAATAATTCTTGATAATATCTTTTATCTATCTTTAGCTGTTTGTACAAAAATTTTTAAAGATTTATTTATTGGAGGCAGGGCAAGATGGTGGAAGAGTAGGGTCCCCAGGTTACCTGTCCCCACCGACTTACCTAGGTAACTTTCAAATCATCCTGAAAACCTACAAATTCGGCCTGAGATTTAAAGAGAGAACAGCTGGAATGCTACATTGAGAAGAGTCTGTGCTTCTATCAGGTAGGAAGACAGAAAAAAAAAATAAAGAAATTGAAAGCATCCAAGGGGGAGGTGCTCCGCGAGGAGCCGGGCTGAGGCCCCGGCGAGAGCCCCCAGGACAGGAGAGCCTGGGCCCAGAGAAGCAGGAACTTCACCAACCTTCCCCGACAGAACTGTGCTGGCAGGGAGCTCGGGCAGGCTCCCAGGGGCACTAACAGCACCTGCGCCCCGGGGAGAGCTCGCAACACCCCGCAGTCGAGCTCCCTAAAGTGCTGGAGTGCGCTCTGTGGGGCCCCAGAAGCGGCTCAGGTGGTGGCTCCATGGAGAGGGGGCTGCACAGGCTGCAGAAGCTTGATTCCTGTGCTGCAGGCCCTGGATCCCAGGACGTCCAGGGGGCACAGCCCAGGATCCTGCGCTCCCCCCAGGGACAGGCAGAGGCCGGGAGGGCACAGGGCAGCCAGGACGTTCCTGCCCCCGGGTGGCCCCGAGCTGTACAGATCGGCGTCCCCTACCCCCCCGAGCATCCAGGCCCCTGAGTACTAGGAGCTGCGGTAGTTACTGCGATAGTTACTCCAGAGCTGGAGAGCTGGACGCTGCCACTGTTGTTGTTCCTCCTGGTGTCAACTTGTACCTGGGACAGAGCAGGGATGACAGGGAGCAGGGGCCTCACAGGATAAACAGCTCCCACTGAGCCGTGCACCTGGCAGGGGGTGGGGCAGCTCCTGCAGGTGCACACACCTGAGAATCAGCACAGCAGGCCCGTCCCCAAGAAGACCAGCTGGAAGGACAGGGGAAGACCATGTTCTCGACCAAGCAGCACTGGAAAGTTCCAGGGGAATCTGCAACTTACAGTATATAGAATCAGAGGATACCACTCCTTCTTTTTGTTTCTTGCTTGTCGCCCCCCCCTTATTTTTCTCTTTTTCTCCTTTATCCAGTACAACTTGTTTTTAGCCACTCTGCACTGAGCAAAATGACTAGAAGGAAGAACTCACCACAAATGAAAGAAACAGAAACAATACCACAGAGTTTCAGAATTTGGATTATAATTCTATGTCAGACACCCAATTCAGAAGCACAATTATAAAGCTACTAGTGGCTCTGGAAAAAATCAAAAGGATTCAAGAGACTTCATGACTGCAGAATTTAGATCTAATCAGGCTGACATTAAAAATCAATTAAATGAGATGCAATCCAAACTGGAGGTCCTAATGATGACGGTTAATGAGGTAGAAGAAAGAATGAGTGACACAGAGGACAACTTGATGGCAAGGAAGGAAGCTGAGGGAAAAAGAGAAAAACAATTAAAATAACATGAGGATAGGCTAAGGGAAATAAATGACAGCCTCAGAAGGAAAAATCTTCATTTAATTGGGATTCTAGAGGGCACCTAAAGGGCCAGAGGGCCGGAAAGTGTATTTCAACAAATCATAGCTGAAAACTTCCCTAACTTGGGAAGGGAAACAGGCAGTCAGATCCAGGAGATTGAGAGATCCCCCCTAAAATCAATAAAAACCTCTCAACACCCCAACATTTAATAATGAAACTTGCCATTCCAAACATAAAGACAAGATCCTTAAAGAAGCAAGAGACAAGAGATCCCTAATGATTATGGGGAAAAATATTAGATTAACAGCAGACCTCTCCACAGAGACCTGGCAGGCCAGAAAGGGCTGGCAGGATATATTCAGGGTCCTAAATGAGAAGAACATACAGCCAAGAATACTTTATCCAGCAAGGCTCTCATTCAGAATAGAAGGAGAGATAAAGAGCTTCCAAGATAGGCAGAAACTGAAAGAATATGGGACCACCAAACCAGCTCTGCAAGAAATATTAAGGGGGACTCTGTAAAAGAAAAAGGAAGCCCCAGGAAACAATCCACAAAAACAGGGACTGAATAGGTATCATGATGACACTAGGTTCATATCTTTCAATAGTAACTCTGAACATGAATGGGCTTAATGATCCCATCAAAAGGCACAGGGTTTCAGACTGAATAAAAAAGCAAGACCCATCTATTTGCTGTCTAAAAGAGACTTATTTTAGACATAAGGACACCTACAGTCTGAAAATAAAAGGTTGGAGAATCATTTACTATTCAAATGGTTCTCAAAAGAAAGGAGGGGTAGCCATCCTCATATCAGATAAATTAAAGTTTATCCCAAAGACTGTAGTAAGAGATGAAGAGGGACACTATATCATACTTAAAGGATCTATCCAAGGAGAGGACCTAACAATCATGAATATTTATGCCGTGAATGTGGGAGCTGCCAAGTATATCAATCAATTTGGTTGATATCAATCAATAACTTTGGTTATTACCAAAGTTAAGACATACTTAGATAATAATACACTTATACCTGGAGACGTGAACACAGCGCTTTCTACAAATGAGAGATCTTCTAAGCAAACATCCCCAAAGAAACAAGAGCTTTAAATGATACACTGGACCAGATGGATTTCACAGATATTTACAGAACCTTACATCAAAACGCAACTGAATACACATTCTTCTCAGGTGCACATGGAACTTTCTCCAGAATAGACCACATACTGGGTCACAAATCAGGTCTTAACTGATACCAAAAGATTGGGATTGTCCCCTGCATATTTTCAGACCACAATGCTTTGAAACTTGAACTGAATCACAAGAAGTTTGGAAGGATTTCAAACACGTGGAGGTTAAGGACCATCCTGCTAAAAGATGAAAAGGTCAACCAGGAAATTAGAGAGAAATTAAAAAGATTCATGGAAACTAATGAGAATGAAGATACAACCGTTCAAAATCTTTGGGATGCAGCAAAAGCAGTCCTGAGGGGGAAATACTTCACAATACAAGCATCCATCCAAAAACTGGAAAGAACTCAAATACAAAAGCTAACCTTACACATAAAGGAGCTAGAGAAAAAACAGCAGATAGATCCTACACCCAGCAGAAGAAGAGAGTTAATAAAGATTCGAGCAGAACTCAACGAAATCGAGACCAGAACTAACAAAATCAGGAGTTGGTTCTTTGAAAGAATTAATGAGATAGATAAACCATTAGCCAGCCTTATTAAAAAGAAGAGAGAGAAGACTCAAATTAATAAAATCATGAATGAGAAAGGAGAGACACCACCAATACCAAGGAAATACAAATGATTTTAAAAACTTATTATGAACAGCTCTATGCCAATAAATTAGGCAATCTAGAAGAAACAGACGCATTTCTGGAAAACCACAAACTACCAAAACTGGAACAGGAAGAAATAGAAAACCTAAACAGGCCAATAACCAGGGAGGAAATTGAAGCAGTCATCAAAAGCCTCCCAAGACATAAAAGTCCAAGGCCAGATGGCTTCCCAGGGGAATTCTATCAAACGTTTGAAGAAACCATACCTATTCTACTAAAGCTGTTCGGGAAGATAGAAAGAGATGGAGTACTTCCAAACTCATTCTATGAGGCCGTCATCACCTTAATTCCAAAACCAGACAAAGACCCCACCAAAAAGGAGAATTATAGACCAATATTCCTGATGAACATGGATGCAAAAACTCTCAACAAGCTAATAGGATCCAACAGTACATTAGGAATATTATTCATCATGACCAAGTGGGATTTATCCCTGGGATGCAAGGCTGGATCAACACTCATAAAGCAATCAATGTGATAGATCATTTCAACCAGGGAAAAAACAAGAACCATATGATCCTCTCAAAAGATGCAGAGAAAGCATTTGACAAAATACAGCATCCATTCCTGATTAAAACTCTTCAGAGTGTAAGGATAGAGGGAACATTCCTCAACATCTTAAAAGCCATCTACGAAAAGCCCACAGCAAATATCATTCTCATTGGGGAAGCACTGGGAGCCTTTCCCCTAAGATCAGGAACAAGACAGGGATGTCCCCTCTCACCACTGCTATTCCACATAGTACTAGAAGTTCTAGCCTTCAGCAATCAGACAACAAAAAGAAATAAAAGGCATTCACATTGGCAAAGAAGAAGTCAAACTCTCCCTCTTCACAGATGACATGATACTGTATGCAGAAAACCCAAATGACTCCACCCCAAGATTGCTAGAACCCATGCAGCAATTCGGCAGTGTGGCAGGATACAAAATCAATGCCCAGAAACCAGTGCCATTTCTATACACTAACAAGGAGACTGGAGAAAGAGAAATTAAGGAGTCAATCTCATTTACAATTGCACCTAAAAACATAAGATATTTAGGAACAAACCTAACCAAAGAGGTAAAGGATTGATACCTAAAAACTATAGAACACTTCTGAAAGACATTGAGGAAGACACAAAGAGATGGAAAAATATTCCATGCTCATGGATTGGCAGAATTAATATTGTGAAAATGTCAATGCTACCCAGGGCAATTTACACGTTTAATGCAATCCCTATCAAAAACCATGGACTTTCTTCAGAGAGTAAGAACAAATTATTTTAAGATTTGTGTGGAATCAGAAAAGACCCCGAATAGCCATGGGAATATTAAAAAAGAAAACCATATCTGGGCGCATCACAATGCCAGATTTCAGGTTGTACTACAAAGTTGTGGTCATAAAGACAGTGTGGTACTGGCACAAAAACAGACACATAGATCAATGGAACAGAATAGAGAACCCAGAAGTGGACCCTCAACTCTATTTTCAATTAATATTCGACAAAGCAAGAAAGACTATCCCCTGGAGAAAAGACAGTCTCTTCAATAAATGGTGCTGGGAAAATTGGACATCCACATGCGGAAGAATGAAAGTAGACAACTCTCTTGCACCATACACAAAGATAAACTCAAAATGGATGAAAGATTTAAATGTGAGACAATATTCCATCAAAATCCTAGAGGAGAACACAGGCAACAACCCTTTTGAACTTGGTCACAGCAACTTCTTGCAAGATACATCCATGAAGCCAAGAGAAGCAAAAGCAAAAATATGAACTATTGGGACTTCATCAAGATAAAAAGCTTCTGCACAGTAACAGACACAGTCAACAAAACTCAAAGACAACCTACAGAATGGGAGAAGATATTTGCAAATGACGTATCAGATAAAGGGCTAGTTTCCAAGATCTATAAAGAACTTATTAAACTCAACAGTAAAGAAACAAACAATCCAATTATGAAATGGGCAAGAGACATAAACAGAAATTTCACAGAGAAAGACAGAGACATGGCCAACATGCACATGAGAAAAATATTCCGCATCACTTGCCATCAGGGAAATACAAATCAAAACCACAATGAGATCCCAATTCACACCAGTGAGAATGGGGAAAATTAACAAGCAGGAAACAGCAAATGTTGGAGAGGATGCGGAGAAAAGGGAACCTTCTTACACTGTTGGTGGGAATGTGAACTGGTGCAGCCACTCTGGAAATCTATGTGGAGGTTCCTCAGAGTTAAAAATAAATCTACCCTATGACGCAGCAATTGCACTGCTAGGGATTTACCCCAAAGATACACATGCAGTGAAACGGCAGGACACCTGCACCCCGATGTTTCTAGCAGCAATGTCCACAATAGCCAAACTGTGGAAAGAGCCTCGGTGTCCACCGAAAGATGAATAGATAAAGAAGATATGGTCTATGTATACAATGGAATATTACTCAGCCATTAGAAACGACAAATACCCACCATTTGCTTCAACGTGGATGCAACTGGAGGGTATTATGCTGAGTGAAATACGTCAATCAGAGAAGGACAAACATTATATGGTCTCATTCATTTGAGGAATATAAAAATTAGTGAAAGGGAATAAAGGGAAAGGAGAGAAAATGAGTGGAAATATCAGTGAGGGTGACAAAACATGAAAGACACCTAACTCTAGGAAAGAACAAGGGGTAGCAGAAAGGGATGTGGGTGGGGTGTTGGGGTGACTGGGTATGGGCACTGAGGGGGCCATTGGCGGGAAAAGCACTGGGTGTTATGGTATATGTTGGCAAACTGACTCCATAAAAATTTTTTTAAAAGATTTATTTATTTATTTATTTATTTATTTATTTATTTATTTATTTATTTATTTATATGAGAGAGAGAGAGAGAGAGAGACTGCACATGGGGTGGGGCAGCAGAAGGAGAGAGAGAACACCCAGGAAAGTCCCCACTGAGCACAGAGCTAGACACAGGGCTCAATCTCACAACCCCGAAATCATAACCTGAGCCCAAATCAAGAGTCGGATGCCGAAACGACTGAGCCTCCCACGCAACCTCATAGAAATTCTTTCAATAGTGTTTGCTATGCTGTTTCTCTTTTGTGATGGAGCAAATTTTTTCTTCACAGGAAATGGAAGAGTTTGTCCAGAGCTCTGGAGAAAACGGTATTGTGGTGTTTTCTCTAGGGTCAATGGTCAATAACATGCCAGAGGAAAGAGCCAATGTGATTGCATCAGCCCTTGCCCAGATTCCACAAAAGGTTAGATAAAGTACCTTAATTGTATACAACTACCTAATGAGGCTGTTAAACTCTGTAAAGGGCCGGATTACCCTTTCCTTCATGACATGAACATCATTATGATAGCTCCAGTTTATCTCAAACATGGGGAAAATATAAATGGCAGATGCTAAGTACTACAGAAGTTGTTTTGACAATAACTTTGGTATTAACATTGATGTTGGAAAAATATATTTATAGGACGTGCAGAGAAACCTTGGTATTCTAACGTATTGTGGGCAGGAATAGCAATCACCAAATTCTGTCTGTCATTCTTTCCTTTTCCTTACAAGATCTGCATTCCTTTCAAGACTTCCAAGGGCACTGACTACCTCATAGCTGTTCTCAGAAAGGAGTTAAATTTCAACAGTTATGTTAAAGAGGATCTGATAAAAGTCTGAAAAGCACCCTGCAGTTTACACTTACCAGATAATCCAGGTTTCTCTTCCTTCCCCTAAATTTTGAGATAAGCCTCCTCAGTGTGCTGTGTAGAAAAACAATGCCCAGGGCTCACCAAACTATGTCTAGGCTTTCCTCCAGCCAAGATGACTTGGAAAAAGGGAAAAATTGACATGACTGATGGAATGGGCCCTATTACGAGTGAAAGAGTAAGATCAATGAAAAGGGGGAAGATGGGTCCACTCCTCAAGGTGACCCAGTGCTTAGTAATATCTGGTTCCAAAGGACTCTAACTTATTGGAATAATAACTGCTCCCGATGAAGGAAGGAAAAAAAATACATATTAAGGAGTCAACCAGAAACAACCTAGCATGGGAAAGTTTCACATGCCTCTTTCTGCATAAACTACAATAGTAAATTATTTTCCAATATATAGAATGCACCTGGAGTATTTGGGTATTTGTGAGCTACTTTCCGGTCACTGTAATAGTTTCTCCTTATGCTAATTTTTGCTTACTATCGCAAGTTATTTTAACATTCATATAGCAAATATATGCTAACCAATGCAAACTATATTCCAGTTATGAGGATTGCTGGGAAATTCTAAAATCAGAATCTATTTTAATATGGCAATGGAAATTGCTTGGGCATAGATTTCATATCAATCAATGCTGTCAATGCTTTGTAGTGCATCATTGACATGTCAACAACCAGTTCAATAAAACTTAGCACCACTACACTTTTGGAGTTTTTTTGACACGTACACTGTTATTTCTGAAATGCCAACAGGCTTTTCTTCCCACATGTAAAGATCTGCCAAACCAAGAAATACTAATAATAATCTGCATTCATCTAAAAAAATTACCTTTTTCTTGGAAGTAGTGCCTAATCATTAGTAAAGTGAAAGTTAAACGTACTTAGGAGAAATTATTGATATTAATGAATTACTAATAAGCAGAATTACTTGTTTCTCACAAGCAGCAGATTGCACATTTAGCTTTTTTGTGTGTCAAAACATGGAAAACTCAAATAAAAGAACTTAAGGAACAAGTCGCTATGAACAAGTGGATATAAGGGAACGTCCTTCTGTGTCACTTAAAAAGTTGTAAATAGGTTGGTATTACATTGGAAGATGAAAGCAATGATAACAGACAAAGGTGTGGATCTTAGTAATTTCCTACTCGTTTGCACTAGAATTATAATAACTGCCTAAAAATTTCTTAAATGCTTGAATTTGTCCTTGATAATCTCATCTGTCTAATCCTCATGTGTGAAATATTATGATTACATTCATACTTGCTTGAATATAAAAATAAGTAACAAAATGGGGGTATTCTTACTATACTAGGGTTATAGTAGTCTCATTTTTAATATCTTTTGTCCTTGTTATTTATCAGTCAAGAAAGGAGTCTAACTAGATTATCTCTTAATTTTTAAAATGTTCACAAGCTATAACTTCAAAGTTCAAGTCATGAAATAAGGTATTTTCTTTAACAGGTTCTATGGAGATTTGATGGCAAGAAACCAGACACCTTAGGGCCAAATACTCGGCTGTATAAGTGGCTTCCCCAGAATGACCTTCTTGGTAAGAATCTGGAAAATACTGAATTGAAAGTAATCCTAACAAAATGGTAACAGTTCACCAAAAAGCAATCTGACTGAGCATTTACTACTCAAAAACTCAAAACTAAAACTTAACTTTCTTATATTTATTTTGCAGACCTAGAGGGAAAAAGAAAATCAACAACAGTTGGCATGTTGTTATACACAGTCCCATTCCTTATGGCCAGAATCAAAGTATCTGTATTTCAGCTGTAATTACTTCTCCCACATAATTTGTTACTACCTACCTAGAACATCGCTCTGTCTCTGAACCTTCCCACCTTGTTCCTATCCTTTCTCCTTCTGCATGGGTATTCAGTGCCAATGAAAAACAATAGCCTCTCTTTTATTACCAGGGACTCTACATTTTCTCTAGAAAAATACCATAATCTTTTCCATGAAGTCACAACACATTTCACGATAAAGTGCTATCTTTCCTTCCCCTATTTGAGCCACCACCATCACACTTCCTGCTGCCTTGACACCCTACATGTGAAACTCAATGACTACTGTGTCTTTAAGAGAATATGTTCTAACATGCCACCTCCCTTTCTTTTTTTTTGCACCCTTTCCCCTTTTTTTGGTGATAACCAGAATGTTATCGTTCAATCTGTCTGCCCAGCAATCTTGTATTCATTTTTCAAGTGACAAGTACCACACCAATCTTCATTTACCTCTCCAGCACATTTATGTGCTTTTTGCGCTGAGAGCCCAAAGACATTTTAATGCTGTTTCATGTTTATATAATAACATTTGTCTTATGTTGCCCAATTCTCATTTCATTTCTGAGACTTACAGTTAATAATGTGCTGAGATTCATCCAATCCTAGGTCATCCGAAAGCCAAAGCCTTTATAACCCATGGTGGAACCAACGGCATCTATGAGGCGATCTACCACGGGATCCCCATGGTGGGCATTCCCTTGTTTGCCGATCAAGCTGATAACATTGTTCACATGAAAGCTAAGGGAGCAGCTATCAGACTGGACTTCAGCACAATGTCTAGTGCAGACTTGCTCAATGCATTGAGGACAGTCATTAATGACCCTTCGTGAGTATTACATTTTTTTCAATAGACAGAATTTATCGATAGATTATCAATAGATTATCGATAAACAGTCAATGGTGGCTGTGAGTTTCCTCCCATTCTTAAGAGGCTAATTTGGAAAGAAGCCAAGTGATAGAACTGATCTGAAATCTACTTTTATTTTCAACCAGACATTTATTTCACAGTTGCATTTAAATCCCTTTGACTTAATGGGCAACCAATTATTACAACAATTTTCTACATACACAAATGCAAACGATTATATAGTAACTGTAAGAACATTTCAAAGTTCCTATGATAGAAACCATAGAATGAAAGAATGAAGAACTTGAAGTCATGTACAGTGACTTTCAATTCAGTACCAAAATTTCCAAAGCTATAAATCTCTTTTTGCTCAAACATTGATTTTGGTTCTTATTGTTAATATATTTTATAATATGTAATTTGTGTACCATAAAACTAAAAGTATAAAATTCAAATATGTGTAGTGTATTATGGAATTATGAAACCATCACCATAATCTAAGTTTGGGACATTTTCATTAGCCCAGAAGAAATCACATACGACTGACTTAGGAGTCTTTGCCCATTTCTCTTGCCTCAAGTAAACATTAATCTACTTGTGTCTCTACAAATTGCTGTGTTCTGGGTGTTTCATACAAGTGGAATCATACGACTTATGGGCTTTTGCATGTGGCTTCTTTCATTTGGCATGTTTTTGAGTTTCATTCGTGTGGTCGTTTTGTATTGCTGCATGATAAATATCCTATGGTATGGATATGCAACAGTCTATCCATGTATCAGTTCGTGAACATTTGGGTTATTTCCACATTTAGGTATTATAAATATTGCTACACATTTATGGTGTGAACAAAATTTTTCACTTCTTTTGGGTAGACATCTAGGAGTAGAATTTTGGGTAGACATCTAGGTCACAGATTATCTCCATGAGGAGCTGCCAAATTGATGTCCAAATAAGTTGCACTATTTTACATTTCCGCCAGCTAAGTATGGGAGATTCAAGTTCTCCACATCATTTTCAACACTTGCTATCATCTTTTTTATTACAGCCATCCTAGTGGGTCTCTCCTTGTGGTCTTCATTTCCATTTCTCTTACAGCCAAACTTATTAAACATCTTTTCATGTACTTATTGTCATTCACATATCAGAAATACTGAAAAAAATGTATTATGGGGAGAAAATGGTAGAGTAATTGCATAATAAAAATACCTTAAAACAAGAGAGAAAGGTAAAGAAATATAAGGCAGGTTGGCCAAATAGAAAAGAAAACAGAATAAGACAGTAGATGAAAATATAAATATGCCAAGACATTAAATCTAAACAGACTAAATAATTTAAAGACAGAGAATGTCAGAACACCTTTTTAAAACTATATGCCAGTTATAAGACATGTTCAAATAGAAATGCGCAAAAGATTGTAAGTACGAAGAAGGTAGGAAATGATCTATTCTAGCAGTAACCGCAGAAAGATGTTGGACCCATGCTAATATCAGACACACTAGTCCAGAATCACCAACAAAAATAAAGAGAAGTATTTCATAATGATGAATAGATTGATCTTTCAAAACAGAACAAATTACCAATTAGTGACGCCTACTACAAAAAACATCCAAATGCAGTAGAAGTGGGCCAAAGAACAAACATTCAAATTTACAGTCATAATATTGAATTTTTAAACATCTTTCTCAGTAACATAGAAAAATAAGATCAAAACAAGGGAAAAAAGATAACAAGATAATGGAAGGGAGAAATACTTAAGTGTTTTGAAGGACACAATTTAAAAATGCAACCCATCTGACATATACATAAAACAACAGAGAATACCCATTTTTGAAGAATGGAATAGATACTGGAATTAACTGTACATGGGCCATAAACCAAAAGGAATTTTGAAAAATATAAATCATCAAGAGCACACTGTTCAGCTCTACTGGGATTCACTTAGAATCATCAAAAAGAAAGACAACTAAAACCTCTCTACATTTTGGAAATTCAGCAATATCCCTCTACATAACTCAGCCGATAAAGAAATCATACTCATACATACACCTCTTCTCAGCAATTCCACTTCTACACATACACAAACACATGTACAAACATGTAAATCAAAAGATACAAGGCTTTTATGGCAGCATTAGTAGTAATGGCCAAAAGATTATTAACACAAATGGCTATTGATCGTTAAATGATGAAATAACCTGTGCTATTGCCAAACAATGGAATACCATACAGTGCTAGAATTACCCAACAACTCTTACACAAAAGACCAAAGGAAATGAGTGCTCACTTCATATTCTAATATATAAATAATAAAAACTAATCTATGATGACTAAAAGGATCAGGGCAGATGGGGTGCTTCTGGGTAGCTTGTGACACCCTATACCAGTATCTTAGTAGTAGGTACATTATTACATCCACTTCACAATAATATTCCAGCTAATTTTGAATGTATGGGTATTCCGTGAGACTATGTGCATGTTTCTTATGTAATACGCCTAAAGGTTATTTTGGAAAATAAAACATGTTTTCAAGTCCTAGGTTGCAAATAGCAAAACACATACACATAGACACAAACAGAACAAATGTCTCAAGGTGCCAGGATAGTGTGGCCCAGAAAAGTCTCTCTGAGACGGGACACAAAGCTGGGTCATCCATCCAGAGGTAGAAGCAGCCTTGGGGTGTGGCAGGGAAGTGTCCAGCAGAGACCGAGGAGCCAGAATGTGCAAAGGTGCTGGCTGAGGTGGGATACGTCTGGCAACTTCAGTGAACTGCTAGCAAGCCTCTGTGCCTACAGCAGAGTGTACCTGGGACAAAGTGACAGGAAACGAAGTTGCCCGGTGTCTGTATTTGCAAGATCCTAGAGTCCAAAATCCATATTTGAATTTTACTGTAGGTAGTGAGAAGCCAGTTGGAAATTTTTAGTAGGGAAGTGTCATAATCTGATGTCGGTTTTCAAAAACCAGACTGGCTACATGATGGAAAATAAAGAGTAGAGGATAGAAGAATGGAAGGACGAGGACCGGTGAGGCAGCATTTTACTCACCATGACGCAATTCCCTTTCCTGCTTCATGAGGATCATTCTAGAAGTGCATTCCCACCATCTCTTTTATAGCTGTTACAATGGCTCGTATCCTTTTCTCTGTTAGAAAAGATCAATTATCCTAACTTCCATTTTTACTTTTCAAAACGTTCGTCACTCAGAAAATTCCAATTTAAAAGCCAAATCTCCTCTGAGGACCCAAATAAAAAACACACGACTTCTGTAATTCTACGGCACTTGTTTTGAATCATTTGTATGGCACTTTTCAAAAACCTTTCATGGGAATTCTTTGATTTGGCAAATTAACTTCCTTTCAATGCCGGCATCTTTACGTTTCTCCCTTAGGTACAAAGAGAATGCTACGAAATTATCAAGAATTCACCACGATCAGCCTATAAAGCCCCTGGACCGAGCAGTCTTCTGGATCGAGTATGTCATGCGCCACAAAGGAGCCAAGCACCTGCGGCCGGCCTCCCATGACCTCACCTGGTTCCAGTACCACTCCTTGGATGTGACTGGGTTCCTGCTGGCCTGTGTGGCAACTGCTATGTTTGTCACCACACAATGTTGTCTGTTTTGTTGTCGGAAGGTCGCAAAAACAGGGAAGAAGATCAAAAAGGAGTAGTCGTATCTGAGGCCTCCAGCTGGTCTGCCTCCTAGGTGGGACTCCTCCAGTTTATGCCAGCAAGGAGTTATGATGTCAAGGTCCCTTCCCCTGTGAAGAAACGACTCCTCACAACTTAGCTTCTGAGATCAACTCTGCTCTCAAGGGATTTATTGCCTGTTTAAGAGTTAGAAATATGTCATGCCAACAGAAAAACTGGCAAAATTAAATTAAATTAAAATAAAACTCTACAGGAATTTACCGAAACTTATTATTCTAAATGAAAAGTCATCCCTCTCCAAAAATTACTGAGCTTACCTGTGTTTCCAACATTGGGCATGGATATAAGAACATTAAGTAGGCTATTCACAGTATCACTGTTACTGTGCAAATACTCCGAATATTTTAACTTCATTTTGGTGCAAAATTTGTCGTTTCGTCCTTTGCTAGAGAAACTACAGGTACTTAAAGTTGTATAAAATGACTTACCCATCCATTTTGTTTTGGGTGACCACTAATTCTCCTTGGCTTTTATTGTGTACCCAGCCTGAGCATCACTCCCTACCCTAGGACATGGCAAGTTGATGGCCTT